>NC_133723.1:7799914-8077414 GCF_048934315.1 Petromyzon marinus
TATCACTACCCCTATCACTACTTCTATCACTATCACTACTCCTATCACTACCACTACCCCTATCAATATTACTACCCCTATCACTATCACTACCCCTATCACTACCCCCATCACTATCCCAACTCCCCCTCTCCATAACCCCTTCCGCCTCTCTTGCTATCACGATAACTACACTACCACCACCACCACGTTTAATAATAACAACCCCACTTGAAAGCGCCTTGCAATAAGGCGCTGCCATATAGATATATGTACAAGCTACAAATAAGGTTAGAAAATAAAGGGGGAAGGTGAGGGCGAGCGGGGGGGGGGGGGGGCGAACGAGGGATGGGGGTATGGAGGGAGGGGGGGATTCGCGTAATGGACAAAAGGGGTCAGATGGGGGGTCTGCATCAATCTCCCTTTGAAGCGATGACGGCAGAAGCGTCTCAATCCCTTAGGTCGGACGTTGCAATCAACGCCGTCGATGGAACGCCACTTCTGCCGGAGAGAACATTTACACAAGCGCTGCGGGTGAATACCCCCCCCCACCCACCCCCTCACCCCCACCCACCCCCACCCACCCCCTCTCCCACCCACACACTCTCATCCATCCCCTCCCACCCCCTCCCACCCACTCCCACCCCCACCCACCCCCTCACCCCCACCCACCCCCACCCCCCACCCCCCCCACCCACCACCACCCCCTCACCCACCCACCCCCACCCACCCACTCTCCCACCCACACACTCTCACCCACCCCCTCCCACCCCCTCCCACCCACTCCCACCCCCACCCACCCCCACCCACCCCTTCAAACCCCCACCCACACAGTCACCCCCACCCCTCCCACCCCATACACCCACCCACCCCCTCCCACCCCCACCCCACTCCCTCCCGGTCGGGATTGAATCCACGACCTCCTGTACACCAGGCGAGGGAGTTAACATCTCCTAGCCACCATGATGATGAGAGAGAGACACGCAAACTCCAAATACACAGCAGCAGCAGCAGGCGTCGGGGTCGAGATTGAATCCACGACCTCCTGTACACCAGGCGAGGGAGTTAACATCTCCTAGCCACCATGATGATGAGAGAGAGACACGCAAACTCCAAATACACAGCAGCAGCAGCAGGCGTCGGGGTCGAGATTGAATCCACGACCTCCTGCACACCAGGCGAGGGAGTTGACATCTCATAGCTACCAGCGGCCACAGTACAAGCATGCTCCGATGCAGCTATTCCGGAAAAGTGGATGGCTTCTTGTTGTTGCAGTTGTACCATCATGCACGCAGGCTGAATGTTCCGTAACGCTGTTTGTTATTGCTTGAAACTTGCGTATTTTTTTTTAATTCTTTTTGACTCGAATTATTCATCACAATCATCATCATTATTATATGGCCGTGCTTCTTATTCCGTTACGATGGGGGGCGGGGGGGGGGCATGCCCCGTCATTGACCGAGTTTATGTTTTGACGAGAAGTGAAGCGATGTGACGGCGAGGCTCAGCCCCGACTTGAAGTGACAGGGAGACTCGCAGCTTTGATTTTCATCGCGCAAATAAGGGGGGCGGGGGTCTGGGTGGGGAGGGGGGGTCGATGGGGTGGGGTGGAGTGATGTGGGGGGGCGTGGTAATGGAGTGGTGCGGGGTGGGGGTGGGGTGATGGGGGGGCGGGGTGGGGTGATGGGGGGGGGGGCGTGGTAATGAGGTGGTGCAGGATGGGGGGCGGAGTGGGGGGCAGTGGGAGGTGGGAGGAGCGGAGTGGTGGGGTGATGGGGGGGGGTCCTCTGCGTGATCATGAATATGTACAGTATTAATTTATGTATTTAATGTATTTTTTGTTGAACACGCTCCGTCTCATCAATGTGCGCCGTCAAAAAACAACGCCCCCCCCCCCATCCACTCACCACCCTGCAGGCCACAACAACATGCCTACCCACCCACCCACCCTCACCCATCCCACCCACCACACTGCAGTCCACACCAACCCTTATCAGGGCCCTACCTTACAGCATTACAGACCAATTCAGACCCTTATTGGTCACCCCGTGCCCCTTATATATCTCAACGTTCATCCCACAAAGTCACCATCACAAGGGAGAAACACAAACAAATATAGAAGACAATTTTTCGTCCCCGTATTGAAACGGCTGTACGCCGTATGGACCTGAAAACTCAATTTCCCTGCACGAGAATACGGGGTAAACCGTGATGGATTGACAGCTGTCACCGATCTCTTATTGTTATTATTAAGACACGTAGAAGGGAAATAATAAAATGATGAAAAGAAAACATAATATAATACACATTCTCACGACGTTTCGGCCACAACACAAGCAGCCGTCCTCAGGTGAAGAAACACAGAGCTGTCTTAATGAACACTGCCAAGCCTGGCCGTGTTCATTAAGACAGCTGTCTTTCTGACAGCTCTGTGTTTCTTCACCTGAGGACGGCTGCTTGTGTTGTGGCCGAAACGTCGTGAGAATTTGTATTATATTATGTTGTATTTTTTATCATTTTATTATTTCCCTTCTACGTGGTGTCTTTACCGAAAGAACCAACAATATGAATCCCTGCAGTCACAGAAAGCTTTAAATCGAAATATTATTAAGTCGTCAATCCACTCTCAGCTCGGCCAACGTCAAACCAACTTGAAGCGAACGTTCAACAGAACGAGCAGCGAGGGCGAAACCATCGATCCGCCCGTGTCCATCGTGCGTGCAAACGGGGCTCACACACTCCCTTACCACTCGAAACTAAACTTTCATTTTTAACCGGGGAAATATTGAGCTAGCTGCGTAGTAGCTCGTTTTCAGAAACGACCCCGACGATCATGAATGCTCGCTCAACGAAAAGGGGCTTCATATCATCACCACCACCGCCACCTTCGTTGTTGTTCATTGCAGCAGCTAAATATTCTGAACGCTTGGCCTCGATTGCGAACGTGGAGGAGAACAACCAGAGCACCCCTCCCGTCGTGAGGACGAGGAACGATCGTCGATGAGTTGGACTCGTTTGTATCCAGCCCCCTCCAAACTGTAGTCTGGTCAAGTTTATTGTAGTTGTTGTTGTTGTTGCTATTTCTTAGACACGTGGCGTCCTTCTGGCACAAATGCCACCCAAAGTGCCATCGTTACCATCACCATCATCATCACCACCACCACCACAACAACCATCACCACCACAAAAATCACCACCACAATCATCACCACCACCATCACCACCACAACCATCACCACCAGAACCATCACCACCACCATCACCACCACAACCATCACCACCACAACCATCACCACCACAACAATCACCACCACAACCATCACCACTACAACCATCACAACAATCACCACCACAACCATCACCACCACAACCATCATCCCCGTCATCATCATAATCGTCATTATCACCATGGCTGAATTGACCACGGCTGGTGATGATGATGGCTTGGGAAAGGCCTTCATCCAGCAGTAGGTAGATCATGGCTGATAATAATTATGGAATGGGGAGGCCTTCATCCAGCAGTGGATTTATTAACCATGGCTGATGATGATGACGGAATAGGGAGGTCTTCATCCAGCAGTGGATTTATTAACCGTGGCTGATGATGATGACGGAATGGGGAGGTCCTCATCCAGCAGTGGATTTATTAACCATGGCTGATGATGATGGAATGAGGAGGTCTTCATCTAGCAGTGGATTTATTAACCATGGCTGATGATGATGGAATGGGGAGGTCTTCATCCAGCAGTGGATTTATTAACCATGGCTGATGATGATGACGATGATGGAATGGGGAGGTCTTCATCCAGCAGTGGATTTATTAACCATGGCTGATGATGATGACGATGATGGAATGGGGAGGTCTTCATCCAGCAGTGGATTTATTAGCCATGGCTGATGATGATGATGGAATGGGGAGGTCTTCATCCAGCAGTGGATTTATTAACCATGGCTGATGATGATGGAATGGGGAGGTCTTCATCCAGCAGTGGATTTATTAACCATGGCTGATGATGATGATGGAATGGGGAGGTCTTCATCCAGCAGTGGATTTATTAACCATGGCTGATGATGATGATGGAATGGGGAGGTCTTCATCCAGCAGTGGATTTATTAACCATGGCTGATGATGATGATGGAATGGGGAGGTCTTCATCCAGCAGTGGATTTATTAACCATGGCTGATGATGATGACCGAATGGGGAGGTCTTCATCCAGCAGTGGATTTATTAACCATGGCTGATGATGATGACCGAATGGGGAGGTCTTCATCCAGCAGTGGATTTATTAACCATGGCTGATGATGATGACCGAATGGGGAGGTCTTCATCCAGCAGTGGATTTATTAACCATGGCTGATGATGATGGAATGAGGAGGTCTTCATCTAGCAGTGGATTTATTAACCATGGCTGATGATGATGGAATGGGGAGGTCTTCATCCAGCAGTGGATTTATTAACCATGGCTGATGATGATGACGATGATGGAATGGGGAGGTCTTCATCCAGCAGTGGATTTATTAACCATGGCTGATGATGATGACGATGATGGAATGGGGAGGTCTTCATCCAGCAGTGGATTTATTAGCCATGGCTGATGATGATGATGGAATGGGGAGGTCTTCATCCAGCAGTGGATTTATTAACCATGGCTGATGATGATGGAATGGGGAGGTCTTCATCCAGCAGTGGATTTATTAACCATGGCTGATGATGATGATGGAATGGGGAGGTCTTCATCCAGCAGTGGATTTATTAACCATGGCTGATGATGATGATGGAATGGGGAGGTCTTCATCCAGCAGTGGATTTATTAACCATGGCTGATGATGATGATGGAATGGGGAGGTCTTCATCCAGCAGTGGATTTATTAACCATGGCTGATGATGATGACCGAATGGGGAGGTCTTCATCCAGCAGTGGATTTATTAACCATGGCTGATGATGATGACCGAATGGGGAGGTCTTCATCCAGCAGTGGATTTATTAACCATGGCTGATGATGATGACCGAATGGGGAGGTCCTCATCCAGCAGTGGATTTATTAACCATGGCTGATGATGATAATGGAATGGGGAGGTCCTCATCCAGCAGTGGATTTATTAACCATGGCTGATGATGATGATGATGGAATGGGGAGGTCTTCATCCAGCAGTGGATTTGTTGACCAAGGCTGATGACGACGACGACGTCATCCAGCACGGTTGGCTACGTGCGCCGCACAGAGTAAGTCCATCCGCGCCGCGCGTACAAGTTCAAACGTGCAAACATTCCGGGGCCGACGATGCTTCGAATGTAGAATGGGAGCTCGACCTTGACACCGTGCACAGAAGGTGACCGTGTTCTGCAGCGTGCCAAAGCTCTGGGAGGCTGATGGATGGATGAGGTCGGAAGGTATCACGGGAACTAAGCCAGGCGGTTTGACGTACGGCGATTTGCCGTGCTGCTGACCGGACCGAGATGCCTCAGGCTGTGAACTCCACACCCGCCCTTTCATCCCCGCTGATCTGGAGCTTCAGGTTCCATCTCTCGTGGGGTTCGGCCGGATTAAAGTGCCACGCTTCGGCGTTGCCAATTGGAGTGCTGGGCTCAGCCGAAGAGCGAAAATCTCGTTTGAAAAAAAAAAAAATTGAGAAAATATTTTTTTCATTTTTTATTTATATATGTGTGTCACAGTTGCTGAGCATGGCGTAAAGGTCCTGGAAACGCCCAGCGGCCCAGCAACAATCAGCACTTTGTGAGAGTTGTAAAGGTGTTGACGCGTCTGTTGAATTGAGCGAGAGAGGCTTTGTGTGAGTTTGGGGAGGGATGGAGCTGCCGAAGGAGATTTGTGGCCTGCGGTGTGGTGAGTGAGTGAGTGGATGGGTGAAGGTGGGTGAGAGTAGGTGAGTGAGTTAGTAGTGAGTGAGTGGATGGGTGAAGGTGGGTGAGAGTAGGTGAGTGAGTTAGTAGTGAGTGAGTGGATGGGTGAAGGTGGGTGAGAGTAGGTGAGTGAGTTAGTAGTGAGTGAGTGGATGGGTGAAGGTGGGTGAGAGTAGGTGAGTGAGTTAGTAGTGAGTGAGTGGATGGATAAGGGTGGGTGAGTAGGTGTATTGTTGTGCAGGCCTGTTGTGAAGCGATAAGTCGTTAACAGGGGTGGCTGTTAAGAGGGGTTTTACTCTACACTACAATACCATACACTATACACTACTATACGCTACACTGCTATACACTACAATACCAGACACTACACTGTACACTACACTATACACTACACTATACACTACTATACACTACAATACCATACACTACACTGTACACTACACAATACACTACACTACTATAGACTACACTGCTATAGACTACACTACTATAGACTACAATAACCTACACTACACTATACCCTACACTACTAAACACTACAATACCATACACTACACTATACACCACACTATACACCAGACTATACACTGCACTACAACACACTACACTATACACTACACTACTATACACTACACTATACACTACACTACTATACACTACGATACCATAAACTACACTATACACTACACTATACACTACTGTAGACCACACTGCTATAGACTACACTACTATAGACTACAATACCATACACTACACTATACACTACACATTGCGCTCTATGGAGACCCATCGTGAAGCGATTAGTCGTTAACAGGGGTGCTCCTTAAGAATGGGTTCTGCTCTATATATATAAAAAATAGTCCCAGCGTCTTATCAGAACGTTTGACCGGGGCCAGTTTGAGTGTTGCGGTGTTTGGCCAATAGCGTGGCAACAACACCGGCGCGATCTAGTCCCCTTCAGGAAGCAGCATGAAAGCATTTAATTCTTCTTACTCTTTGGTTCTTTAGGTAAAGACAGTCACGTCGTTGGAAATAAAATAAAATTATACAAACCACGACGATCCGATCGCAACGCAAGCGGTCGAAACGTCGTGATTTTTTTTCTAACCCACGTGACTTTACCGAAAGGACCGAAGAGTTATGGATTCCTGCAGTCGCGAAAGCTTCAAATCAAGATTAATTTCCTTCTCCTTACTCGTCTTGGCTCCGTGAGCACAAAAACAACAACAACAAAACCAACAACAACAGCAACAACAAACACGTTTGCATCATTAGACCTCTTTTGCCAGTACCAAAATGTAATAATAGGGTTTTTCCCCTTTTTTCTGTCAACAAAACTGAAACCTTTTTACAAGGATTCATGTCTGCATTAACCACAATACCTGCAGTCAAAATGCAAACAAAAAACATACTATGATAATATATGATGCATTGTCCTTGAAACTGATTGGTTACACACCAAGGGACGGCTTTCTTTTGAGCCTCGACCCAATTGGTGCTCGACCAGATGACGCCAAAAGGCGTCACACAGCTCAAAGACAATGCACTATCAAAGTAATGAGAGCTGGGGGTGAGCATTTACATCATTAGACCTCCTTTGTTTGCATTTTGACTGCAGGTATTGTGGTTAATGCAGTAACATGAATCCTCGTAAAAAGGTTTCAGATTTGTTGCCAGAAAAAAAGGGGGAAAACCCCTATTATTATTATAACAAACACGTTCCTTCGGAGTGGGCAGGTAGGAACTTGGTTGGACAGCGCATTCGTGCAGACAAATAATCCCTGGTGGACAGTGTGGAATCTGTTGTTCCTACCTGTGAAATGTGTGTAAGCAATCTCCACGCAACTTTTTAAGCACTATGGTTAGGAATGTTTGGAGATGTACTATGGTTTATATGGTACTTTATTGGTGTAAGCAGCGCACGCCAAATCCGAAACCAAGTTTACATTCTTCCTCGCGGGCTCTAAATACGATTTACGTATTTGCGTACAGAGGATATCCTACTTTGTTCAAGCTAAAAACAACACTCACCAAATACGGAGAGAAATTAGTGCCGAAACTCCAATTATGCGGATGGAATTCCGGATATGTACGACAGACAGACAGACAAATAATCCCTGGTTCGGCACTGTAGAACCTTTATAGATTTAAAGCTTTCGTGACTGCTAGGATCCATACTCTTTGGTTCTATGGGGTAAAGTCACGTAGGTGAAAATAAAATAACAAAAAATCACGACGTTTCGGCCACAACACAAGCGGCCTTCATCAGGTGAAGGGACGAGCTAAATAACCAGCTTAAAGGTCGTGATCTAAGCGTGGCTTTTCTCACTCCAGCGCTGTCCTCCAGACAGTCTCGGCCCTTCACCTGATGAAGGCCGCTTGTGTTGTGGCCGAAACGTCGTGATTTTTTGTTATTTTATTTTCACCTACGTGACTTTACCCAATAGAACCAAAGAACACTGTAGAACCTGTTGTTCCTACCTGTATAATAATGATGAACAAAAGCTCTCACATGGCCGAGGCTACTGCAGTATAATTCAAAACAATTCATACGATAAAATTTTGATTTAAAGCTTTCGTGACTGCAGTAATTCATATTCTTAGTTTTTTCGGTAAAGTCATGTTGAAGAGAAACAACAAAATAACAAAATATATATAAAACAATAAAAAATTCTCACGACGTTTCGACCATAACTCAAACGGTCATCATCAGGTGTTATTATTATGCATATTATTTCGGTGACCTGTGCCTAATGACTGACACTCTGTACGCTGGGACGGCTGCGTGGATTTTCACGCAATTGTAAATGTTGTTGTTGTTGTTGTTATTCGTGGAAGGATTATTATAAAATTGTAAACTAATTAATAGTTTGTTGTTACGAGAATAATCAATTTTCTTCAAAGCAATATATACATATACCAGCGCCGATAAAAGCCAAGACAAAAGTCCTGTTTTTGTCTTTTTAGATGTTTAGATGTTCGCTTTCACGGAATAATGATCGTCAATTTACACCCAACGTGATGCATAGAGTGGAACACTTTGATTCAATAAATTCAATACAATCTTTAAATGTTATTCTTTGTCATTACATTTAATGTTCATGAACTGTCAATATGACGTACAACTAAACTGGTTATTATATACTGTACGAGCTTTACTACCCGGTTTTGCCCGGGGACTTGGATTAACGACGCCCGGCCGCCTTTGTCTCCCCAGTGGCGATGTTCACACACCACAGCAGTTACTCGTTTGAGGCCGAGTCGACCTAGAGGAGGGCCCAGGACCGGTTAAAATAATCGTCACCGGTGGTGGCCGTGAGCGGGAATCGAACTCGGGTCGCCGGGTTCGTAGCGCGGCGCGCTAACCGCTACACTACAATGCGTTACGCTTCCACGTGCGAGGGTCACGTGACAGATTTGACGTCACAGCTCACTTGCCGTGCAAAAAACATAAATGCATTATTGAGCTCCCCCTAAAAGTGTATTTTATAATTTTTTCATGGTGTACAGTCTGGAAAGTACCCACATGGCAAATTTCAAGTTTGTTGCATGTCGTGAAGTACGCTAAACAGTTTGAACAGACACGCATAATCACAACTTTGCCTTTCATGTATATTATACTGTATATGTATACGGTTGATCATATATTATCCGGCATAGATCGGTTTTCCGGCTGCTTCCAACATTATTATCGGGCTGTCCCAGGCTGACCCGGCAAATTCGCTCCAAAGGCTGTAAGCAGGTTCGGTGAACGGCAGTATCGCGTGCGTGACAAATTTTTTTTTTAGTTATGCTCGATTTCAGTGTCAAATAGTATATACGCTGCATTATACACTACATACATACAACTTCAGCAATGAAAATGCTGCGCGTGTATATATATACATCACCCCATGCAGAGTCTTCGAGATTGGAGTGGTAAGCAGGTTACAGTTTAATTGCGGCAACTTTAAAAAAAGTAGGATATTTATTTGCGTCTGATTTACATGTTTATTTTGCGTCAATTTTGACATGGCAAACACATTTTAAAACACAAACAAAACATCACGTGACAAGAACATGAAAATGAAACGTCGTACCAAGGATTGGAAAAATTTGCTATTTTTAAATGATGACGATTAGGAGTGATTATCCGACGTTTAAAAAAATCGCCCCCCCCCAGCCCCCCCCCCTCGTGGCCGCTGAACAAGCAATTATCGACTGTATGTTTAACACGTGGTACGTTTTTCGCGACCGATATCATCCATAGAAGAGTTTTTTTTTTGGGTTAGATCGCGAAAATAAATAAATAAATGTGCCGTTAATTACAACATCGACGCCTCTATATAAGGAATTAAAACAGGTGGACGTCCCCACATATCTGGCTGTTGCCTGATGAAGCCGGTTGCAATTACCGGCGAAACTTCGTAACCAAGATCGCAAATGTTGTGGCTTGGCTCTCCAACACACCGGTTAGTGCCGTACTGGTGAAGAATTGGCCACGTTTCTATTTACGTGACAAACCCTGCTAGTTGGCTGTGTCGGGTGGTGGCGGGCTTAACGACACACATTTATATATTTACGCGATCCAACCCAAGGAAACCTATATTATGGATCGACTGTATGTTGAATCGATGATTTAATCTATGATCCTCCAACGCTACCCCACCCCCAGAGAGTAACAGCAGGCGCCTCTCACCGCGGAAGCGTGTTCACTAATATAACGAGCCAAGGATGTCTGTGTGTAACGCGCGTGACGTCACTCCACGTCGACCAGCCCCCCCTCATTAATAATCATGAACAGGTGGGGTCTTCCACATGGACCCCCCCCCCCCCCTGTCATTAATAATCATGAACTGGTGACGTCACTCCGCATGAAGAAGGTGGAGCGGGAACGAACATTTGTTTACGCGAATAAGTTTTAATTTCGACCTCTCTTTATGGAAAGTAAAGCTAATTTAACAAAAATCAACGCGGCAACTAATATAACGAGCCCAAAAAGGCTGCGCGTGTGTGTGTCCCTTGCGTGACGTCACTCCACATGCCCCTCCCCCCCATTATTATTATTATAATTATTCACGTGTGCCTGCAATTTTTTGACTAACGCAGAAGGTCGAGCGGCTATGATAATTTTTCGACGCAAATTCGCTTTCGATTTTTCGTATCTTCATGGAAAATAAAAAGGCAATAAATCATTCCACGCCGCGTCGCAGTGCATCCGGTGCCGATACTCTTTGATTCTATTCGGTAAAGTCACGTGACGTGAGTCACGTCACGTGACTTTATCGAATAGAACCAAAGAGGTAAGGATCCTTGCAGTCATGAAAGCTTCAAATCTAGAAAACATCTGGTGCCTCTATATACATGCATTTCTTCGCCACGTCCAACAAAAGGTTAATTCTACTTAACGCTTCCAAGACACGCTACAATAAACATGTCTCTGCTACTTTGCAGACATTGTATCGAATTCCAATTGTTTTCGACCCCAGCGAGCGAAAGCGGACGATAAGTAAGCATCAGAGTAGTGGATTGCAAGTCATTGAACGTCCCTTAAATACAGTGCTACTGTGACATTAGGGGCCGTCCATAAATGACGTCACGCGATTTTGGACGATTTTTTTTACCCCCAACCCCCCTCGTCACACGGCGTCACAAAAAGTCAGACCTCCCCCCCCCCTCACATATGACGTCACAAAGCTCTGCCCCCCCCCCGCGCCCCCCAAAAATAAATAAAACATGCTTCAAATCGCTTTAAACTATTGTCATTGTAGTGCGTATTTAATGTGGCGCTGCACTCTGATGTTGTAGGAGAAAACATTTATTTAAAAAGTCTATTTAATTAAGCAGAACGTCTTCTTTGGTTCTTTCGGTAAAGTCACGTACCGAAAGAACCAAAGAAGATGAATCCTTGCAGTCACGAAAGCTTCAAATCGAAATTTAAGTAGAACGTGTTGTCTATATTTATTTAAAGTTGCGCATTTTGATGTGACGTCACATTTCTCAAAACCCCCTCCCCCCCCTCGTCACACATCGTCACAAATGTCTGACCCCCCCCCCCCCCTCTAGGTGCGTGACGTCATTTATGGACGGCCCCTTACGTCAGGTGTTTTATGACTTAGTTGCATGCAACAACCACTGCCGTTAATGCAGTGCTGCGGCCAAATGCTGAGGTGTTTATTGACTCAACATTCACTGCCATTAATAAAGCGCTACAGTGAAATGCACTGGAGTGTTTGATGACGTTATATTTTTTTTTACAATATTCCCTGCCATTACATTTAGACAAGATAAAATGACACTCTGATCAATTTTTTTTCGTAACTCTAACGCTTCTCTTTGCTCTTCGTTATTTGCTAAGTTACTTCAGACAGTATCAGCACTCTTCTTTATCATGAAGCGTCCATCGGTGAAGATACATTTGCCATTATGAGACCTCCTTTGCCAGTAACAAGATATAGGAATAGGTTTTACCCTTTTAACTGGCACAAAAAACTTACACCTTTATTCAAGGCATCATGTTTGCAATAACCACAACACAAGCAGTCAAAATGCAAACAAAAAGAGACAACTCTGATAATAATATGCACTGTCCTTGAATTTGATTGGTCCACACCCGAGACGACTTTTCTTAGAGCCCTTAGTCTCCACTGGTGTTGGACCAGAATACGCCAAAAGGCGTACTACCTATTCCTATACATTTGCCAGTTAACAGCTTCAGGCGATTTGAAAGCAGTGCTAAGGCGAAGGTACGATGGATTTTTTTGTTTTCAAATCATACAACCACAGAGATTGTTCTTCGCCTTTGCAACCGAGGCAACGTCGTCTTCATCACGACAATCGACCGAGCTCCAAGTGATGTCACTCTTCCGTTCGTACTGAAACGACGACAACTTCCGATAATCCCTGCGTATGTGATGACGATCAACAAGTCGCAGGGTCAGACTTTTAAAAATGTGGGTATTTATCTCAATGGACACGCATTTGGCCAGTGTTTTTACGTGGCTCTGTCTAGATCAAAATATCCTCAGCCGATCAAAGTGTTCATCAAGGATAGCCAACTGCAGGGAAACCTTTTGAACAGTGATAAGAGATTCACGCAAAATATCGTATACCGAGAAATCTTCCAAAGTTCTTAATGTCATTTAATAAGTTGAGAAAAAAATATTTGCGTGCTACATTTCTCAATAAAATTAACAGTCACACGTTAAAACGTTCATTTACATCTTTAATATTACAACTTCCGTCCTAGGATGGGCTAACAAGCTAGTAAAATATAAACAATCACGGTTATAACGTAAATCACGGTTATAATATAGAATATAAACAATCACGGTTAAAATATAAATCACGGTTATAATATGAAATATAAATAATCACAGTTATTATATAAATCACGGTTATAATATAAATCATGATTACGATATAAATCACGGTTTTAATATAAATCATGGGTACAATATAAATCACCGTTATAATATGAAGTATAAACAATCACGGTTATAATGTAAATCACAGTAATATAAATCATGGTTATAATATGAAATATAAACAATCACAGTTATAATAAAAATCACGGTTATTATATAAATCACGGATATAATATAAATTACGGATATAATATGAGATATAAACAATCACAGTTATAATATAAATCACGGTTGTAATATAAATCACGGTTGCAATATAAATCATGGTTATAATATGAATTATAAACAATCACAGTTATAATATAAACCACGGTTATGATATAAATCACCGTTATATCATGAAATGTAAACAATCACGGTTACAATATAAATCAAGATTATAATATTAATTTCACGGATATAATGTGAAAAATAAACAATCCCAAGTCGACGCCCAATGCTAACGGTCGTAAAATGAAGACCGATCGATGGGATCGATCGACCCGTCTTTATTGTACGTGCCGATACTCTGCCCTTACTCAAGCAGTGCAACCGGTGCGCATTACAAAGGAATGTCAACGTCATCCATATCGTAAAGACAGTGGGACACACAGACCACACATCGCCTGTTGTCCTTGCCCACACCTCCGATTAGCACGGTTGGCTACGTACGGTGCGAAAGAAGTTCAACGTACATGCATACTTCACATAGACTAACGCTACCCATAGACTCAACACTGTTCATATACTCAACACTGCACATAGACTCAACACTGCCCATAGACTCAACACTGCACATAGACTCAACACTGCACCATAGACTCAACACGACCCATAGACTCAACACTGCACATAGACTAACACTACCCATAGACTCAACACTGCCCATAGACTCAACACTACCCATAGACTCAACACTGCCCATAGACTCAACACTGCCCATAGACTCAACACTGCCCCATAGACTCAACACTGTCCCATAGACTCAACACTACCCATAGACTCAACACTGTTCATATACTCAACACTGCCCATAGACTCAACACTGTCCCATAGACTCAACACTGCACCAGAGACTCAACACTGCACCATAGACTCAACACTACCCATAGACTCAACACTGCTCATAGACTCAACACTGCTCCTCCGGTGAGCACGGTCAGCTACGTACGGTGCGAAAGAAGTTCAACATACATAAATGTAGATGCAACCATACAAAGTGCCGCTCAGCAAGAGCTCGACCACGTGTGCCAGTCTGCCTGTCACATCGCATCTTGCTCTGATAGCTCTACGGATAAAATAATAATGATATAAACATGCGAAATATGTTACGCGTACGTGCGCACAATAACTGGATCCTGAGCATCCGCTTAACCAACTCCTGTGGGGAGGGTGGGGGGGGCTCATGTTAACTACCTCGTCTGGTCTACAGGAGGTCGTGGGTCTGATCCCGACCCTGACGCCTGCCGCTGTATATTCCGAGTTTGCGTCTCTATCTCATCATCATCATCATCACGGTGGCTATGAGATGTTAACTACCTCGCCTGGTGTACAGGAGCTCTTGGATTCTATCCCGACCCTGACGCCTGCTGCTGCTGCTGTATATTCCGAGTTTGTGTCTCTCTCTCATCATCATCATCACGGTGGCTATGAGATGTTAACTTCCTCGCCTGGTGTACAGGAGGTCGTAGATTCGAACCCGACCCTGACGCCTGCTGCTGCTGTATATTTGGAGTTTGCGTCTCTCTCTCTCATCATCATCATCACGGTGACTATGAGATGTTAACTACCTCCCCTGGTACGCAGGAGGTCGTAGATTCGAACCCGACCCTGACGCCTGCTGCTGCTGTATATTTGGGGTTTGCGTGTCTCTCTCTCCCCGTGGCCCTGTGGATTTTCTCCCCCCCCCCTCCCACATTTATAATCGACGTCAAGCGTTTCAAGTGTTGCGCTGCTGCTTATTAATATCCACGTGATGATGATAAACCACTTCGTTGCGCTATCATTTGTGATAGCCAGGTGGTTTCTGACAATACAGCTAGAAAGCTGAGTGCGCCTTACCTGGTAAAATAAAAAAAATAAAAAATAGTAAACTACCTCGCCCGGTATACAGGAGGTTGTGGGCTCGATCCCGACCCTGACACCTGCTGTATATTTGGAGCTTGCGTCTCTCTCTCTCTCTCTCACACCGTGGTCCTGTGCATATTTCTCCGGGTCCTCCGGTTTTTACCCCCTCCACCACCACCACCACCACCCCCTCCACATTTATAATCGACGCCACTCGTTTGAAGTATTTGGCAGCTGCTAATTAATAACCACGCGATGATGGTGATGATGAGCCAATTCGCCGAGCGAACCCATTTGTAACAGCCAGGTGGCTTCTGACAAAAGAGCCACACAGCTCAGTGGACCACATCTTGTAAAATAACAAAACATTTTTTTCGTGTTTTTCATCTAGCAGTGGATCGACAGAGGGCACGCGAAGCGCTCTGCATTATTAATAATTTACAACGGCAGCCGAGCAGCAGTATGGGCCTCCATAAGTGTCGCAAAGTTGGCGAGACATTCGGGTAAATGCTGCCTGCTTTGATAACCCAGTTTGCTGCTTTTTATATACTGTATATCGTGTTCCCAGAGCGTTATATATTATTTAAAGGCCATTCCATACCGCGGCTATAAAGTGGTTCCATCGGTGCGGCTGAAGGATGTGTTCTGAACTCGTATATACGCACGGAGGGAGGGTTCACCGCCCGGATGCTTTTCCCACTTCAAGGTCGTGGCTCTTCGCATTACTAAGAAAAAAAGGGAAACCCTGTTTACAATGCAGCGCAATGTCTCGCTGCGCCGGGCAGATAACCGGTATTGGTTTAAGCAAAGCTTTGCTCTGCTAAACTAAACTATTTTTTTTTTTACCAAGTAAGGCCCACTGAACTGGCAATCACAAATGATAGCTCAACTGATGGGATTGCTAAATGTCGAAACCGTTGCGGAGTTTGTTTTGGCTTGTGTTGAAGCCGATGCTGCTGATGAGATGCTAAATGTCGAAACCGGTCCGGAGATTGCACATCGTGCAGTTTGGCTTGACTATGGGCTCAGGCGAAGACGGCGGTGTACTACAGAACGAGAAAAAAGATGCTGCAAGGTGACACTGACGGCTGCTCTGTGCTGCTTCCAGTGTTCAGAGGCCTGCTCAAGGCGCGGCTCCGGCTGGAGCACGCCATGTACCACACACGCGTGTCGGTGATGTGCAGCGCGTTTTCCTCGAACGCTGGGGAGGAGCCGGAAAAGCCCCTCTCTGTACCAGCATGGACGGCACCCTCCACGTGTTCACCTTCTGAAGCGCTCGCTCGTCAACGTGGCGTGCGCGATGACCACCACCACCATCACCACCACGTGACTTTTCTTTCGTGTTGTGCGCGGTGCTTTTAGCGCCACAGCGCGTGGATTTGTAGCGTTTATTTTCATTTGTCTTGCTGGTGACTTTGTGTATTTGTGTTGCTGGTGACTTTGTGTGTTTCATATCGAAATCGCCTCCAGTGCTGTTGCTGCTGGCGGCAATAAAAGTTGTTTAAAAGTCAAAAGTCTCACTCTCTCTCTCTCTCTCAACGTCAAATTCTCGAGGCATGCAATGCAGAGTTGGGTTTTGTGATTGACCTGTAACTAAAAGTCCCGAAGTGATTTCCCGGGTCGCCTGAGCATTGATGTTCGCAGACCTCACGAGTGCCGGTCGCGGAAACGCCACATTCCTATGGCAGGGGCGAGTTTATCCATCGGACAGCCACTGTGTTGACTTTGCCCACAAAGTCGTGCTCGTTTTTATCGACCCGCAGAGCGCTGATGGGCTTAGTCAAGCCACCCACCCCCCCCCCTTCCCCCACCCTCCTAACCCAACCAACAACCCGGAATTTTGAACTCGCAACTTTCTGAATGCAAGCCGCTCGCTTCACCGTTGAGTGAGCCTGGCCGGTTAATACACGAAGAGAGTGGTCATGTTTATTTTATGGAGAGAGAGAAAAGCAGTGAGCTGGGATAATCAGTTTACGCTACAGCCAACCCCTTCTCAGCCCTGTGCTGAATCAAAAGCCTCTGTGCACACTCACACGCACACTCACCATTACTGGTGCGGGAGAGGGGCCGTCCATAAATGACGTCACGCACCTAGAGGGGGGGGGGGGTCACAGACATCTGTGACGATGTGTGACGAGGGGGGGGGGGTTTGAGAAATGTGACGTCACATCATAATGCGCAACCTTAAATAAATATAGAATTATATTCACGTTGAAGGGAAACAATAAAATAATAAAATATTTAGATTTAAATTTTGATTTAAAGCTTTCGTGACTGCAGTAATTAATAATCTTAGTTCTTTCGGTAAAGTCACGTTGAAGGGAAACAATAAAATAATAAAAAATATATATAAAACAATAAAAACAATAAAAATTCTCACGACGTTTCGACCATAACACAAACGGTCGTCTTCAGGTGTGTGAAAGAACTAAGCATATATAAAAATATATTATTGTTTCCCTTCAACGTGACTTTACCGAAAGAGCTAAGAATATGAATTACTGCAGTCACGAAAGCTTTAAATCAAAATATAGAATTGTTATAACGACGCTAATTGTTATAACAACACTCCTACAACATCAGAGCGCAGCGCCACATTAAATACGCGCACTACAATGACAATATGTTTAAAGCGATTTGAAGCATGCTTTACTTTCAAAATGGAAATATGATTTGAGGCGGGGGGGGGGGGGGGCAGAGCTTTGTGACGTCATATTTGAGGGGGGCGGGTCTGACTTTTTGTGACGCCGTGTGACGAGGGGTGGGGGGGGGGGTAAAAAATCGTCCAAAATTTCGTGACGTCATTTATGGACGGCCCCTGAGTCTGTGGGTTGAGTCTTGCCGGATTCTCCTATGCGGCTACGGGCCCCGCACTTTCAAGGGCCCCGCGCTAAATGCTTTCAAGCTATCAATTCCGGATCAGTGATTCTGCACCTGCTCTATTACTACAGCACTATGCAGCCTTGGACTTTTATGAACGACGGGGTGTTTAAGGGTAGCGATTTGTCGTATTATCTGGCTGTATAGCAAATGAAAATATACAATCACTTTACTGTGCAAGTTTACACGTTGTTGCGTGTTAATATGTACGTGTTTAAAAAAAATCAAAATTACGGCCCCTTTTCACATATGCTACAGACCCCGCACGAGCTTAATCCGCGTAAGCAAAACGAAGAGTGAGGTTCCACTCCTTCACACAGTTCAGCAACTCTCACGCAAAGACAAAGACCCTCCCCCCCCCCACTCCCCCGCCGTTTAGCCTTGACAGACTGATGGGGCAAGTGCTGATCGCACCTCCGATTAGCACGGTTGGCTACGCACGGTGCGAAAGAAGTTCCACGTGCATACACGACGGCCGGCATCATGGTGCACGAGGTGGTGGGATGTTCCAGCACCCAGGCCCGGCCACCTTAGCCTGCCCACTGGCGAAGTTTACACACCCAGCACCAGGTACTAATTTGTGGCTGAGTCGACCTAGGGGAGGACCCCCATGACCGGTTCGGATAATCGCCAGGGAATCGTCGAGACATCCGCCCCTGCCACCGCTTCTGCCCCCGTTTCACGAAGACCTGCTCCGTGATGACACATTGTCATCCGTCGTGTTTCCGTTGACACGGACCCTAATCCCCTTGTTGAATTGTGTTAAGAGCCTCACCGATACAGCACACGTGTGCGAGTCTGTGTGTCTGTGTGTGTGTAATATATTATGGGGAGCGGTAGTGTCGCGGTTAGCGCTACGCTGCGCTACGAACCTGGCGACCCGGGATCGATTCCCGCTCACGGCCAACGCCAGTGACGATTATCTGAACCGGTCCAGGGCCTACCCTAGGTCGACTCAGCCTCAAATGAGTACCCGGTGCGGTGTGTAAACATGGCCACTAGGGGAGACAAAGGCGGCCGGGCGTGGTGTTGGCCACCCACTCCCTCGTGTGCCGCGCCGGCCTTCATAGGTGCTCGCAAACAGCACTTGCCCCTACAGTCCGTTAAGGCTACACGGGGGATCTTTATCTTTGTCTTGTGTGTGTGTGTGTTTCTATATAAAGTCCCAGACAGGCGTGCGGCGAGTCGTGTAATCCGGCATGCCCCCAGCACCGCCACGTAACCCCCCACCCCCCACCCCATCTCCCTGCCCGCCCCAAGCAGCGATTGTTTGGCTGGGAGAGGGAGCAGGGATAAATGGGGCTGACACGACCGAGATAAAGCTGCTGCTGCTGCAGCTGCAGCAGCTGCAGCAGCAGCGGCAGTGACATCTGAGTTGGGGGGAGGGGGGGGGCACTTTACAACGACCGATAACCGGCGCATGTCAGCCAGCGACCGGCTTCGTGATCATCAAGGTTGAGACCGCTCCTCACTCCGCTCATAGCTCAGATTTTCTTGGAGGCTCTACCGGGACACACGGACAACTGTCAGCCCCGCCCGCTTTTGCATAACCACGCCCGCTCTCTCGCTAGCCCCGCCCACTCTCTTCGCTAGCCCCGCTCACGCTTGCTGCTGTTGCCCCGCCCACTCTTCGGAGGTCCAGACTCCCATTGCTCAAAATAGGGCCGCCCACTATATCCCGGTAACTCCGCCCACTGGTCGGGTAGCCCCGCCCAACGCTCAGATAGCCCCGTCCAGCGCTCAGGTAGCCCCGCCCACCTCTCAGGTAGCCTCGCCCACTGCTCAAATAGCTCCGCCCACCGCTGAAAGGTCGCCCAATCCTCCGCTTGTACGATGAGTCAATCACGGGCCAGAAAACGTTAAACCAGGGATAAAATCCTATTTAGAAAATAAAAAAAACGCGTGGGCGAAAGCGAGACGGAGTCCGTCTCGCAGCTGTGAAAACGACTTGGACATCTGCGCAAAAGAGCTTCACAGCTCATCGGATTTTTCCAGTCTGAATGAACAAAAAATGAAATTCAGATTCTGAACAGCTGCGTCTGTGCCGCGGCCTTCAGCACGCCTCGGACTACTCCTGCTGCCTGCACTTGGCCTGGCACGAGCACGGCACCTTGGGAATGTAACCACCACAATTGTTGCACAACGGCTTTCGTGGGCTTCGGGGCGCCGCGGTGGCTAGGAGAGGTTGCCTGTTGTTGCATATTAGCAGTCTGCGGTCCCTTCGATGATGAGCTATCGTCTCCTTTGAACCGCTGCAGGTGCTTCTGTGGATCGTTCTCCGGGTGCCTCCGGATTTTCCCTCCACATTTGTAAACACGTGTGTGTGTGTGGATTATCTGGCTACTACTGTAAATCCCCACGTGTGATGATGATGATGATGATAGAAACCACATTGATGAGCCATCATCTGTATGTATGCTGAACTTCTTTTGCACCACACGTAGCCAACCGCGCTCATCCGGAGGTGCGGGGGAATGACAACAAACTTAAGCAGGTCGCCTCTGAACAAAAGCCAAAAGTTTTGATTTAAAGCTTTCGTGACTGCAGTAATTCATATTCTTAGTTTTTTCGGTAAAGTCACGTTGAAGAGAAACAACAAAATAAGAAAAAAATATATAAAACAATAAAAAATTCTCACGACGTTTCGACCATAACTCAAACGGTCACCTGAAGATGACCGTTTAAGTTATGGTCGAAACGTCGTGAGAATTTTTATTGTTTTATATATATTTTTTATTATTTTGTTGTTTCTCTTCAACGTGACTTTACCGAAAAAACTAAGAATATAAAAGCCAAAAGCTCAGTTGGGCTTTACCTGGTAGATAAAATTGTTTCGCAATGTCCGGAGTTGGCCGTCGCCTGATCATGCTCGTTGCAATTACTCGAATTGTAAATGTTGTGGGTCAACCCTCCAACACACCGGTGTGCCGTACTAGTAACGAATTGGCGCGTTTGGTTTACGTGACAAACCCCCTTTACTAATTGGCTGTGTCGTTTGGTGGCGGGTTTAACGACACCTGTTTATACTTACGCGATCTAACACGAACAAAAACAAAAACTCCATTACGGATAACATTGGTCGCGATGGCCCCTTCCACGTGTTACACTGAGTTCATCAATAGTTTAGGTGTCGTTGAAGGCTAACATGCGCTACTCTCCCCATATTTGCCGCAGTTCAGCGCCGTGTGTGTACGAGCTGTATGCTAAGCGCTGGAAGCTACGATTGACCCAAGTGAGCGAACACCCAATGTTTACGCGCACACAGTCGCGAGGCTCACATCGCACACAGTCAACATTGGCGGTGCGCCTGACAATCGCCGTGTTTGCACTGCCAATGCGCAAAGTGTGCCAGGATATTTCCTTTGGATAAGGCTAAGGAATTGCATTTTATGTATACATCGAATATATATTTACATCGTTGAGATAGTTAAATCTGGTAAACCCACGTGAGATGGCAACATATCTACTATTTTTATTTTACCAGGTAAGGCCCACGGGGCTGTGTAGCTGTTTTTCAGAAGCGACCTGGCCACAAATGATAGCCCAACGAAGTGGATTATCACGCGCGATGTTGTTTCTAAACGTGGAGGGACAAACCGGAGGACCCGGAGGCAAATCCACGAGACCACGGGGAGAACATGCGAATTCAAAATATAAAGACGTTAGGGTCGGCATCAAACCCACAACCTCCTGTATACCGAGCGAGGTAGTTAACATCTCCTTAGCCACCACGGCAAAGCCCCCCAAAGACCGCTCCACATTATGTCATGACGCATCAACAAACGTTCAACACATTAATTGCCCCAGCAACTCAAAACAGTTCACATCGCGTCTCATCTCAAACATTCCAGGCCGTGTGTTTTGTTTTATCCTAGGGGAGCCCCTGGCGACAGCTGTCCCAGTGTGGCGAAGGGTGACGCAGCGTTGCCATGCAGGCAAGCCGGGATTCTGCCGGTCTGGGGACGATGTCGCTTTCGGTTGCAATAATTCAGCAATTGGCGAGTAATTTTGAAAATCAGAGCCTTTATTTCTACTGGTGAAATCCGATGAGCTATGAAGCTCTCGTTTTTTTTTTTTTTTACATGTGCTAAGAAAGATCTTTCGTCAAATCTCCCGACCCGCACCCAAGTGGACACGCGTGCAGCTGACGCGGTGACGCCGTGTCGTCGTCACACTGTGCGCTGACTGACGTCACACGCAACGAACGCATCATCATCATCATCATCATCCCCCGCCCCTGGCCCTGCTTGGCCCAGAGCGAGATTCGAATGTCACGCGTGTGTCTATAACTCTCCTATTGGTTATTGCTTTGTTTCTTGGTCTATCTCTGTGTGTGTGTTTGTACGTCAGTTTAACACGTAGGCTTTCGCGACCAATATTATTCATAATAAAGGTTTTTGGGTTAGATCGCGTTTATTTATAAATGTGTCGTAACCCTCCACCACCCGACACGGCCAATCAGCAAAGAAAAGTGTCACGTTGACAAAAGACAAATAATTCACTACTTCAGCCCACCGGTGTGTTGAAGAGTTAATCCACATTTACAGTTTGAGTACGACGTTTCGCTGGTAAATACTTCCAGCATCATCGGGCAATTCGCCAGAATGTTAGGGTCGGCATCGTACGTCTGTGTACGTGGGGAGCGGTGGCGTTGCGGTCACGGATGCGAACTTCGAATCCGGAGACCCGAGGTCGATTCTCCCACACGACCAACGCCACTGACGATCTGAACCCCTACCTGGGCCTCCCGTAGGTCGATTCAGCCTCAAATGAGTACCTGGTGCGATGTTTAACCAACCGCCTTTGTGAGTGCTACTCAATAAAATAAATTTGCCCCCAAAAGTCTTTTGAGGCCATATATGTTGTTGTTGTTGCTGTTGTTGTTTAATTTGTCCCTACGTACCCGCAGAGACACCGGTTGCAAATGTTGCATTGTTATCGAAACGTCTGAGTGTTATTTGAACGGCAAAATGCATTCGGCATTGCACATTGATTTCCTGTGAGGTGTTATCTGTATTGTTATTACAGGGTGCATATGCTCTGTGTGACCCTTAAATTAACTGCAATTAAACATGGTACGAGCCTGGATATAATTATACATTGTCCCAACCCCACTCCCCCCTCCCGTTCAGTTGATAAATATCTCTCCTCTCTTGATTAATTCCCTAAGAAATAAATATAATAGTGCAGTGGTTTCAGTACATTTGGCCGAAAAAAAAACGTTACGCTTGTAATGACGCTACGCGATAACGGCTCAGATTTATGATTTCAGTGGCTACTTTCTAATAGAACAAGCGATTGACGGGGGAGGGGGGGGGGTGTGGGTCGTCCTGTCAACCAGTGGTGGAAATGTCACATTACCACGTTATTGATCGATATGGCATTAATCAGGTGAGCTGATTGCGTTGTTTGAAATTTGTTTTCAAGTAATGCCCATGTCATCATCGTCATCATCATCATCGTCATCATCGTTTTCACGAGATTTATCATCAGCCATGGTCAATCCACTGCTGGATTAAGGCCTCCACGAGCCGCCACCGTCACCATCAGCCATGGTCAATCCACTCCTCAATGGGAGCACGAACTACTATTGTGTGTGTGTGGAGGGGGGTGGGGTGGACAGGCTCTCCGTGTTCATGTGCCGCCAGTTGGTTTGGTCAAGAGAGAGAGTGTGAGACGGAGCCACAGAGAGAGAGAGAACCAGGGAGAGAGACAGTGGGAGCCAGAGAGAGAGAATCAGAGGGAGAGAGCGAGAGAGGAGATAGAGAGAGACAGACAGAGAGATAATCAGAGAGAGAGAGCCAGAAAGAGAGTGAGAGCCAGAGA
Source organism: Petromyzon marinus (assembly GCF_048934315.1). Taxonomy (NCBI): domain Eukaryota; kingdom Metazoa; phylum Chordata; class Hyperoartia; order Petromyzontiformes; family Petromyzontidae; genus Petromyzon; species Petromyzon marinus. Next base: position 7,823,914 of record NC_133723.1, read on the forward strand.
GAGAGAGAGAGCGAGAGAGTGAGAGCTAGAGAGAGAAGGTGAGAGCCAGCATCTTTATTAAATCCTGGGAGAAATCCGATGAGCTATGAAGCCCTTTTGTTACACAGATGTTCGGCGAGCAGGCGAGTGCACGCTAACTCTCGTATCCTCACGCCCCATCCTCGGGATGGAATTTCATCATTTGTCGTGAACTGAGGTCAGTTCTTCAAGGGCAGTATTTATTTTTACGGAGCGGGGGTAGTTGTGGGGGGGGGGGGGGTGGAAATAATTTTCAGGAAGTCTGTAACGCGCCAGATTGGCCGGACAAATTACCGCACCGCATGTTGTTGGCTGTGTGCAGATTTGTTTCAGCAGCAGCAGCAACAATAACAACAACAACAAAAAAATCCGGTAGGTATTGAGAATTGAAGGGAAGGTTATTTTGAATCACGTGCACAAATCAACGTCAGAACTATCGCGCATCTCAAGGTATCACTTCCTCATTGTAATAACACAATTATATCGTCATTACGATAGCACAATTATTTATTTGTTTGACACGTATGCTTTTCGCGGCCAATACTAAGATTTTAAATGTTGTGGAGTTGCTCTCCAATAAAGGGCTTCTGTTCATCAATAATATAGGTGGGTTTTTCTTGGGGTCAGATCGCGTAAATATAAGGCCACAACATTTACAGCAGTGAGCTCTCCAACATACCGGTTAGTGCTGTACTAGTGACGATTTGGCCACGTTCATATTCTTGGTTCTTTCGGTAAAGTCACGTAGAAGGGAAACAATTAAATTAAAAAAATATATAAAACAATAAAATTCTCACGACGTTTCGACTGCAACACAAGCAATCATCATCAGGTGTGAAAACCACAGCAAGAAAATTTGCCCACGTTCTGTTTACGTGACAACCCTTACTAGTTGGCTGTGTCGGGTGGTGGCGGGTTTAACGACACATTTATATATTAACGCGATCGAACCCAACAACAAAAACGATATTGTGGGCAATTTAACACGAAGGCTTTCGCCACCAAATTTTTAAGTCTGCTTTATGGATTATTTTTTTCTTTTATTTATTTGTGCGAGCAGAGAAGCCGTCGGTCTTTGCTTTGCAATTGGGAAATTAAGCGACGGCTGTCATTTTGACGGTGTTCTCACAATTCCCCCTCTACTCGGAGCGCGTTTATACAGGTAAGTTTTTATCACGCGATAATGCAGGCTGCTTAAAAAAAGAATGCTAACACTTACACAGGACTATCTTTTTTTTAGTGCAATAAGAAACCGATAATACTGCACTGTAACAAGATGACAAATGTAATGTTAATAGCTTAAAAACGTCCAAAGAGTCTCCCACTTGTTCGCCATCAATTGTCAACGCGTTGCCCTGGCATCGTCTCCACGTGGTCTCCACGTGGTCTCCACGTGGTCTCCACGTGGTCCCCACGTGGTCTTCACGTGGTCCCCACGTGGTCTCCACGTGGTCTCCACGTGGTCTTCACGTGGTCTCCACGTGAAGACCACGTGGAGACCACGTGGTCCCCACGTGGTCTCCACGTGGTCTCCACGTGGTCTTCACGTGGTCTCCACGTGGTCCCCACGTGGTCTTCACGTGGTCTCCACGTGGTCCCCACGTGGTCTCCACGTGGTCTCCACGTGGTCTCCATGTGGAGACCACGTGGAGACCACGTGGGGACCACGGAGGAGGCGGCACATTTATTTTGGGCATTGTGGCAAACTCTCAGAAGTGTTAACACATTTTTTTATTGTTCGAAGCACCCTGTACAACGCCAACGAGATGACATACATCGTGAGGTTTGACACGCAAAAGGAAGTACATCTCCTCTAGCGGTGTAACGAAAAGTCGCGGCGAAAAGTTAGAGCGATTCTAAAATAAATCACGCTCAGTCTTCTTTCTTCGTTACCTATCTATGATCGTTGTTGTTATTATTATTATGTCTTCCCAATTTCCTCCTTCCGTTGTTTCAAATCAACGTCGATTTGTTACGCGGGAAAAAAAAATCCCGTGTAGCCATTTTCCCAACTAGTTTCAGTGACGGCGGCCCCCAGCAGCAGATTTATCGTTGGCGTGCACAGGAGCCCCGCCAGCAGCCAGCCAGGAAACACTCGATGCAAAAAATTATGTTAATAGGGGTGTGACGTAAGTAGGTGGGGGGGGGGGGGGGGGGGGTGTGGTGGCACAGTGACTCTGGCTTGCAGCCACTGACAAAAATAGTTATTGTTAAGGTGCACAGGAGCCCAGCCAGCAGCCAGCGATGCAACTCGACGCATAAATTATGTTAATAGAAGTGTGACGTAAGCTGGGGAGGAGCGGAGGCACAGTGACGTCACGCGCGCCTCGCAGCCCATCATCCCTCCCTCCGGGGGTCGTTAAAAGAGAGGAACCGCTTTGTAGGCGAAGTCAGCCCGCCAGTAGGTGCTGTGGAATTTCCACCGCTGGCTCTGCAGGGCGATGTTCGCGCAGTCGAGACGAGCAACTGCAACCTCAGCGATCACGTGAGCAGGCAACCACTTACTTGGTAGCGATTGACGATGACGATGATCATGATGATGATGCTTTTGATCAGGGCAAAAACATCTGCCAATCAACTCAAAGTCGCGTGAAGATGATTGGAACACAATCCACCAGTGGGCTTTGTAAAGGCGGAGCCACGATCCTATCCACTGCCGGGCGAAATGCCTCCCCAACGCGTCGCTATCTCCTGCCGCGACCACAATCCGCCTAGCCGCTCGGCACGAGCTCATTCCGTCGCTCCATCTCCTCCGTGGACGTCGCCCCTCTCGCCCCTCTCGCCCCTCTCGCCCCCCACACCCCCGCGCCCCCCTCTCTCTCGCTGGCGTTCCGCTCCCCTGGCTGCCACTCGGCCGTCTGAGCCCGCTGGCGTTCCTTGACAATCGCTGACGACGACGACGATGACGAGGTCTCCACAGTGACTTAGTGACTGCATCATCAGCTCGTGGGGGGCGGGGGGGGGTAGGCCCCCCCCCAACCCCCCAATATTTCAATTTGTTTCGCGCGATCGTCGTACCCAGGCTATTGCGTCTCGCGGTTAGTCGTCTTGCCCTTATCCACATCATCGTCGTCGTGCTCACGGTCTTGAACATTTAACGCTGTATGGGGGGGGGGGCGGCAAGACACCCGCTGCCTGCCCCCCACGCTCATCACTCCACTGGGTCTCCAACTTGCCCGTGTCCTCCCATCCGCGAGCTCCTCTGCCATGCCTCTCTCTGCACGTAACATCTCCCGGAATACAGCAAAATAACTGCAGAGAGAGAGAGAGAGAGCTCTCTCTCTCTCTGCAGTGATTTTCCCGTGCCCTTTTATTTTTTTACACCTGATGAAGGAAGCTTGCGTTGCCTCCGAAACGTCGTGATTTAATTTAGTTGTTTTCATTGATTTTAATTTTATTTTACCTACGCGACTTTACCGAAAAAAAATAAAGAGTATGAATCCTTGCAGTCACGAAAGCTTCAAATCTAGAACTCCCGGAATGTACAGACATCTGCAGGCTTCCTTGCGTCCAATTACACCGCGAAGAACGTCGATCACATCAAACCAGTTCCACTTTATTTTTTGCCATGCAATGAACGCTGCTTTAGGTGAGGCGAATGGTTGGGAGCGGTGGCGCAGTGGTTAGCGCGCCGCGCAAACGGTGACCTCGCTTGGATTCCCAGCCACGGCTGGCATCGGTGGCGAGTTATGAAATTTTTACCCGGAACAAGTTCCCGGGCAACGCTTCCTCCTTTTCTCACCAACCTGCACTGGCCAGAGTGGTGAAGTATGGCCAAACAACCTCTACCACCAACAACGCCATGGGGGTCGGGGGGAGGGGTGGGGCCTTCGTCCAGCAGTGGATCGACAAATCAACTACAAATGCATTAGGAATAGGTTTTACCCTTTTAACTGGCACAAAAACTGACACCTTTATTCAAGGCATCATGTTTGCAATAACCACAAATGCATTCTTATTATTCCTATTGCGCTGCTTTTATTGATTGGTACATTTTGGTAATTGAGTGACATTTGGTTCATTTGTTCCAGTTGTGTTGGTTGCATCGCGTGAGTGTTGTGTCGTAAAGGCCTCCTCCACCCGACACAGCTGATGAATAAAGTTGTCGCGTGATGAGCAAAACGCGGCCCGTTTTATCACTGCAGAGCGATCTCGCAAAATTGAAATGGATAGTCCGACGTTCCGCTGATAGTTACCACAACCATCATAATCATCAGCAGCAGGCAGCTGCCAGGACGCTGGTTGTGTAACTATCGGCGAAACGTGATGCTGGTTGTACAGAGTTGACATCGTGATTATATTCATCACAATAATTCTCAGCGGCATTGATCCAGTACAAAGCAAAAACTCTGGACCGGTTTTCGACACTCGGTGTCTCATCAGCGGTGTCGGGCTATCTCTGAAAGGGGCATCTGTGCGTCCGAGAATAACCGGTCCACAGAATATTACTGCTGTTGTTGTTGCTATTCGGTGGAGGATGTGTTCTTCCAAAGTTTAAAGTTTTTATTTTATTTGACCGGCGGTGGAATCAAGAGAGGAGGAGGATGATCAGTTCAGTTTATTTATTTTGGTATAGCCCTGTGAGCCATTCGGCTCTTGAATCGGGTGCAACCGCAACAAACAAAAACACGAACAAGAAAAATATCTTAAAGTGACTACGCGCAACATAAAAATCCAGGAAAAAAACAGCGAAGTCTTCCAGAAAAAAAGCACCGTATATCAATGCTGTGTGCAAACACCCCATTGGGATGCAAGTCAATCAATGACAACTACAAGACAATTTAGATTAAAGTCATCAGTCTAACTCTGATTTGCATCTGCAAGAGATACTCTTTGGTTCTATTCGGTAAAGTCACGTAGGTAAAAATAAAATAAAACAACGTGACTTTACCGAATAGAACCAAAGAGTATGGATCCTTGCAGTCACGAAAGCTTCAAATCTGCAAGAGATATTCGGGTCACCAATATGACAAAGCGCTCTTTGGGCGATCGGTGCCTTTAGTAGCGTTGGAACCCGAGCTATGGAACGCCTTGCCACTTGAAATCAGGGCAATCGGAGTCGGTAGATCTATTTAAGTCTGCTTTGAAAACACATCTCTTTAAACGGAGCGTTCTCTCTTTAGGCTGCCCAGGTTCTGTTCTTTTTGTTTCCTGATTTCCATGCATTGCCTCGCAGTGGTGTCCTCGGGTTGCAATGCCGCAATGACACATTTGAATGATCGTAATAATGATGTATGCTGAACGTCTTTCGGGCCGCATGCAGTCGACCGCGCGTGAATCGAGCGGTGCGGATGACAAGTGACACAAACAGCGGACGATGCCATCGTAATATAACTCGTGACCCCCTCCCCCCCCCCAAAAAAAAAAAACCCACCTCCATGTAAATTAGGTTTGGGCTCGCGACTGGTTGGGAGTTCACAGGAGAGTTTTAGATTATTCCTGATTGTCCAGGGGAGAGAGGTGATCAAAGAGATGAGGATGAGGCTCAATTAAAAGAGTGACCTGGAGTGGGGGTTGTTGTTGTGTGTGGAAGAGGAGCGGCGGTGTAGTGGTTGGCGCTACGCTGCGCCACGAACCTGGCGACCCGAGTTCGATTCCCGCTCACGGCCACCACCGGTGACGATTAACTGAAGCGGCCATGGGCCTCCCCTAGGTCGACTCAGCCTCAAATGAGTACCTGGTGCGGTGCGTAAAAGCATCGCCACTGGGGAGACAAAGGCGGCCGGGGGTGGTGCTGGCAACCCACCCCCTCGCATAGGTGGCATATCATCTGGAAATGTATAGCCGGCCTTCAGAGGTGCTTGCTAATAGTGCTTGCCCCAACAGTCTGTTCAGGCTATACAAGGGATCTTTGTATGTATGTTGAACTTCTTTCGCACCGTCCGTAGCCAACCGTGCTAATTGGAGGTGCAGTGTTGAGTCTATGGGCAGCGTTTAGTCTATGGGTAGTGTTGGGTCTATGGGCAGTGGTGAGTCTATGTGCAGTGTTGAGTCTATGAGTAGTGTTGATTGAGTCTATGGGTAGTGTTGAGTCTATGGACAGTGTTGAGTCTATGGTGCAGTGTTGAGTCTATGGGCAGTGTTGAGTCTATGGTGCAGTGTTGAGTCTATGGGCAGTGTTGAGTCTATGTGCAGTGTTGAGTCTATGGGCAGTGTTGAGTCTATGGTGCAGTGTTGAGTCTATGGGTAGTGTTGAGTCTATGGGCAGTGTTGAGTCTATGTGGAGTGTTGAGTCTATGGACAGTGTTGAGTCTATGGTGCAGTGTTGAGTCTATGGGCAGTGTTGAGGCTATGGGTAGTGTTCATTGAGTCTATGGGCAGTATTGATTGAGTCTATGGGCAGTGTTGATTGAGTCTATGGGCAGTGTTATAGTCAACAACTAAACACAAAAAGCAGTTCCAGAGAAGTGAGTTTTCAATCGACACGTTTTAAAAGTGCATCACAGCTCCCTGTGGCTTCCGAATGTCGGAAGGAAGAGCGTTCCAGACGGCCGCAAAAGCCCATCAGAAAGCGCCACGCGACGCGGTGAATCGTCAGTGAACTTGCCAACGGCTCGTGCCAGCGATGTCAAGGTCGACCCCCTGTGGAGGAGGTGGAAAAGGAGGGTGGAGGAGGCTCGTGGGTGACGCGACTGAGTCGTTGGAAGCAGTCCGGCAATTAGCGAAGGGGCGATGGCATCTGCACGTGGGCAGGCGCTGGGTTGGATTGTTACATTCGCAGGATGGTGAGAGAGGGCGTCAGTTGTGCAGATAATGCATGCACGCATTCATGCATACATACGATGAGATGATTTGGGTTATCACTGTGGGATTGCAGTGACCCCTTGGCCATGATTCCACTGAGATTCCGAAAGCGAATGTGAACTGCCGTGTACAAACAAACAAAGACAAATAAACCAAAGTTATTGACAATATTTACGAGCCTCTTTTGTTGCCCTGCGAAGATTGTAAGTAAAACAAAATGCAATTTGCAGATTTGATTTTTTGTTGTTGTTTAAAATGTTTTATATGCAAGGCGCTTTGAGACTCCGTGGCACTCTAAGCGCGCTATAAATGCTAATGTCTTATCCTTTATGTGCAGGAACACGCTGCCGTTGAAATTACGTCGAAGACGTCAAATTCATTGACATAGGGTTGCCATTCCAATGGCGCGTGCCAAATACGACGACTATCCGTGAGTAGATGATTGTTATTGTTATTATTTGTTTGTTATTATTTATGTTGTTGTTATTGTTGTTATTATTTTTGTTGTTATTATTATTTTTATTGTTGTTTTTGTTATTGTTGTTGTTATGAATTTTGTTGTTATTTTTGTTGTTATTGTTGTTATTATTGCTATTATTATTTTTGTTATTATTTGTGTTGTTATTATTTTTGTCATTATTATTGTTATTATTGTTATTTTTGTTGTTATTATTTTTGTCATTACTATTGTTATTATTGTTATTGTTGTTGTTATTATTGTTATTTTTGTTGTTATTATTTTTGTCGTTGTTTCGCGGGCCCACCAGAAACTGCGCCACACTTTCAACCCGTTGTTTCACCGTCGCCCGATCAGATTGGGTCACCTGCATTGGAATCGTGGCCCAGGTATCCAGAATCAGAATCTTTATTTTTAGACCGCAGGAGGATTCCGGTGAGGTACGGAGATCGCTTTAAAAAAAAAACAATTCAAAAACATTTGCCCCGCAGGATGTTCCAGTATTGGGCGGGTCAGCGACTCGTCCATCAACATCCGCTGAAGATGCCCGGCGTGAGACAAGTCTCGAAAACGGCGGGATGCTTCTTGTTGTTGTTGCTGTTGTTGTTGTTGTTGTCGCTGTTGTTACTGTTGTTGCTGCTGTTGTTGCTGTTGTTGTCGTCACGTAGATAGAAAAAAAATATTATTTATATTATTCACTTTATTTTAAAAAAAATTCTATCTACGTGGCTTTACCGAAAGAACCAAAGAATATGAATTCCTGCAGCCACGAAAGTTTTAAGTCAAAATTTAAACAATCCCCATCCTACCAGACAAAGGCCACCGAGGTATTAATTTATTGTTCAAAAGCGACCTGGCCACGACTAATAACTCAATAAAGTTGCTTATCATTTGGACATATATATCAGCAAAATTATCTAAATAGACGAAGCGCATGTTGTGTCTAAATGTGAAGGGAAAAAAAACCAGAGGACCCGGGGAGAAAATCCACGCGACCACGGGGAGAGAGAGAGACACAAACTCCAAAAATACAGCAGCAGCAGGCGTCAAGGTCGGGATCGAACCCACGACCTCCTGTATACCAGGCGAGGTAGTTAACATCCCCTAGCCACCGTGATGATGAGAGAGAGAGACAAACTCCAAATATATAGCAGCAGCAGGCGTCAGGGTCGGGATCGAACCCACGACCTCCTGCGTACCAGGCGAGGTAGTTAACATCTCCTAGCCATCGTGATGATGAGAGAGAGAGACACACACACAAACTCCAAATATACAGCAGCAGGCGTCATTGTCGGGATCGAACCCCCGACCTCCTGCGTACCAGGCGAGCAAAATAACATCTCCTAGCCACCGTGGCGCCCCTTAATAAATAAACAAATAAAGTATACGAGTTCAAATTGCATCATCAATTCCAAAGCTTTGGGAAGGCAGTAAAACAAGAGCTCAAAATGATCCCAGACCGCACCAAGACAAAAACGCAGCCCCTTAATAAAAAAAAAAATGTGTAACTACGCGCGTGGATAACGGCGAGTTGAGTTACAATTGCAACGCTCCAAATCTTTCACCTCTCACCTCCACGTGGCCCACTGTGCTGGTGCCAGACACGCACCGGTAAATTATACCACCCCCACCGCCACCCATCACTCCGACGATGCCTTCACAGGCTCCCAATCCAATCCCAGATCAATTTCAAGATCGCGCTCACAGCCTTCAAGGTCCCGCGTTGACTTGCCCTGTCGTATTTTCCCTCTCTCACCTCGCTCTGCTCCCCTCCACGGACTCTCCTACCTCTCACCTCACTCTCCCCTCTCACCTCACTCTACTCCCCTCCACGCACTCTCCTACCTCTCCCCTCTCATCTCACTCTGCCCTTCTCCACGCACTCTCCTACCTCTCCCCTCTCATCTCACTCTGCCCTTCTCCACGCACTCTCCTACCTCTCACCTCACTCTACTCCCCTCCACGCTCTCTCCTACCTCTCCCCTCTCACCTCACTCTACTCCCCTCCACGCCCTCTCCTACCTCTCCCCTCTCACCTCACTCTACTCCCCTCCACGCTCTCTCCTACCTCTCCCCTCTCACCTCACTCTACTCCCCTCCACTCACTCTCCTACCTCTCCCCTCTCATCTCACTTTGCCCTTCTCCACTCACTCTCCTACCTCTCCCCTCTCATCTCACTCGACTCCCCAAAAGCAGCCAAGGCTTTCGGTCGACGCCCCCAGGTCAACCTTTTGCGCGTTGGGAGGTCGCTCATTCTCCTCTGCCGCTCTCACTGTCTGGGAGTTCACTGCCTTACCTTGCCAGCCCTCCGTGCTATCAACCTCCTTGCTCACCCCCTGAGCTACAGACCTCCATCTTCTCCCGAGATCGCCTCTTTCTCCCTCCCGGTTATCTCTCTTTGAGAAACATCAACGCACAAAGCTTCGGCACTGTGGTGGTGGTGGTGGTGGTTGGTTGGTTGGTGGGTGTTCTTCGGACATTTCAGACGCCGCGAAAATTACATTCGCGATGTTGTGAAATGTGTTGTTGTCGTTGTTGTTTGTGAGAATTGCAGTTGATTAATCTTTCGCAAGCATGATGTGTTGTTCATGCAGACTTGATGCCCTTGCAATGGGTGTCTATTTGGTGATTGGACATCTTAACACCTCCCTGTGTTGTTGCCAAAAAGGGACTAAAGCCTCTTATATTTTTTGTTTGTTCATCAAATCTCCGTGTGTTTCGTTTTACCCATAACCGATTAGCACGGTTGGTTATGTATGAATGTATGTTGATCTTCTTTCGCACCGTACGTAGCCAACCGTGCTTAATTGGAGGCGCAGTGTTGAGTCTATGGGCAGTGTTGAGTCTATGGGTAGTGTTGAGTCTATGTGCAGTATTGAGTCTATGGGTAGTGTTGAGTCTATGGGCAGTGTTGAGTCTGTGGGTAGTGTTCAGTCTATGTGTAGTGTTGAGTCTATGGGTAGTGTTGAGTCTATGCGTAGTGTTGAGTCTATGGAGCAGTGTGAGTCTATGGGCAGTGTTGAGTCTATGGGTAGTGTTGAGTCTATGTGCAGTGTTGAGTCTATGGGTAGTGTTGAGTCTATGGGCAGTGTTGAGTCTATGGGTAGTGTTGAGTCTATGTGCAGTGTTGAGTCTATGGGTAGTGTTGAGTCTATGGGTAGTGTTGAGTCTATGGGTAGTGTGAGTCTATGGGTAGTGTTAGTCTATGGGCAGTGTTGAGTCTATGTGCAGTGTTGAGTCTAGGGGTAGTGTTGAGTCTATGTGCAGTGTTGAGTGTATGGGTAGTGTTGAGTCTATGGGTAGTGTTGAGTCTATGGGTAGTGTGAGTCTATGCGTAGTGTTGAGTCTATGGGTAGTGTTGAGTCTATGGGTAGTGTGAGTCTATGGGTAGTGTTGAGTCTATGGGTAGTGTGAGTCTATGGGTAGTGTTGAGTCTATGGGCAGTGTTGAGTCTATGGGTAGTGCTGAGTCTATGTGCACTGTTGAGTCTATGGGTAGTGTTGAGTCTATGGGTAGTGTTGAGTCTATGGGTAGTGTTGAGTCTATGGTGCAGTGTTGAGTCTATGTGCAGTGTTGAGTCTATGTGTAGTGTTGAGTCTATGGGCAGTGTTGAGTCTATAGGCAGTGTTGAGTCTATGGGTAGTGTTAGTCTATGGGTAGTGTTGAGTCTATGGGTAGTGTTGAGTCTATGTGCAGTGTTGAGTCTATGGGTAGTGTTGAGTCTATGGGCAGTGTTGAGTCTATAGGCAGTGTTGATTGAGTCTATGGGTAGTGTTGAGTCTGTGTGTAAGTGTACGTATGCTGAACTTCTTTCGCACCGCACGTAGCCTACCGCGCCTAATCGGAGGTGCGGGCGGGTGGGGATGGGGGGTGGGGGTGAAGGACAACAAACTGAACGCACGAAGGACTTCTAAAAAACCAAACACGAAACAAATAAGCAGCGACGTACGGTGCGAAAGAAGTCCAACAGCATCACTACGGCGCACACACACACACGCGCAACGCTCGGCAGCAATGCACGGCGCGTCTCTTCGCACGCATCTAGGACAAAGGGATGGGGGGCCCTTTGGAGTAAGCTGCTGCGTGATCGGTCTTAATTAAGTGGCCACCCAGCCTCTCACATTCACCCACAGCATTGTATCGAGGCACTTTAAATCGAGTAATTTTTTTTCCTCTCTCTCTCTCTCGCAGCTGAATTCGATAAAGGGTAGAAAAAAAAATGCGTGGCTCTTCTTGTTATTTTGTTACGAGATGACAATCCCTGCGACGGCATGGCACGGGGAGGCATTCATTCAGCAGTGGATGGATCATGGCTACTGCGGCTGCTGGAGAAGATCGTTCGCTCTCGCGGGCTCTTTCAGTTCAGTTTATTTTGCGTGGCCCTGTGAGCTAAGAAGCTATTGAATCGGGTTTCATCAACAAAAGCTTCGGCTCCCTGGCAGACGTAATCGTTCATTAAAAGGTCGGCAGAAAAAATGTGAAGTAAAAATAAACACATAATAATAATAAAGAAGAAGAAGATGATGAAGAAGACGAAGAAGAAGAAGAAGATGAAGAAGAAACATCGTGAGAATTGTATTGTGTGATTTTATTTTATTAATTTATTATTTTATTCTCATTCTACGTGACTTTACCGAAAGAACCAAAGAAGAACGGGAGCAAATCACGTCGATGTAAAATTAGGTGACGAAATTGTCTTTTAAATATTTTCACCGAAGCGAGGATTATGATCGAAGAACATAGTCGCAAATACGGCGTACAAAACGCACAATTGTCAAAGAGTTTCCCTCGGGTTCCAGTGCTACGCGAGTGACACCTTAAGGTGACGGTGGTTCTCAAGGGGTGGGTACACGCGTACCCCTCTGGGGATGTACGTGACAATGTCCCAGGGGAGTTACGCTAAAGGTGATTGATGAATGTCGTGAAAATGCTGCCATGCGTGAGAGCACATTGGTGAATAATCACGTTGTACCAATCTGCCAATGCGACGAAACACCGATTGAATTTCATAGCAGTATTGTAAACTCGCAACGGTATGAAAAGAGGCCTTCCAAAACTCGTTTGGTCGTGCAAATGTTGACGTAAAACTTTCGTGGGAATTCAGATGCTTGGTTCTTTCGGTCAAGTCACGTTGATAAAAAGTTTTTTTTTAATTAAATGTTATTTTTGTATTAAAAGTAAAATAAAAAAATCTAATTAAATGTTTTTGTTTTAATATGCGTGACTTTAACCGAGAGAACCAAGCATATGTATCGTTGGTCGTACACAAATGTCGGGTTTCCGAGGGCAAGAAGCGAGCGCGAACAAATTCCGTCACGAATTGCGGCGAGGTCAAACCGAACTTTTAGTTTCTGGCTTAGCAATCATTGGAAGGATTTGATAAACCATTTCGGGTCTTAATTGATTGTTCACGCTTGCGGTGGCTTTCAGAGCACATCCATTATTTTCGTCTCCCCCCTCCTCTTTTCCGAACATAGATGGACTCGTCCATCTGAACAAACTGCCAAATCGCTCTCCGTGGTGCTAATGTTAAAAAAAACCCGCCACTTTTTTCAAATTTTCTTGCTGTGGTTTTCACACCTGATGATGATTGCTTGTGTTGCAGTCGAAACGTCGTGATAGTTTTATTGTTTTATATTTTTACTATTTTATTGTTTCCCTTCTACGTGACTTTACCGAAAGAACCAAGAATATAACTTATAGTTTGTTTGTATTCGCCAGCCAGGGGGACACCTCACCCGGTTCAAATTTTCGACGTTCGTCATTCGTCACCACACTCGTTTATCGGAACCATTTGCGGGGGTCAGGGCAGGCAATGTGTGTGTGGGGGGGGGGGGGGGGGGAGGGCGGTGGCGAGGTTGCTGTTGAGAGGACACTCGCTTGAAACTAAATTCAACAAGGCGGGAGAGGGGGTCGTGCAGTCAACATAAATAAATGTCGAGCTCCATCGCAGTCGTAGAGAAATGCCGAACGTTCGTGTCGGTGGGAGGGGGGGGGGTCTCCGCTCATCTCGTCGAGGTCGCACACGTGCGTACTTTGAACTTCCTTCGCACCGTACGCAGCCAGCGAGTCTGCATAGCAATGCTGATTGTGAACTCACACCCACCGACCCACCCACTCGCCCGCAACCCCGCAACGAGCCCCACTGCGTCCTGACGCTGACATCATTGTGCCCCCCCCTCCTCCTCCGGCTTGAGGGGGCGCCACGGTGGCTATGAGATGTTAACTACCTCGCCTGGTGTACAGGAGGTCGTGGGTTCGATCCCGAGCCTGACGCCTGCTGCTGTACATTTGGAGTTCGCGTGTCTCTCTCTCTCTCATCATCATCACGGTGGCTAGGAGATATTAACTACCTCGCCAGGTTTACAGGAGGTCGTGGGTTCGATCCCGACCCGGGTGGTGGTGGGTGGGTGAGTAGGGGTGCACATGCAGTTATCGAGGGTGGTGGTGGGTGGGTGAGTAGGGGTGCACATGCAGTTATCGGGGGTGGTGGTGGGTGGGTAGGGGTGCACATGCAGTTATCGGGGGTGGTGGTGGGTGGCTGGGTAGGGGTGCACATGCAGTTATCGGGGGTGGTGGTGGGTGGCTGGGTAGGGGTGCACATGCAGTTATCGAGGGTGGTGGTGGGTGGGTGAGTAGGGGTGCACATGCAGTTATCGGGGGTGGTGGTGGGTGGGTAGGGGTGCACATGCAGTTATCGGGGGTGGGTGGTGGTGGGTGGCTGGGTAGGGGTGCACATGCAGTTATCGGGGGTGGTGGTGGGTGGCTGGGTAGGGGTGCACATGCAGTTATCGAGGGTGGTGGTGGGTGGGTGAGTAGGGGTGCACATGCAGTTATCGGGGGTGGTGGGTGGGTGGGTAGGGGTGCACATGCAGTTATCGGGAACGCATTCATCCGCGCTGACAGACACTCGTGGAACGCGGACAGACGCGAAGGATCACGCATCATGGGTGGGATTTATCACGCGCGCTCCCGCTAATTCACGAAAAGCCGGGGATTAGGACGAGTCGTTGTCCGACGTTCCATCACGTGGGACCGCTGATCTGTGATCGCTCTGCGAAGTTCGCAGCTGTCCCCACCAACACCTCCGCCACCCTCAACTCCCACCCCCTGCAAGGGGCCGTCCATAAATGACGTCACGCACCTAGGGGTGAGGGGGGGGGTCAGACATTTGTGACGATGTGTGACGAGAAGGGGGGGCGGGGGAGTTTGAGAAATGTGACGTCACATCAAAATGCGCAACTTTAAATAAATATAGACAACACGTTCTACTTAATTCGACTTTTTAATAAATACTCTTTGGTTCTATTCGGCAAAAGTCACGTAGGTAAAAAAATAAAACAACAAAAATCACGACGTTTCGGCCACAACACAAGCGGCCTTCATCAGGTGAAGGGACCAGACTGTCTCGAGGACAGCGTTGGAGTGAACACAGCCAAGCTCAGACCGCGACCTTTAAGCTTGTGTGAGAGGAATTAAGGTGCCTTGACAAAGGAATTAGCATAAAAAATAGCTTTAATTGGCGGACTTAGCATGATGAACGGTGTAGAGGGGGTGAACATGTGCAGACCGGCGAGGGGGGGAGGGGGAGTTTACCTATTGATGGTGTGAAAAGGGAATTTTAAGAGCTGCGAAAGTTTGGGATACCACTACTTTAAAAAAATATACTGTACCATTGAAATTAGTTTAATGTTTGGTTCGATTTAGAACATCTTTCCAATGGTTGCTTAATTTGAAACCATCTTCTCGGTTGAAATTGTGTCTGTGTTTGTAGATCTGAATTGCCTCGTGAACAAATCTCTGATAAAAACCCGTGGGTTTGCAAAGAACCTTGGTATCGGAGAAAATTATATCGTGATCACCCACAGCGTTGTAACAGTGATCAGCTACGGCAGAAGAATTCGTTATGCCGTGTTTCAAATCTGATTTGTGCTCGCGAATTCGGTCAGAGACATGTCGTTTCGTCTCCCCGATATAGCAGTCACCACAGGTGTAGATCAATCTGTACAACATCAGAGTGCAGCGCCACCTTAAATACGCACTACAATGACAACAGTTTAAAGCGATTTGAAGCATTATGAGACCTCCTTTGCCAGTAGCAAGATATAATAATAGGTTTTTACCCTTTTATCTGGCACCAAAACTGACACCTTTATACAAGGGATCACGTTTGTATAAAGGTGTCTCGGGTGTGGACCAATCAACTTCAAGGACAGTGCCAATATCATTATCAGAGTTGTCTCTTTTTGTTTGAATTTCGACTGCTTGTGTTGTGGTTTTTGCAAATACGATCCCTTGTATAAAGGTGTCAGTATTGGTGCCAGATAAAAGGGTAAAAACCTATTACTAGATTTGAAGCATGTTTTATCCTTGGGGGGGGGGGGAGCGGCAGAGTTTTGTGACGTCATATTTGAGGGGGGGCTGACTTTTTGCGTGACGTCATTTATGGACGGCCCCCCCTAGTACCAGCGCGCGCAGATCAGCGTCTAGCAGAAACGCGCGAGAGAAAATAACGAAAGAAGTTCGTTCACTTTATTCATGGACGGGGCAATAATAATGAGAAGAATAAAAATTGATATTCTTAGTTCTTTCGGTAAAGTCACGTTGAAGGGAAACAACAAAATAATAAAATATATATAAAACAATAAAAATTCTCACGACGTTTCGACCATAACACAAACGGTCGTCTTCAGGTGTTATGGTCGAAACGTCGTGAGAATTTTTTTATTGTTTTATATATATTTTATTATTTTGTTGTTTCCCTTCAACGTGACTTTACCGAAAGAACTAAGAATATGAATTACTGCAGTCACGAAAGCTTTAAATCAAAAAAATAAAAATTGACTTCACTGCAATAGAGAAGGATGGGGCGATACCTGAAACTGAAACGGTAAACGTGATTTAAGGAATATAAGGATAGGTTTTAGCCTTCTTGGCAACAAAACAGTTGCGTTGGCATGTGAAAACACCAAACGGAATCCTGTCTGCGTGAACCATAGACGGCTCTTGTGGTGAACATGCAAACAAAGACGTGCTCTCATAATACGGATATGTGCGTCGTCTTTGAAACTGATTTATCCACGCAAAAAAGGGAATGCAGATATTATCGGAGCATATTCTTAGCTCTTTCGGTAAAGTCACGTTGAAGGGAAACAATATTATTATTTCATTATGATTTCATTGTTTCCCTTCAACGTGACTTTACCGAAAGAGCTAAGAACATGAATTACTGCAGTCACGAGAGCTTTAAATCAAAATTATCGGAGCATGTTTTTTGGTTGCATTTTCACGTGTGGTTAATGCAGTGACAGCATTCCTCGCAAAAGGATTCGGTTTGGTGTTTCAACGTCTAAGGGGCCGTCCATAAATGACGTCACGCACCTAGGGGGTGGGTTCAGACATTTGTGACGATGTGTGATGAGGAGGGGGGGGGTTTGAGAAATGTGACGTCACATCAAAATGCGCAACTTTAAATAAATATGGACAAACACGTTCTGCTTAATTAAATAGACTTTTTAATAAATGTTTTCTTCTACAACATTAGAGTGCAGCGCCACATTAAATACGCACTACTACAATGACAATAGTTTAAAGCGATTTGAAGCATGTTTTATTTTCAAAATGTAAATATGGTTTTGGTGGGTGGGGGGGGGCAGAGCTTTGTGACGTCATATTTGAGGGGGGGGGTCTGAATTTTTGTGACGCCGTGTGACGAGGGGGGGGGGGGATCAAAAATCGTCCAAAATCGCGTGACGTCATTTATGGACGGCCCTTTACTGCCAGAGAGGGTAAAACCTATTGTCATATTTAGATTCTGGCAGGAAAGGTCCCGTCTTGTGATTAAAGGAAATCTATGTTTTGTAGGACGTTGAATAAAAATGAGATAATTTAAAAAAAACAGAAACAACACGATCACAATTACACAAAAACATAAACTCGTGAAGCTGGCTGTGTGACTGAGACACCCCAGGTGTTTTACGTCACTTCCTGTGACGTCACATTTTCGGAACCCAAAGATTCCCCCCCCCCCCCCCGGCAGCGAGTCTGTGTAGAGTAGTATAGTGTATAGTGTAGTCGTGTATAGTGTGTAGTAGTGTATAGTGTAGTGTATAGTGCAGTGTAGTGTGTAGTAGTGTATAGTGTAGTGTATAGTGTAGTGTAGTATATAGTGTGTAGTAGTGTAGTGTATAGTGTAGTGTAGTCGTATATAGTGTGTCGTAGTGTATAGTGTAGTGTATAGTGTAGTGTATAGTGTGTAGTAGTGTAGTGTATAGTGTAGTGTAGTCGTATATAGTGTGTCGTAGTGTATAGTGTAGTGTATAGTGGAATGGAGTGTATAGTGTGTAGTAGTGTAGTGTATAGTGTAGTGTAGTCGTATATAGTGTGTCGTAGTGTATAATGTAGTGTAGCATATAGTGTGTAGTATTGTAGTGTATAGTGTAGTGTAGTCGTATATAGTGTGTAGTAGTGTATAGTGTAGTGTCTAGTAGTGTAGTATAGAGTGTGTAGTAGTGTAGTGTATAGTAGTGTATAGTGTAGTGTATAGTGTAGTGTATAGTGTAGTGTAGTCGTATATAGTGTGTAGTAGTGTGTAGTGTAGTAGTGTAGTGTAGTATATAGTGTGTAGTAGTGTAGTGTATAGTAGTGTATAGTAGTGTATAGTGTAGTGTATAGTAGTGTAGTGTATGGTAGTGTAGTGTATAGTAGTGCAGTGTATAGTAGTGTAGTGCATAGTGTAGTGTAGTCGTATATAGTGTGTAGTAGTGTATAGTGTAGTGTATAGTGTAGTGTAGTATATAGTGTGTAGTAGTGTAGTGTATAGTAGTGTATAGTAGTGTATAGTGTAGTGTATAGTGTAGTGTAGTCGTATATAGTGTGTAGTAGTGTATAGTGTAGTAGTGTATAGTGTAGTAGTAGTATATAGTGTGTAGTAGTGTAGTGCATAGTGTAGTGTATAGTGTAGTGCAGGGGTCGGGAACCTTTTTGACTAAGAGAGCCATGAAAGCAAAAAAATTGGAAATTTATTTCAGTGAGAGCCATATAATATATTTTAAAAGTGAATTCAACTAAATGTCAGTATAATAAGCCTCTGAATTTATTCTTTTAAATAATGTTGTTATAACACTCACCATTAATGCGACTTCTGGTGCTGCATGGATTTGCTGATGTCTTTGTAGTCGGGTTGGTACTTGGTGAGGTTAAGCTTCATGCAAGCGTTGAGGCTTTCATCCGTTAAACGTGATCGTAGGTTGGACTTGATGTTTTTAAGATGTGAGAATGACTGCTCACATGCATACGTAGATCCAAACATGGTCAATACAGCAATACTCACACGCTGCAGTGTGTGGTATGTGACAGGAAGCGCGTTCCAAGTTTTGAGAATCAGCTGGTCTTCGGGTTGGAGTTTTTTCATTTCTGTCCACATGTGCTTGCTCGCCAACTCCGCTTTCTGTCGTGTGATTCTTTCCAAATCTTCATTCAGTGACTTGAACTTATTCACCCACATGTCTGAGGCCTTCAGGTCAGCCACTTCTGCTTCAAAATCTCTGACGGAGACACCAGGGATGTAATTCAGGTCGGCTGTGTTCAGTGAACACTCGTTTGGATGGGTGATGAACTTAAAAAGACGAGTGTGCTCACGAAATTCTCCAAAGCGTGCTTTGAAGGACTGTAGGAGACTGGATGTGCAGCCAGCTAGCTGGTGGAGATCAAGGTTTTGAATGGGCTCACTTGCTGTGCATGCATCTTTAAATTGGCTCAGTTTTTCAAAATGTAGTAAACGACCTGTTTCAAGATCCGTGATGAAAAGCTCCAGCTTGTTTTCAAAAGCAAATACAGCTTGTTGAAGGGATAACACTGTATTTCCAATGCCTTGCATTTTCACGTTGAGCTGGTTCAGATGTTCAGTCAGATCTACGAGATAGTAAAACTTGAGGAGCCACTCGGTGTCGGCTAGCTCAGGATGCCCGACGCCTTTCATTTCAAGGAAAGTCCGGATTTCGTTCAGGCAAGCCGCAAAACGGCTAAGCACCTTCCCTCTTGACAACCAACGCACATTGCTGTGCAAAAGCAGACCAGGATAGTTATTTACAACTTCATCCAGCAGTGTTTTAAACTGGCGATCATTTAAGGCTCGGGCAACAATAAAGTTGATCACACGAATGACCAGCGACATCACTTCGCCAAACTGCCTGTCACACATCTGAGCACAAAGTGCCTCCTGGTATATAATGCAATGGAAACTTAGGATGGGTCTATTTTCATGTTCACGGAGAAGCGCCACAAATGCTTTGTTTTTCCCCACCATACACGGAGCACCATCAGTACACACTGAGAGAAGTTTATCCATAGGTAGACTTTTTTCTTGAGCAAACTCCATGAAAGACTTGAATAAATCCTCACCTCTTGTGGACCCTTTTAATGGCAGAACAGCAAGACTTTCTTCGCGCAGTGTGTCACCAACAGCATATCTTGCAATCACGCTGAACTGCGACAAATGGCTCACGTCTGTTGACTCATCCAAAGCCAGAGAAAAGAACGGCGCTGCATTTATGTCCTTCACTTGCGTTTCCTCCACTTTGTTTGCCATCACGACGGTACGATCATGAACAGTTCTTGCCGACAGAGGCATGTCTTGTATCCGTTTGATTATCTTGTCTTTGTTCGGAAGATCATCAAAAAGTTCATTGGCTACATCCAGCATGAACGTTTTAGCATACTCGCCATCTGTGAATGGTTTTCCGTTCCTCACTATTGCTAAAGAACCAGCAAAGCTAGCCGAATTATAGTCACCTTGCCGGGTCCATACGCGGAGTTGCTGCTGGCTAGCTTGCACCCTGCTCAGAAGCTCTTGGCACGCTTTCTTTCTGCTGTCTCCCGCAGGGTATTTTGATGCAAAGGTAGCGTGGCGCGTGTCGAAGTGCCGCTTTACATTCGACCGTTTCAACGATGTAATTTTGTCATTGCAAATTAGACACACCGCAGAACCCGCTCTCTCCACAAAGGCGAATTCTTCGGTCCATTCGTCCTGAAATGTACGATACTCGTCGTCTTTTTTTCTTTTCGCCATCTTCTTCGTCGAAGGGTTAGCTTTGAGCTAATGACCGAGCAGACGCAGTCTCAGACTGATTCAAAAGGGGGCGTTTACCTGTTTTACCCAGCAACGGCAAACGTAGGCCAGTATCATCCAATTAAAATAATGGACAATTGCTCCTGCAGCCCTGAACAGGACATGCGCAGTGAAAAATCGATGGATGGATTAAAACAAGTGAGAATATTTTGTTTTATCTGCGAGCCATATGCAATCATCAAAAGAGCCACATCTGGCTCGCGAGCCATAGGTTCCCGACCCCTGGTGTAGTGTATAGTGTAGTGTAGTAGTGTAGTATATAGTGTGTAGTAGTGTATAGTGTAGTGTAGTCGTATACAGTGTGTAATAGTGTATAGTGTAGTGTCTAGTAGTGTAGTAGTGTAGTATATAGTGTGTAGTAGTGTATAGTAGTGTATAGTGTAGTGTATAGTAGTGTAGTGTATAGTGTAGTGAATAGTGTAGTGTATAATAGTGTATAGTGTAGTGTATAGTAGTGGAGTAGTGTAGTATATAGTAGTGTAGTGTATAGTGTAGTCGTATATAGTTTGTAGTAGTGTATAGTATAGTGTAGTGTGTAGTAGTCTATAGTGTCGTGTATAGTAGTGTATAGGGTAGTCGTGTTTTATAATGTATAGTGTAGTATTGTATGGTAGTGTAAAGTGTAGTAGTGTAGTGTAGTGTATAGTCTAGTGTATAGTATAGTGTACTAGTGCATAGTGTGGTGTATAGTGTAGTTGTGTATAGTGTAGTATTGTATAGTAGTGTAGTTTATAATAGTGTAGTGTTAAATGTAGTATTGTATAGTAGTGTATATTCTAGTGTATAATAGCGTAAAGTGTAGTAGTGTGTAGTAGTGTTGAGTGTAGTAGTGTATAATAGTAGTGTATAGTAGTTTAATTTATAGTAGTGTAGTGTATAGTGTAGTATTGTATTGTAGTGTGTAGTGTAGTGTATAGGAGTGTGTAATGTAGTGTATAGTAGTGTAGTGTATAGTGTAGTATTGTATAGTAGTGTATAGTGGTTTAGTTTATAGTAGTGTAGTGTATAATGTAGTATTGTAGTGTGTAATGTAGTATATAGTAGTGTAGTGTATAGTGTAGTATTGTAGTTTAGTGTATAGTAGTGTAGTTTATAGTAGCGTAGTGTATGGTGTAGTATTATATTGTAGTGTATAGTGTAGTGTATAGTAGTGTGTAATGTAGTGTATAATAGTGTAGTGTATAGTGTAGTATTGTAGTGCTGTGTATAATGTAGTGTATAGTAGTGTATAGTGTAGTGTAAAGTGTAGTGTAGTATATAGTAGTATATAGTAGTGTATAGTGTAGTGTATAGTAGTGTATAGTGTAGTGTATAGTAGTGTATAGTGTAGTGTATAGTAGTGTGTAATGTAGTGTATAGTAGTGTAGTGTATAGTGTAGTATTGTAGTGTAGTGTATAATGTAGTGTATAGTGTAGTGTATAGTGTAGTGAATAGTATAGTATATAGTAGTGTATAGTAGTGTATAGTGTAGTGTATAGTAGTGTATAGTGTAGTCTACAGTAGTGTATAGTGTAGTGTATAGTAGTGTGTAATGTAGTGTATAGTAGTGTAGTGTATAGTGTAGTATTGTAGTGTAGTGTATAGTAGTGTGTAATGTGGTGTATAGTAGTGTAGTGTATAGCGTTGTATTGTTGTGTATAGTGTAGTGTATAGTAGTGTATAGTGTAGTGTATAGTAGTGTAGTAGTGCTAAAGTGTGTCGCCAGGGAAAGAGAGGTCTGGGACCGCCACCCATCAACACGCTGCTGCCGTGGCCGTGACCCTCAACAGGACAAGCGTCAGTCAATGAGCTGTTCACCGCAGGGAACTCCTCAAACTCTACCGCATCCCTCGCAACTTGCGCTGCCTGGACCCCAGGCTACCCCTCTCCCGACCGGTCGGCGTCAAAGCGGCATTGTGCAGCGTGTAGGGTGTTCATGGTGCAGTGTGTAGGGTGTTCATTGTGCAGCGTGTTCACGCTGCAGCGTGTAGGGTGTTCATGGTGCAGTGTGTAGAGTGTTCATGTTGCAGTGTGCAGAGTGTTCATTGTGCAGCGTGTTCACGCTGCAGCGTGTAGGGTGTTCATGGTGCAGTGTGTAGGGTGTTCATGGTGCAGCGTGTAGGGTGTTCATGGTGCAGCGTGTAGGGTGTTCATGGTGCAGTGTGTAGGGTGTTCATGGTGCAGTGTGTAGTGTGTTCATGGTGCAGCGTGTAGGGTGTTCATGGTGCAGTGTGTAGGGTGTTCATGGTGCAGCGTGTAGGGTGTTCATGGTGCAGTGTGTAGTGTGTTCATGGTGCAGCGTGTAGGGTGTTCATGGTGCAGCGTGTAGGGTGTTCATGTTGCAGCGTGTAGGGTGTTCATTCTGCAGCGTGTAGGGTGTTCATGGTGCAGTGTGTAGGGTGTTCATGGTGCAGTGTGTAGGGTGTTCATGGTGCAGCGTGTAGGGTGTTCATGTTGCAGTGTGTAGGGTGTTCATGGTGCAGCGTGTAGGGTGTTCATGTTGCAGTGTGTAGGGTGTTCATGGTGCAGCGTGTAGGGTGTTCATGGTGCAGCATGTAGGGTGTTCATGGTGCAGTGTGTAGGGTGTTCATTGTGCAGCGTGTAGGGTGTTCATGGTGCAGCGTGTAGGGTGTTCATGGTGCAGTGTGTAGGGTGTTCATGGTGCAGCGTGTAGGGTGTTCATGGTGCAGCGTGTAGGGTGTTCATGGTGCAGTGTGTTCATGGTGCAGTGTGTAGAGTGTTCATGGTGCAGCGTGTAGGGTGTTCATGGTGCAGCGTGTAGGGTGTTCATGGTGCAGCGTGTAGGGTGTTCATTGTGCAGCGTGTTCACGCTACAGCGTGTAGGGTGTTCATGGTGCAGTGTGTAGGGTGTTCATGGTGCAGTGTGTAGTGGGTTCATGGTGTAGTGTGTAGGGTGTTCATGGTGCAGTGTGTAGGGTGTTCATGGCGCAGTGTGTAGGGTGTTCAATCTGCAGCGTGTAGGGTGTTCATCGTGCAGCGTGTTGGGTGTTCATGTTGCAGTGTGTAGGGTGTTCATGATGCAGCGTGTAGGGTGTTCATGGTGCAGCGTGTAGGGTGTTCATGGTGCAGCATGTAGGGTGTTCATGGTGCAGCGTGTAGGGTGTTCATGTTGCAGCGTGTAGGGTGTTCATGGTGCAGCGTGTAGGGTGTTCATTGTGCAGCGTGTAGGGTGTTCATTGTGCAGCGTGTTCATGGTGCAGCGTGTAGGGTGTTCATGGTGCAGCGTGTAGAGTGTTCATGGTGCAGTGTGTAGGGTGTTCATGGTGCAGTGTGTAGGGTGTTCATAGTGCAGTGTGTAGGGTGTTCATTGTGCAGCGTGTAGGGTGTTCAAGGGGCAGCGTGTAGTGTGTTCAAGGGGCAGTGTGTAGGGTGTTCATGGTGCAGCGTGTAGGGTGTTCATGGTGCAGTGTGTAGAGTGTTTATGGTGCAGCGTGTAGGGTGTTCATGGTGCAGTGTGTAGGGTGTTCATGGTACAGTGTGTAGGGTGTTCACGCTGCAGCGTGTAGGGTGTTCATGGTGCAGTGTGTAGGGTGTTCATGGTGCAGCGTGTAGGGTGTTCATGGTGCAGCGTGTAGGGTGTTCATGGTGCGCGTGTAGGGTGTTCATGGTGCAGTGTGTAGGGTGTTCATGGTGCAGCGTGTAGGGTGTTCATGGTGCAGCGTGTAGGGTGTTCATTGTGCAGCGTGTTCATTCTGCAGCGTGTAGGGTGTTCATGGTGTGGCGTGTTCATGGTGCAGCGTGTAGGGTGTTCATGGTGCAGCGTGTAGGGTGTTCATGGTGCGCGTGTAGGGTGTTCATGGTGCAGTGTGTAGGGTGTTCATGGTGCAGCGTGTAGGGTGTTCATGGTGCAGCGTGTAGGGTGTTCATTGTGCAGCGTGTTCATTCTGCAGCGTGTAGGGTGTTCATGGTGTGGCGTGTTCATGGTGCAGCATGTACGGTGTTCATGGTGTAGCGTGTAGGGTGTTCATGGTGTAGTGTGTAGGGTGTTAATGCTGCAGCGTGTAAGGTGTTCATGGTGCAGTGTGTAGGGTGTTCATGGTGCAGTGTGTAAGGTGCTCATGGTGTAGTGTGTAGAGTGTTCATGGTGCAGTGTGTAGGGTGTTCAAGGTGCAGTGTGTAGGGTGTTCAAGGTGCAGTGTGTAGGGTGTTCAAGGTGCAGTGTGTAGGGTGTTCATGGTGCAGCGTGTAGGGTGTTCATGGTGCAGCGTGTAGGGTGTTCATGGTGTAGCGTGTAGGGTGTTCATGGTGTAGTGTGTAGGGTGTTAATGCTGCAGCGTGTAAGGTGTTCATGGTGCAGTATGTAGGGTGTTCATGTTGCAGCGTGTTAGGTGTTCATGGTGCAGCGTGTAGGGTGTTCAAGGTGCAGTGTGTAGGGTGTTCATGGTGCAGTGTGTAGGGTGCTCATGGTGTAGTGTGTAGAGTGCTCATGGTGCAGTGTGTAGGGTGTTCAAGGTGCAGTGTGTAGGGTGTTCAAGGTGCAGTGTGTAGGGTGTTCATGGTGCAGCGTGTAGGGTGTTCATGGTGCAGCGTGTAGGGTGTTCATGGTGTAGCGTGTAGGGTGTTCATGGTGTAGTGTGTAGGGTGTTAATGCTGCAGCGTGTAAGGTGTTCATGGTGCAGTATGTAGGGTGTTTATGGTGCAGTGTGTAGGGTGTTCATGGTGTAGCGTGTAGGGTGTTCATGGTGCAGCGTGTAGGGTGTTCATGGTGTAGCGTGTAGGGTGTTCATGGTGCAGCGTGTAGGGTGTTCATGGTGCAGTGTGTAGGGTGTTCATGGTGTAGCGTGTTCATGGTGCAGCGTGTAGGGTGTTCATGGTGCAGCGTGTAGGGTGTTCATGGTGCAGCGTGTATGGTGTTCATGGTGCAGTGTGTAGGGTGTTCATGGTGTAGCGTGTTCATGGTGCAGCGTGTAGGGTGTTCATGGTGCAGCGTGTAGGGTGTTCATGGTGCAGTGTGTAGGGTGTTCATGGTGCAGCGTGCAGGGTGTTCATGGTGCAACATGCTGGGTGTTCATGGTGTAGCGTGTTCACTGGTTGGCTACGTACGGTGCGAAAGAAGTTCATCATACATATGTAATGCAGCGCGGAAACCGCTACATTACCCCCCCCCCCCACATCAAAAACTGTGACCGTCAGCACTTTCAAATCCGGCTTGAAAACCTATTTCTATTCAGTGCATGGCTCTGCCTGTAGTTTGATGGGATTTTATACAAACTGTGGGTGTGCAATCGTGTTCATGGGCTTGTATCGTAGTTTTTCATTGTATCTACGTTTGTGAGTGTAATTATTGTTGTTATTATCATCAGCGTGTATTGCATTTCGTTGAGAGTTGGCTAGTTATTGGTGTTGTGGTTGTGCCCTGCGCTTTTGAGGTTTCGTTATGAAGGGCGCTTCATGATTTAAGATTATTGTTTGTGTTCACTCTGTCTCTCTGGTCTCTGTATTTGTGTGATATGAAGAAGAGTCATTTCCCGAAACGTCGCCTATTATCTATATTGCTTTCTTTTTTTTAAGGCTACGGCGTGATTGAGGAATGTGTCAACGGAGTATCCTGGCTAGGGGCGATTTCCCAGAATTTTCACGAAAAAATGAGGACCTAGGAAATCCCCATCACCTCCGTGTTACGTCTACTCCCACGGGGGGCACCTCCCCCCCCCCCCACCTCCACTCCCTCACCCCCCCCCCCCCATCGTCTTCCCAAATAACATTCACATATTTGAAATGGTAACAAAAAAAAATTTCATTACATTTTTCCCATTTGTATACATCGCTGGCGGCTGTTTGAAATATGTGGCCTGCCTAGCAGCAGCAGCAGGATCAGGATATTGGGCGAGCTGTGAGGTGAGGCCTCACTATCCACGTGGAATATGGTAGCAATCCGCGGTGGCTAGGAGATGTTAACTACCTCGCCCGTTATGCAGGAGGTCATGGGTTCGATCCACTAGACCCTGACGCCTGCTGCTGTATATTTGGAGTTTGCCTGTCTCTCTCCCCGTGGTTCGCGTGGATTTTTATTCGGGGTCCTTCAGTTTGTTTTTCCCCCATCACGCATTTAGAGTATTTGGCTGCTATACATTTCCACGTGATGATGAGCAACTTCGTTGAGCTATCATTTGTGGCCAGGTCGCCTCTGAAAAATAAGTTATATATATTTTGAAGTGATTTGTCCACCGTTCCTATACTTTGCACTCCTATTGTGTTGTTGTATTGTAAGTTCTTGTAACGTTCTGACCCATCCCTTCCTGGACATCTGTGAAAAAGACCATCATAGCTCATCGGATTTCTCCACTGTGAACAAATGTTGTGATTCTGGGTAATCAGAGAAATTACAACAAATACTGACATCACTTCCTGATGCATCACGGAAGTGACATCACGCCCGGTGACGTTACATTTTCCGATCATTCCGAAACCACACACCAAAAAATTCGGATCGTCTGAAATTTCGTATCCGGTCTCAATTCTCCGAACATTTTCACTTCATTATTTTTGTTCAAAGGCATTGGGAACACGTCCCTAGGGTCGACACTTTCTTGGCCCGCCATGCAGTTTTTTTTTTGTTCAGTTGGCAGCGGTTTTGCAACGGAACAAACAAACAAAAAAAATACCCGTGCCCTCCTTCTCATTCGGTTGCCGTGGAATAGCGCAGCGAAATTACCGCATGAATCTCGCGTCCTGCAGCTCAGCGGGCATTTCTCAACAAAACCCTGTTCCCTGCCTTCTCCGTTCTGCCGGTGTGTTTGCGGATTGGGCCCTATCGCCCCTGGCAGCGGTGTGCGATGGATTTGGTGGCAGGAATATGTTGCGAAATTTTTTTCTTGTTATTCCTCTTCAATTCTTTTTTTTATCCTCCTTGGATTTGAGAAAGCGCAGTGCAGCACCTCTCCAGAATGACGCCACCGGTGACTTTTCACTCGGCGATATTCACTTTTGCGGGGCCTTGCAGCGGTTTAACGGTTCGCACCCTGGATTTGGTTAGCGCACCGGGTTAATGAACAACCCTGGAATGAATTTTGATTTAAAGCTTTCGTGACTGCAGTAATTCATATTTCTTAGCCCTTTCGGTAAAGTCACGTTGAAGGGAAACAATAAAACAATAAAATATATATAAAACAATACGACCGCTTGTGTTATGGTCGAAACGTCGTGAGATTTTTTTGGTTTGTTTTATATATATTTTATTATTTTATTGTTTCACTGCAACGTGACTTTACCGAAAGAGCTAAGGATTTGAACCCTGGAATGTTTGGCACACCGAAATGGTTGGCACACCGCGTTGACCGTGGCTGACGACGGGGTAACACCAGATATCTTGGTTTTTCGGAATGTTTTGTTCCAGGCATAGAGACTGGAACACGCGCCAAATTTCAGGGTTCACGTCACTCACTTGGCTCCCTTAGCCCTTCCAGAGCTTCATTGTAATCCGCGTCGCTCACGCTCAGTCACGGATGCCGGATGCAGCCGCGGTGAAATGGTCAGCGCACTGAACTTTGCAATCCAGAGGTCACCAGTTCAATTCTATCTCCCGCCGTGGCAGCTTTAAACAATGGGACAAGGGGTCGTCCATATATGACGTCACGCACCTGGGGGGGGGGGGAGGGGGGTCAGACATTTGTGACGATGTGTGACGAGGGGTGGGGTTGAGAAATGTGACGTCACATCAAAATGCGCAACTTTAAATAAATACAGACGACACGTTCTACTTAATTAAATAGACTTTTTAATAAATGGTTTCTCCTACAACATCAGAGTGCAGCGCCACATTAACTACGCACTACAATGACAAAAGTTTAAAGCGATTTGAAGCATGTTTTATATATATTTTTTTTTTTGGGGGGGGGGAGGTGGGCAGAGCTTTGTGACGTCATATTTGAGGGGGGGGGGGTCTGACTTTTTGTGACCGCGTGTGACGAAGAGGGGAGGGGGGGGGGTCAAAACTCGTCCCAAATCGCGTGACGTCATTTACGGACGGCCCCCAACTTAACAAAAAAAATCCTCCCCAACCTCCCCCACCCCCCCCAACTCGCCCCATCGCCTCTGTCAACCCAGCAGAGGAAATCGGTCTCGCTGCGGTTAGTCGAGCAGGCAGTTGCAGTGCCGCGCCTTTCCCCCCCCCCTTGACGCTCACTCCCGATCGCCCATAAATATTGGATGCCGGTGTGTGACGTGCGGCCCATGAAGTATACCTCACAAATACAACTGGGTAGTTTATTCGGAATGCCGTGTACCGGCATGCATGATTGATAAGGTCATTCCTTACTCATATTCTCTCCCCCTCACTCACCAACTTCCTCTCCCGCTGTCTCCCCGAGGAGTTTAGAGTGCCAGGGTTTGCAGAGATTAAATTCAGCCTCAACCAGACCCCCCCCCCTACCGCCTGCCCCTCTGCCCCCCCCCCCAACGCCCCCTCCCCACCCGCCATCGCCTCCCCACATACCACAACGCACGCCCAATATCCGGTCGCGAAAGCTAAGCAGAGTTTTATTTTTTTTTATTTTTGGAGCCTGGTTTCCACTCGCAGGGAGAGACGGTTGTTAGGAGATAACGGGGCATTGTATAGCTTGGGCTGCGAGGGTGCTGGGGAGGGGGGAGGGGGGAAGGAGATGGCAGCACAGCGTTGGAATCTTGAATCTATCTGTGCGGAGCTTTGAGATTTACCCCCGAACGTATCCGGCGCTACCGCGGCGAGATGTTAACTATCTCTCTCGGTGTGCAGCAGGTCGTGGCATCGATCCCGACCCTCACGCCAGTTGTATATATTTGGAGTTTGCTTATTCTCTCTCCCCGTGGTCGTGTGGATTTTTCTCGGGATCCTCCTGGGTTTTCCCCTCCACATTTAGCATGAGCATCGCGCCTTTAGACCTACATCGCTCAGTGGACCTTACCTTGTAAAATAGAGAATCGTCTATCGTTTGGTCATATCCTCCGCCGTACGAGTGTTGGGTCTTCTCCGGGTTATGCAGTTATCCGCCTCTGCAACGAAGATCAAACTCTCACTCATTTTTGATCAATTGGCCAAACGTCCCAATCGCAGGGCCCTCCTGCAAACGAGTCTTGAGAGTCAGCGGGGTTATCCTTGGGGCAAACACACACGGAGCAATTATATACACGGTGAGCCATTTACAGGTGCCCCACTTTAAACGAAATGTTGTGAAAATAAAGTGTACAGGGAGGCCTAAGCGATTTATTTTAAATCGTCCACACATCTCCCATCGATCTCAATAGACGCATGCAATCTTGTCAGGGTATCTTCCTAAGACACCGAGAGCCATCACTTTCACAACGTTCAATCAGCCATACGTCGGAGGGTTATTCGAAATCAGTGGCGTATCTATAAAAGGATCACGCTGCATTCGTATTATTATTATTATTCGCTGTTGATAAACTGAACGCGGCATTTAAATTGCATCTTTGAAAGGCGACACGGTCCGTGCGCGCCCCGGTGCAGTTGATGTTATTTACCCAGGTGTGAGAATCCGTGAGACCAGGGATCGCGTCTCATTTGCAAGATTGACCCGCGTCAATGGCACGTCCCAATGACACACACACAAACAAAGATCCCCCATATAGCCTTAACAGACTGTCGGGGCAAGTGCTGTTAGCGAGCACCTATGAAGGCCGGAACGGTACACGAGGGGGTTGGTGGCCAGCACCACGCCCGACACACCGACACACAGGCACACAGACACAGAGACACACAACCACAACAGAGCGAGTGGGAGAACATTGACATCGCTCAACTTTAAAGGTATCCATGCGCAAAGCTGGCACACATTAGATGCAAGTCCCCGTTGAACGCGCGAGTGGTGGTAGCGGTAGATGCGTTCCTAAAACACGTGCCGTTTTAAGTGAAGAACGCGCTAATGGGAATCTACCGGAGCTGCGTGCTTTTTAACTCTTAAGTTGAAAACTAATTTCTCTAGAACTGTGGTTTTTTTGTGATCAGTTCGTTGTCTTCGCCCCCCCGCCCCCCCGCCCCCCCCCTCCGCACCGCCGATTAGCAGGGTTGACTACGTACGGTGGTGCGAAAGAAGTTCAACGTATGTACGTACACTTGCATGTAGGCTAACACTACCCATAGACTCAACACTACCCATAGACTCAACACTGCCCATAGACTCAACACTGCCCATAGACTCAACACTGCCCATAGACTCAACACTGCCCATAGACTCAACACTGCCCATAGACTCAACACTGCCCATAGACTCAACACTGTCCATAGACTCAACACTGCCCATAGACTCAACACTGCCCATAGACTCAACACTACCCATAGACTCAACACTGCCCATAGACTCAACACTGCCCATAGACTCAACACTGCCCATAGACTCAACACTGCCCATAGATTCTAAACAAACACAAGATCCAGGTCCGGTTCAATGCAGTACACAAAATTCGTGATCTGATCCCATCCGTGAAGGATGTCATTCCTGATTTACAGTACCCCGGGGTTTACAAATTGAGTTGTACCTGCGGTGATTGCTATATCGGTGAGACAAAGCGACATGTCTCTGACCGAATTCGCGAGCACAAATCAGATCTGAAACACGGCAAAACGAATTCTTCTGCCGTGGCTGATCACTGTTACAACGCTGTGGGGGATCACGATATAATTTTCTCCGATAACAAGGTTCTTTGCAAACCCACGGGCTTTTATCAGAGATTTGTTCATAGAGTGCCAAGGCCCACAATAACCTCGTTCCCGTGGCCTGGACTAACTCCCTCCGGTAGGAGTCAGCACTGCACGTCACGCGTGGTGCCACTGAGCACTACCCCAGCGCTCACCGAGCCCTCACTAGGGCTGGTACTACACCCACCTACGCGGTGTCCGCGATGACAATGCATCGCACGCCGTGCCTCGCTAGAGCCGGCCTTACTCAGCGACATTCACGATGTCGATACATACGTGATGTCCGTGATGTGAGTACATCGCACGCCGTGCCCCTCGAGGGCCGGCACCACACAGTGACATTCGCGATGTTACTACACTTACATAAATGTATTTATTCCATCAAGGTCCTGAAGATCTTCTGACTTCCAACTGCTCAGCACTCCCGGGTCTAGGGTGCGTTCTTTTTCGGTGATCGGGATTTTGTTAGCGTGGCACCCACGCTATGGAACGCCTTGCCACTTTAAATCAGGGCAATTGGATTCGGTAGATATATTTAAGTCTGTTTTTTTTTAAACCCATCTCTTTAAACTGACCCTCCCCTCTTCAGTTTGGTCGGTTGCCCTGGTTCTGTTTTTGCTTCCTGATTTCCATGCATTGCGCGCATTATGATCCTTGGATGGAATGCGCACTATGCATTTTAATTATTGGTTTAACACGTTGTATTACGGATTTGAATTATTGTTATTATGATAGAGCAAAAACAATTTTATTTTTCTACCTACGTGAATTTTCCAAAAGAACCAAAGAGTATGGATCCCTGCGGGCACGAAAGCTTCAAGTCTAGATCAAAAACAATTTCCCAATAAACAATGTGACGATAACGTGCGGCGAGATACATTACCCTACGCACACCACGCGGTGGGATGGCGAGACTTATCACTGAGAGTACGCCGCCGTTTTACTGCCTCACCTCCGCACCCTCCCCCAATACTCCATCGTAATACGCAGCTGTGGAGGCAGCAGACAGGGTTGGTGGATCACCACATAGGCGTTGTTGCGCGAAACGAGGAGGAGCCCTACCCCTGGCTCTGCCGGGAGACGGCGGTACAACACAAATGCGGACGACACTTGTTCCACATGTGCGGGATAGAGCATTGCCCCCTCGCACGCACGGTTTTTCTCCGGGCGCTCCGCTTGCATCGTGCACGCAAGGACACGCGTTAGTAATTGGCCGATAATATCTTAATATACAGAGGACTGCAGAGCTTGGGTGGGGCGGGGTGGGGCGGATGTGGTGCCGGCTTACCATACGGCTGCCTTGCCGTTATTCTGTGGTTCCTCCTCGCGTCTCTGAGCGGTCACTCTCTCTCTCTCTCTGGATTCTCGCTCTCGTGGTGAGCGAGCCATTGCTGTGCGGCACGGTGGCGCGTTACGAGTTGAAATCATTATTATTATTATCATCCACATCATCTTCACCATCGTGAGCCAATGTTTTACGCACCGGTGGTTGCGGGAGATTCGAAAAAAAAGCATGGGAAATGCCAAACAAAGGGGGGGATTAAAGCAGAGTTCCATTCGGCGGAGGTAGGACGAAAGTGGAAATTCATAGCGACACACACGAGCGCGCATACACAAACCACAGGGGCGATTTGAAGGCGTCGAAGTTAACGATGGGAGCGAGGGAGAGAGAGAGAGAGGGAAAGCGAGCGCGTCGGGGCAGCAACAATGACGACTTTGTAAGAAAAACAAATCGCACGCGGTTTGTTGGAAGCGCAACGCGCAATAGACACGGAGGCGTGACCACGGCGCAAGGCATTTCACGGAGATTCCACAAACGAAGTGTCGCTTCGCATGCACTTCACACGTGCACAGTTGAGCATTAGCACCATCGGAACCTGCGACCCCTCATCATCATCACGGTGGCTAGGAGATGTTAACTGCCTCGCCCGGTATGCAGGAGGTCGTGGGCTCCATGCCATCGGCAAATTTTGGATATTTGTCACGAGTGTAACATTAAATTTTGATTTAAAGCTTTCGTGACTGCAGTAATTCATATTCTTAGTTTTTTCGGTAAAGTCACGTTGAAGAGAAACAACAAAATAATAAAATATATATAAAACAATAAAAAATTCTCACGACATTTCGACCATAACTCAAACGGTGAAGATGACCGTTTGAGTTATGGTCGAAATGTCGTGAGAATTTTTTATTGTTTTATATATATTTTATTATTTTGTTGTTTCTCTTCAACGTGACTTTACCGAAAAAACTAAGAATATGAATGTAACATTGTTAATATCTCGTGAACAATAGTTGACGCATGTACGTTACATTTGTCTGTCTATAGATTTCGTGATAACCATCGTCATCAATCAGCCTTGATCAATCCACTGATGGATGAAGGCGTCACCCAAGCAGCCGCGGTGGCGAAATGTTAACTGCCTCGCTTGGTATACAGGAGATCGTGGCATCAATCCCGACACTGATACCTTCTGTATATTTGGAGTTTGCGTGTATCTCTCTCATCATCATCACGGTGGCTAGGAGATGTTAACTACCTCGCCTGGTCTACAAGAGGTCGTGGGTTTGATCCCGACCCTGACGCATGCTGCTGTATATTTGGAGTTTGCGTGTCTCTCTCATCACCACGGTGGTTAGGAGATGTTAACTCCCTCGCCTGGTCTACAGGAGGTCGTTGGTTTGATCCCGACCCTGACGCATTCTGCTGTATGTTTGGAGTTTGCGTGTCTCTCTCTTTCATCACCACAGTGGTTAGGAGATGTTAACTACCTCGCCTGGTATACAGGAGGTCGTGGGTTCAATCCCGACACTGATACTTGCTGTATATTTGGAGTTTTAGTGTCTCTCTCTCTCTCCCCCCGTGGTTAGGAGATGTTAACTACCTCGCCTGGTATACAGGAGATCATGGGTTCCATCCCGACACTGATGCTTGCCGTATATTTGGAGTTTTCGTATCTCTCTCTCTCCCCGTGGTCGCGTGGATTTTTCCCCGCCACGTTTACCATCAACATCATGCAATTAGAGTATTTGGCTGCTTAAAAAAAATGTCCACGTGATGGTAAGCCACTTCGTTGGGCTATCATTTGTGGTTAGGTCGCTTCTGAAAAAACAGAGCCTTACCCGGTGTAATAAAAAAAAAGTTTAGTCAGTCGTTAACATCCCCCAAATGTGTCTCTGTCCACCCAACGGCGTAAATGGGTCACGGGGACACGCGGTTAGCCAACTGGGCAGGTGACGCGCGGTGGAGTAAAGTGTGGGTGCTCCACATTCCTCCAAGACTAAATAAAAAAAAATTACCGTCGAGAGAGAGAGAGATAGTGTGTGTGGGGTGGCTCGTCTGCCAGCAGTGGCGTGAGCGAGCAATTGCAGGGCTGCGCCTTTATCCTTTTGGCCTCATTTCAAATAGAATCGAATTAAAAAAAGCGGGCACAGACAATCAGCCGACACAACCCCACCAACAAAACCAGACATCAACGTGATATCGACATTGGATACTTTTCCCCAACTATCATTCGTCACGTGTGCGACCTCGTCTGGCAAGTGAGTATCTGGCCGAAATTTATTTAAAAAAAAGTCTTCTCGCACAATTTTCCGTCGTTATATTTGTTTTTGCTCTCTCTCTCGCTCTCTCTCTCTCTCGCTCCCGCTCGCGACTGGCGATTCCTCTGAATTAATCTCACTCGGCTCTCCGTTGACACCGTCCGGGATCAGATGGATGGCGTCCCAGACAGCCTGATTGAGTTGCTAAGTTCACATTCGGTGGGTGGTGGGTTGGGTTTAAAGCGATCTACTGCAGCAGCAACAACAGCAGCAGCAGCTCCGCGAACCCCAGTCCAACCCCCATCCACCCAACCCCACCGTGGCATTGACCCAAAAAGCGAGCTTTGCGGCCACACTGCCATGATCGACGGACGTGGATTGGAGCACAATGACTCCAGGAGGCGTTCGCCAATTGTGGGTGGGGGCCTTTGCTACTCCGTTCGTCCGCCGAAGGGGCGTTTATAGACCGCGGTGGTTTTGCTATGAGGAATCAGCGGTGAGCAAGCACAATTAACAACATAATAATAATAACACGGTGGCCTAATCTCCATATATATAAAAGGCAAAGTTGTGAATATGATTTTTGTTGTTTTATTTTTTTACCTACGTTACTTTACCGAATAGAACCAAAGAGTATGGATCCTTGCAGTCACGAAAGCTTCAAATCTAGAATTGTGAATGTGTGTGCCTGTTCAAAATGTTTAGCGTACTTCCCGACATGCAACAAACCGGAAATTTGCCATGTGGGTACTTTCCAGACTGTACACCATGCAAACATTATAAAAATACACTTTTGTCTCTTTTTTTTAGGGGGGGGGGGGAGCTCAATAATGATTTTTTGTTTGCACGGCAAGTGAGCTGTGACGTCAAATCTGTCACGTGATCCGCGCACGTGGAAGCGTAACGCATTGTGGTGTAGCGGTTAGCGCGCCGCGCTACGAACCCGGCGACCCGAGTTCGATTCCCGCTCACGGCCACCACCGGTGACGATTATTTTAACCGGTCCTGGGCCTCCCCTAGGTCGACTCAGCCT
Source organism: Petromyzon marinus (assembly GCF_048934315.1). NCBI lineage: Eukaryota > Metazoa > Chordata > Hyperoartia > Petromyzontiformes > Petromyzontidae > Petromyzon > Petromyzon marinus. The sequence goes on from NC_133723.1 coordinate 7,859,473, forward strand.
CAAAACGAGTAACTGGTGTCCTGTGTGAACATCGCCACTGGGGAGACAAAGGCGGCCGGGCGTGGTGAATCCAAGTCCCGGGCGAAGCCGGGTAGTAAAGCTAGTATATATATCTGGCAATGGTTTATTCAATGACAACTATTCATGTGGCCATTTAAAAATAACTGGTCGTACGTAACAAAAAAAAACGTGTAAACTTGTCTGGCCCCGCAAATGCAGCCTCCAACTCATCATCATCATCATCCGCTCTGTCTCTCGACTGACCCCCTCTATTTATGTGGCCATGAAGAAGGGGCATTGCCCGAAACGTCGCCCGTTCTAACAAATAAATAACGGCCACACCGTACATTTTTTTTTTAGGGTGGGGGGGGGGTCGAACGTGTTGAGTTTGTTGTTGTTGTTGTCGTTTATTAATTTATTATTATTATTGTTAATAATTAATTCCCGTGCCGTGATGCAAAGGTGCACCTGGCCTGGCACAGACGCCGTGGTGATCGTCGCCGTTGCTCAGCGACTCAGTGGCTGAACGGCGGTAGCGTCGACACAGAAATAAGCGATATTTAAAAAAACACACTTAAAAAAAAACACGCTTTCAAGAAATGTACCGTACGAGCAATGGCAGAGCCCCACGACTCCAGGAAGTGGCCGCCGAAGCTTGCCGTAACGTAACGGGGGCCCGTGGTGATTCACAGCCAACGTCAGTTGAGCGTGGACAATTAGACCCAGGCCGAAACATCTAACATATAAAAAAAAGTTTGAAAAATATATATTTTATTTTAACGATATAATATAGTAATTGTCATCAGTATGACATCAGTATAACCAAGTTTGCAGTCGATACCACATTGGGAAGTGGGTTAAAATAGAGTTACAAGATTTGAGGATACAACAACATCAACAGCAGCAGACAGAGTGAGTTAAATGAAAGCGTGTAATAAAAAAATAAGTGCTCGCCCGTGCCAAGCGCACTCATGCGGCGGCAACGTCAAAGGGGGGTGGTGGTGGTGGGGGGTGGGGGGTGGGTGTGGGTGTCATCACGAGGCCGACGATGCGCCTTGTCAGGAGTTTTTTTTTTGTTTGGCGAATTACGTTCCGCTGAATCTGCTGCCGCATCCTCTGGAAAGTGGCCATCGATTCACGGGCTCCATGTGAAATGCCACCCACCCACTACCCACCCCACCCACCCACGCACCCCACCACCAACCCACCACCCACCCACCACGCACCCACCCACCCACCCCACCACCCACCCACCACCCACCCACCCACCACCCACCCCACCCACCACCCACCACGCACCCACCCACCCATGTTATTTTACAGCAGCGCCCGTTTGTCAATCCACACGCTGTGGAAATGTGTTCCACGGGTCGCCGACCCGCCCCGAAATGAATCCCCTGACTCTGCGCGGTCTTCATTTGTTGCGGGTTGAAGGGGTGGCCGCTGCATTCGGACGCACGCGCGTGAAGCCGGAGGCACCGTGGATGGCGACGGGGAGGGGAGAGGAGGTGGAGGGGGGGGGTTGGTGGATCAGCGCACGGATTGTGTTGTCAAAAATAACAAACAAACTCCCTTTTCCTTGAGTGGGCGTCAAGGAGGAGCCCGTACGCTCTGGCTCGCCAGGGCAGAATGCGGAACAGCGCAGGGTCGACACCACCTGTTCCATCTGTACGGGGATAGAGCGTTGCTCCCTCGCACGCGTGGGTTTTTTTTTCTCTCTCGTGGCGCTCCGCTTCTTCGCTTTGCACGTAGACACACTCGCTCGTTGGCGGAACACATCCCGATATATGGAGGACCGGCAAAGCTCGGGTAATTGAAGAAGAAGAAGAAGAGGAGGAGGAAGAAGAAGCTAAAGAGGAAGAAGAAGAAAAAGAAGAAGAGGAAGACTAAGAAGAAGACTAAGAAGAAGAAGAAGAAGGATAGGAAGAGGGGGAGGAGGGGGAGGAAGTGGAGAGGAAGGAGGAGTAACTAACCAACCGTGGTGAAGCATGGTCAAACAAAATCTCACGTCACAGCTTGCGGGGGGGGGGGGGGGGGAGGGAGGAGATGGCCTTTCATCCAGCAGTGGAGTTACATTTATCAGCCTGCAGTCCATAGAAAGGCCATAACACGGTTGGCTACGTACGGTGCAAAAGAAGTTCAACATACGACATTCGTTCCTGAAACGAGGGACAAGCTACGTGACTCAATTACATCGCAGCTGTGCTGAATAACGAAGCTAAATAGTTTTTATTACAATAAAGCAATACCATTAATAGCGGTTTTTTAAATGATTTACGCCGCGTTATTTTTTTTATATATATAAAGGATCTGAGTTCGACTTGGTGTGTCATTGATCGATTTTTTTAAAATCGAATAACGAAATTTAATAATTTGGATTACAATTACATTAATAGCGGCTGCTGTTGTAATGATTAAATGGCACGTATGTATATATTTTTTCCTTTTCAATAAAGGATGGGAGTTCGATTTTGTTTAAATTAAGTCACGAATTCGCGAGACCCCTTCGACTGCTAGGGCATCATGTGCCCCCTTTCGCGTGGCTTTGCTCGACCACCCAGGCATCTCCCCCGCTGGCTTTGCAGTCTTTTAAAAAAACTATTGCAGTAAAATAAAACAACAAACAGGGATACAATCACGGGACCTCCTTTGCCAGTGCCAAAATATGAGAATAGGTTTTCCCAGTTTTTCTGGCAACAAAGCAGCTGCGGTAAGATGTTCGAACGCCAAACTGAAACATTTAGCATTCTGACCACAAGTATTGTGGTTAATGCAAGAAATGATTCCTTGTAAAAAAGGTTTCAGTTTGGTGTTCTAACGTCTTAACACAGCTGTTTTGCTGCCAGAAAAAAAAATGGGGAAAAACCTATTCTCAAACAGGAATAAATAAATAAAAATAATCAAACAATAACAACAGCGGCAGTAAAAGCAAATGAACGGTGTTTATTTATTTTTATTGATTCGAAATGTCAGCAGCAGCAGCAGCGTCGTTACCAAACCAATTAAGCACAGAGCGAAGCATTTCGGTGTCGCTGTCGAATCGGACACGCGTGGATTCTAGATTTGAAGCTTTCGTGACTGCAAGGATCCATACTCTTTGGTTCTATTCGGTAAAGTCACCATGTAGGTAAGAAATAAAACAACAAAAATCACGACGTTTCGGCCATAGGTTCTTTGCAAACCCACGGGGTTTTTTTTAATCAGAGATTTGTTCACGAGGCAATTCAGATTTACAAACACAGACACAATTTCAACCGAGAAGATGGTTTCAAATTAAGCAACCATTGATTGGAAAGATGTTCTAAATCGAACCAAACATTAAACTAATTTTCAATGGTACAGTATATTTTTTCAAGTAGTGGTACCCCAAACTTTCGCAGCTCTTAAAATTCCCTTTTCACACCATCAATAGGTAAACTCCCCCTCGCCAACCGGCATGTTCACCCGCATGTACACCACCTCTACACCGTTCATCATGCTAAGTCGGCCAATCAAATGCTAATTTTTATGCTAATTCCTTTGTCAAGGCACCTTAATTTCTCTCACACAGCTTAAAGGTCGCGGTCTGAGCGTGGCTGTGTTTCACTCCAGCGCTGTCCTCGAGAGAGTCTGGTCCCTTCACCTGATGAAGGCCGCTTGTGTTGTGGCCGAAACGTCGTGATTTTTGTTGTTTTATTTGTTACCTACGTGACTTTACCGAATAGAACCACGCGTGTTTTACTCGCCGTTATACGAGTAGCATTCTCCATCCGTCCCTATAGTTCCACAACCTCCAGCTTGGTATCTCGTTAGCGCCGTGAACGATGCTTGTCAGTGATGTCTTGTGTTCGAGTAAATTGTTTGTGTGTGTGTGTGTGCGTGTTTTGTTGGTCAACAACGGAAGGCGGAGGAGCGGCGCTCACAACAACGAGCGGAGCGCCGGGTGGCTAACGCACAGCAGGTTGGCACGGTAGGAGGCACAGGTGGTGCATCAGACAGTCGTCTCGGTCATCTCAGTCAGTCGTCCCGTGGCACCTGCTGGGTCTGCCGCGTGAGACTCCTGCCAGCGGGCGTTCGACGCTTCACGTGGCCTCAAGGTGCACATGGCCTGGCACAAGCGTCGTGGTGACGTCACCGCCACTTAGTGGCGAATGGCGATTGTTGTTGTTGTGTTGTTGGTCACCCAACCTCTCACTCGTGTGTGGCGTGCCGGCCTTAACAGGTGCTCGCTAACAGCACTTGCCCAAACAATCTATTAAGGCTATCAGGGGGGATCTTTGTTTTTTATGAGAGCGGAGGGGGGGGGAGTGGTGGCGCAGTGGTTAGCGCGTTGCGCTACCAAACCTAGCGAACCCGAGTTCGATTCCTGCTCACGGCCAATGGCAGTGGCGGATATTTGAACGGTTCCTGGTGGGCCTCCCCTAGGTCGACTCGGCCTTGAATGAGTTCCTGGTGCGGTGTGTATCAATCATCAGTGCTAGGGAGACAAAGGCGGTCGGGCGTGGAGTGCCACCCACTCCCTCGTGTGCCGTGTCGGTCTTCATAGGTGCTACTCGCTAACAGCACTTGCCCCGACAGTCTGTTACAGGCTATACGGGGGATCTTTGCCTTTGGAGCCGTCCGTAAATGACATCACGCACCTAGAGGGGGGGGGGGGTCAGACATTTGTGACGATGTGTGACGAGGGGAGGGGGGTTTGAGAAATGTGACGTCACATCAAAATGCGCAACTTTAAATAAATATAGACAACACGTTCTACTTAATTCAATATAATTTTTAATAAATGTTTTCTCCTACAACATCAGAGTGCAGCGCCACATTAAATACGCACTACAATGACAATAGTTTAAAGCGATTTGAAGCATGTTCTATTTTGGGGGGGGGGGCAGAGCTTTGTGACGTCATATTTGAGAGGGGGGGGTCTGACTTTTTGTGACGTCGTGTGACGAAGGGGGGGGGGGGTCAAAAATCGTCCAAAATCGCGTGACGTCATTTACGGACGGCCCCTTTTGCAAGTGGCTAGCGCGCTGCGCTATGAAGCAAGCAAACCTCGGTTTGATTCCTGGCCACGGCGGACATGACTGCCGCGAGATGCCCTGTTCGCCGACATGCACTAACCAGTGCGGTGAGAGTTAGGGGCCGTCCATAAATGACGTCACGCGATTTTGGACGATTTTTGACCCCCCCCTCCTCCTCACACGGCATCACAAAAAGTCAGACCGCCCCCCTCAAATATGACGTCACAAAGCTCTGACCCCCCCAAAAAATATATATATAAAACATGCTATTGTCATTGTAGTGCGTATTTAATGTGGCGCTGCACTCTGATGTTGTAGGAGAAAACATTTATTTAAAAGTCTATTTAATTAAGTGACTGCAGGGATTCATATTCTTGGTTCTTTCGGTAAAGTCACGTAGAAGTGAAGCAATAAAATAATAAAAACATAAAACAATAAAATTCTCACGACGTTTCGACTGCAACACAAGCAATCATCATCAGGTGTGAAAACCACAGCAAGAAAATTAGAATTGCTGTCGTGAGAATTTAATTGTTCAATATTTTTATTATTTTATTGTTTCCCTTTCTACGTGACTTTACCGAAAGAACCAAGAAAATGTGCTGTCGATCTTTATTTAAAGTTGCCCATTTTGATGTGACGTCACATTTCTCAACACCCCCCTTCCTCCTCGTCACACATCGTCACAAATGTCTGACCGCCCCCCCCCCCCCAGGTGCGTGACGTCATTTATGGACGGCCCCTAGCGGTCAACAATTCGCACGCGCCACAACAGCGGTGGATGTTGACACAGCGACAGTAACAAAGTTGCCGCAGCGGCGGGGTCATCACGGCTCGGCAAGCTCGTTCCACTTGCGAGATAAGGAGGCCACCGGTTCGATTCCGCATCCGGGCCTCGGCAGTCGAAGCAACGGTCCAATAAAAAAATATAAACTCACCAACAACGCCCGACGAAGGGCCGTTGACCGAAACGTCTCCTGCCGCAGACGTGTTTTTTTTTCTTTCCTTTATTCGTTTTATTTTATTTGATTATTGATTCGAAGCTTTCGTGACTGCAGGAATCCATGCCCTTTGTTTCTTTCGGTAAAAGTCACGTGGGTTGGAAATAAAATAAAACAAATCGCTATTTTAATTTAAAGCTTTCGTGACTGCAGTAATTCATAATCTTAGCTCTTTCGGTAAAGTCACGTTGAAGGGAAACAATAAATAAATATATTTTATTCGGGAAACAATAAATATATAAATATATTTATTTATTGTTTCCCTTCAACGTGACTTTACCGAAAGAGCTAAGCAAGAAAGAGCTAAGAATATAAATCGCTATTTTGTTTTATTTCTGCCTACGTGACTTTACCGAAAGAACCAAAGATTATATTATTTTATTGTTTTAAGAGCGCGGCGTTGTTGCCGAGTGCGTTTGAATTCGGTCGCCTGCCGGGTTAAGCTCAGACTGCATTCGACCGCGCATGGCTATGGCTTCGCGTTTCACACGGGGGACCCGACCGACACTCCCTCAACGCTATCCCAGCGGCGTTCACCGTGAGCCTGAGAACAAATTTCGCACTCCGTGGTCAATCGGCGTCCTCAAATTGCTCCGGCCGGCCGCCGCGTGAATTGAAACAGGAAGCCGACGTTTCGCAAAGTCCATTTATTAGCCCACTGCAGAGCTGCTTCCATTAACAATTTTGTTTATTTATATTTTCTACCCTCCCTCCTCCATTCAAATGCAAATTTAATCATTTACACATTGCACACACACACACCAGCGCGCACACACACACAAACAAGCACCCACGCGCGCGCGTGCACGCACACACACGAACACGCACAAACACAACAACAACAACAACCGCCATTCGCCACTAAGTGGCGGTGACGTCACCACGACGCTTGTGCCAGGCTATGTGCACCCTGAGGCCACGTGAAGTGTCGAACGCCCGCTGGCAGGAGGTCACGGGGCAGACCCAGGTGCCACGGGTCGACTGACTGAGATGACTGGCTGATGCACCACCTGTGCCCCCTACTGTGCCAACCTGCTGTGCTTTAGCCACCCGGCGCTCCGCTCGCTGTTGTGAGCGTCGCTCCTCCGCCCTCCGTTGTTGTTGGAGGGCGACTGCCTCCAACTGCCCAGTAGCATCCTTCACGAGCCTCCTCCACAGAGGCCGATCTTGACACCGCTGGTACCAGTCATCGGCAAGTCCACTCAGCTCCACGTCCTCCTGTACCACATCACTCCATCTCTTCTCTAGCCCATGCTGCGCCCGCTTAGCCCCCTCAATCCGGCCAAACAAAAGCTGTTTCGGCATGCGGTGGCTGGGCATGCGGGCTACATGACCCAGCCAACGCAGCCTTGCCTGCCGGAGGAGCTCACCGATGGGACCCTGCCCAGATCTTTCAAGGATTTGTGAGCTCCTCACACAATCCAGTCTGGTTAAACCCAGGATGGATCGTAGGCAGGCCAGCCTAAATGTTTCTAACCGGCGAAGATGTTCCATTAGGGGGGTCCACGTTTCGCAAGCGTAGAGAAGGGAGGGAATGACCGTGGCCGAGAAGACCTGAAGCTTAGTGCGGAGCGACAGACCAGGTAGCTTCCACACAGCGTTACGCAACCGATGAAAAGATATTGCCGCTCGACTGATTCGGAGTGAGACCTCTGCTGTTAAACTGGAGCCAGTCATAAGCACACTGCCCAGGTATGGGAAACTCTCCACTCTCTCCACAACTGCCCCATCACCGATTGGGAGTTGTGGGGGTGGAGTGTCCGATGGTACAAAATACCCAGGCAGGTGCTTAGTTTTGGTGGGGCTGATGGTAAGGCCCCACCTCTTAGTGGCACGCTCCAGTCTCAGCAGCAGCGTCTCCAACTCCTCCTCTGACTGAGCAGCTATTACCAAGTCATCAGCATACATAACGTGGTTGAGCAATAGGGAGCCATCCCTTGACCGCACCCGGGCATCGATTAGCCTCCCATTATATCTGTACCATATGGAGATTCCCCCGGTACAGCTATTGAAGGCTTCACGAACTACGTGGTCAAAATAGATGTTAAATAATGTGGGAGCCAGAGGACATCCCTGTCGCACCCCAAGGTGTACAGGGAATGGCTCTGACTCCCGGCCATGTAGTTTTACCCGGGCCCGCTCACCATCATGAAGGTCCTTAATGATCGTGAGCAGAGGGTCAGGTACTCCAAAAGCACGAAGAACGACCCAGAGCCCAGGCCTACTGATGGTATCATAGGCCTTGACCAGGTCAATAAAGCAGAGATGTAGGTCTTGTTGGAATTCCCTACACCTCTGCTGTAGCAGAAGGACAGAAAATATGGCATCTGTGCAGGACCGCCCTTTCCTGAAACCGCATTGGGGCTCCGCAAGCCTCTCCTCAGCGTGCCTGGCAAGGCGATGCTGAATAATCCTTGCCAGGACCTTTCCCGGCACACTGAGGAGTGAGATGCCCCTGTAGTTGTTACAGTCTGTGCGGTCCCCCTTCTTAAAAAGGGGGACCACCAGGGCATCCTTCCAATCCTGCGGAACCCGTCCAGTGGTCCAGACTGTTGTTATGATGTCATATAGGGCAGTCTGTGCACAAACGCCACCCTCCCTCAGCATTTCGCTTGGGATATCATCTCTGCCCGCTGCCTTTCCTGGTCTCAGACTCCGGATCGCCTTCAATACTTCCTCAGCAGATGGCACCTCAGCCAGCCACTCACAGGGGGTGACTTCATCCAATATTTGAGGCACCGCAGCCTCAGCAGGGTCATCCTCACTTTGTGCCACGATGTTTTCCTGGCTGAGGGATTTTCCCTCCCCCAGGACCTCACAGAAATGCTCAGCAAATCTGCGAACCTGTTCCTGGGGGTCGGAAATTGGATCACCGTTTTTTCCCCTAATGATGGTAATAGGTGTGGCGCTGCAGGTTACTTTTTTGATGGAGTTAAATAGAGATTTGTGATCACGGGCCACTGAGGCAGACTCCATCTCCTCAGCAACCCGCGACCACCACCCATCCTTGCAGCGCCTCACGGCTCTCCGAACCTCCGAGCGAAGGCTGCGGTAAGCCTCCTCATTCTCTGACGTGGGATTCTGTAGCCGATGACAGTGGGCCTGTCGCTTTTTCTCAACCATCGTGAACAACTCCTCTGTCATCCAGGGTGTCTGGGGAGGTCTGGACCGCGTACCCAAAGCAGCCATTGCAGCTGCATGAGTCACAGTCCTAAACCTCGTCCATTTACCCTCGACATCAGGAGGAGTCGGGGACGATGCCAATCCCAGCCGCAAGCGATGATGAAATTCTCGCTTGCAACTTTCATCAGATAACTGAGACCAGGCCACTTTAGGTTGGAATGGGGTCCTGGGTGTACACCCACCACCGGAGTGGAAGAATGGCAGGCGCATCTTACAGATGACTAGTCGATGGTCAGAGGGCAGATCAGCTCCACGGTAGGTCCTGGTGTCAAGGACATGGGCTCGCATTCGCTGGTCCGTCACTATGTAGTCCAGCAGATGTTCTTGCTTGGACCCGGCATGCATCCATGACGTTGTGTGGATGCGCCGATGCCGGAACAGCGTGTTGGTAATTACAAGCCCATGGGCTGCACAAAAATCTAGCAGCCTCCTACCGTTGTTATTGAGCTGATCTGGCCCATGCCCTCCAATCACTCCAGACCAGGTGCCAGTATCATGACCAACTCGGGCATTGAAGTCACCCAACATGATGACTCTATCCCGAGGGGCCACTTTAGCCAGCACCTGTGACAGGAGGTCATAGAAGGCATCTGACTCATCGGCTTTGCCTGCATCCCTCCACGGATGTTCATCTTCGGTGGGGGCATAAGTAACCACGACCACCATTCCTCGCCTCCGGTTGATGGGAAGGCGAGCCCAAAGTAGCCTGGGGCTTACAGCTTCCCACACCTCACCGCCACGCTCCCACGCCCCCTTCATTCTTTTGTTCAAAAGAAGACCCACACCCTGTTGTTTGGCAGTCTGCTGCCCCGAGTAGAGGACTGTCCACCCCTCATGGTGGCAGGAGCCAGAGCCGGTCCACCGGACCTCCTGAATGCCGCATAGATCCAGGCGGTACCGGTCCAGCTCCCGACAGAGGAGTGGCAGCCTCTCCTCCGCAGTGAGCGTTCGAACATTCCACGTGGCCAACCGTAGTGGCTTTTCGTTGTTTCTGGAGTAGCCCCGAGGGTAGGTATTCAATCTCCTGGCTCCGCCAATTGGGGTTTGGCCAGGAGACGTCATAGACGCCTGGCCCCCCGGGGCCTCCGGCACAAGCTTAGTTGTTACATATTTCAGTTTAATTCGTAGTTTCGTGGTAATTAATTGAAGGTGGAGGGGTTACCAGCCCCTCGCACCCGTCCAGAACCCCCGTTTAGCCCCTGTGGTGGACACATATGCCATGAGGGGAGGAGCCAATCAAAATTGGATCTCCCCCCACAGCGCTGTCCACGACAGAGTTGCCCGTCCGGCACCGCGAGGAGGTAGGGGGTTGTTTTGCCGGACGCACACACACAAACACGCACACACACACAAAGACGCACAAACACACACACATAAAGACGCACAAACACGCACACACACAAACACACACACAAACACGCACACACACGCACACACACACACAAAGACGCACAAACACACACACATAAAGACGCACAAACACGCACAAACACGCACACACACAAACACGCACACAAACACGCACACACACGCACACACACACAAGCACACGCACACACAAACACACACAAACACGCACAAACACGCACACACACAAACACGCACACAAACACGCACACACACACACAAGCACACGCACACACAAACACACACAAACACACACACAAACACGCACACACACACACGCACACAAAAACACGCACTCACACAACGGAGCGGTGCAAATGCAAGCGTGGACCGTGGGGAAGCGGCGTTGGTTTCAAGTAATGGGATGTAAAGGCGCAGCCCTGCAATTGCTTGCTCACACCACCGCTGGCCGGGATCGCCTCCGCCGGCTCTTCCACGCGCGCTGACCAGACGTCTCAGAAGCGACGGGACGACCAGAATCAGAACATGCATTTGTGTTGGAGGAATCCGATGAGCTATGAAGTTCTTTCCCCACCCACCCCCACCCCCTACAGATTTTCAGTAGTTTCATCGCACACTTTACCCCTACCACAACGTCGGCCTGTCGATCACCGATATACTCTGGTGCAACCCCCCCCTCCCCCGTGTCTATGCTGCTGCTGCTGGGTGTGTGCACAAAGGCGATTTCGGGGTGGATTTTAAGAAATCGTTGTCAGAGGAGGAGGGGGTGCAGGTTGGTTACAGCCGGCGACCTCGGGATTTGCCAGGTCAGCGCCGCGCCGCACACCATTACATCACGGCCAGGTCACATGGGTTCTGGTTGCAAGGAATTCAATTCCACACCACCCACCACCACCCACCCACCACCAACCACCACCGACCCACCACCACCCACCACCACCCACCACCACCATCACCACCACCACCACCCACCACCACCACCACCCACCACCACCACCCACCACCACCCACCACCACCACCACCACCCACCACCACCACCACCCACCCACCACCACCCACCACCACCACCACCACCACCCACCACCACCCACCCACCACCCACCACCACCCACCACCACCACCCACCACCACCCACCACCACCCACCACCCACCACCCACCACCACCACCCACCACCACCCACCACCACCACCACCACCCACCCACCACCACCCACCCACCACCACCCACCCACCACCACGCCGCCCCAGTGAACCGTCAGGCAGCAGTCGCCACCTTCCCGCTGTCTCTGTGACTCAGCGGCTCCTGGTCTACTCCGGTACCCCCCCCACCTCCACACCCTTCATCCAGCAGTGGATTGATGACGGCTGACCGTGATGAGGGTGGTGGTGATGATGATGATGGTGACGACGACGATAAGAAGAATGGGGTCACGATGAATGTAGATAGCTGAAGCCTGCTAGGCGAGGCCGTGCGGCGTGCTGTCACGGGCCTGTAATGTATTTGTCTAATCCGTGTGAAATTCGAGATTTTGGCTTGGGGTCATTCAAGCTGCACCGGAGCCCGCCAGAGCCCCCACCCCCACCCCCCGTTATCTCGACGGTGACTGGTTGACGGAAATCACATTAATAAATGCCAGCTAATTACATTTTCACGGGCGTGAATTTATTTTTTTATTTTTATATGGGTGTGTTGATGCTGCTGCTGTACAGGTCCCGGTTGTGTCTGTGTGTTTTTTCGTGGTTGTACCCACCGCATCTCCCTCGGGACGGAATGTCCGACGTTTCGCTGAATGTTTTACGCCGCAGCGGGTGCTTGTCCTGATCCCAACAAGAAGTCACGCGCCAGGTCCACGTTCTTCTCTAATTTGCAGAGGGCCTGGGAAGGGGTGGGGGTGGAGAAGGGGGGTGGGGATGTAAGTGGGGGGCGGGGGAGAAACTTTCGCCGATGAGACATCGTCAGTAGTGTGAGGGTGCCGCCACACCATTTGAAACCATTGGTGGGGTTTGACAGCAGCACGATGATGATGATGATGCTGATGATGATAATCGGGGGTCTTGCCACTATACTCTTTGGTTCTATTGGGTAAAGTCACGTAGGTGAAAATAAAATAACAGAAAAAATTAGCAAAAAATCACGACGTTTCGGCCACAACACAAGCGGCCTTCATCACGACGTTTCGGCCACAACACAAGCGGCCTTCAAAAATTAACGGCGGCCTTCAAAAATTAACGAAAAAATCACGACGTTTCGGCCACAACACAAGCGGCCTTCATCAGGTGAAGGCCGCTTGTGTTGTGGCCGAAACGTCGTGATTTTTTTGTTAATTTTTTCCGTCATTGTATTTTCACCTACGTGACTTTACCCAATAGAACCAAAGAGTATCGATCCTAGCAGTCACGAAAGCTTTAAATCCAGTCTTGTCGCTCTTTGTGTATTGGGGGTGGGGGGTGGGGTGGGTGGTAGGAGACTGCACACGTCAGAGGCCGCATTGAAGCCCACCGCTTCGAGGTGGTGCGTGCGTTCTCCGGCGTGGCCTGATGTCCAAAATTATTGATTGCGTGACAAGCCCAGCCGATGCCTCGAGCCGGATCTCAATTATGCTTTCGTTTGCCACTTCTCGATTTCGTTTGCGGTCTCTTTTTTCTTCCCTTCTCCCGCGATTCGTCGGCGAAATTTATTCCGTTGCGGGATTGCGTGGGAATGTTGGCGGCGTGGGGGAGGCCTTCATCCAGCAGGGGGTTGACCATGGCTGATGACGTCACAGGCTGAGGACATCAAATCGTGAAGCATGGCAACTAAAGTAAACTGTTTGTTTTATTTTACCAGGTAAGGCCCACGCAGCTGTGTAGCTCGTGCAGCGGCAGCTTGGCCGCCACAACCAACACCACCTCCTTCACCAGCTCCACCACCACCACCACCTCCTTCACCAGCTCCACCACCACCACCTCCTTCACCAGCTCCACCACCACCTCCTTCACCACCACCGCCACCACCAGCGCCACCACCACCTCCTTCACCAGCTCCACCACCACCGCCGCCACCACCGCCACCACCACCTCCACCACCACCTCCACCATCACCGCCACCACCACCTCCACCGCCACCACCGCCACCATCACCACCACTAGCGCCACCACCACCTCCACCATCACCGCCACCACCACCACCGCCACCACCACCACCACCTCCACCATCACCGCCACCACCACCACCACCAACGCCACCATCACCGCCAACACCACCACCACCGCCACTACCACCTCCACCACCACCTCTAGTGAGTGTAAGTAGTATTTGGGTGAGTGTCTGGTGAGTGGTGAGTGATTGGTGAGTGGCGAGTGTCTGGTGAGTGTCTGGTGAGTGTCTGATTAGACGTGTGTCTAGTGGGTGGGAGTAGTATCTGGTGAGTGTCTGGTGAGTGGCGAGTGTCTGGTGAGTGTCTGATTAGCCGTGTGTCTAGTGAGTGTCTGGTGAGTGGTGAGTGTCTGGTGAGTGTCTGATTAGACGTGTGTCTAGTGGGTGGGAGTAGTATCGGGTGAGTGTCTGCTGAGTCGTGTCTGGTGAGTGTGAGTATCTGGTGAGTGTTGATCAGTGAGTGTTTGTGCGGTCTGATGATTGTTGGGCTAGCGGTGAGTGGTGAGTGTCTGGTAAGTGTCTGGTGAGTGTCTGATTATCCGTGTGTCTAGTGAGTGGGAGTAGTATCTGGTGAGTGTCTGGTGAGTGGTGAGTGTCTGGTGAGTGTGAATGGTGGTTGGTGAGCATCTGGCTGGGTCAGGCTGCTCTTGATCGCGTCAAAAACAATGCCAATGTACCACCCTCAACCACACCGTGTCAGTCACGGTGATTGCTTGACCATACTTCACCACGCTGGTCAGTACGGCTTTGTGAGCGGCGAAGGGACACACAACCATTCGCCACCGATTGCAAGCTGTGGCCGGATATCGAACTCGGTTCGCCGGGTTCATGGTGCAGTGCGCTAACCGCAGCGCCACCACTCCCCCGAGTCTACAATGGGCTAACATTTCGGATAATTGCTCTTGCTCGGTAGCAGGGCGCTCAGTACGCCATTGCCGCTCGTGCTGCTGCTGGAGTCCCTTGATGTTGTATTTGCTTTCAACTTACTGAGAGACTCTGTATCACACGCGAATAAACGTGTGCACTGGGAATTATCTAACAATATGAGAGCTGCCTGCGACGTTAATAATGATCTTTTCGTACGCAGCAGGAAAAAAAAAGAACACATCTTTGGTCTCGGATATTTCCAGGTGGGAATGTTATATTTTTATTCAGGTGTTCCGATTTTTCATTTTCTTATTTTAGTTTTATTCGCCACGACCGATCTTCTCAACAAATAACTTTAACATTCATAAACTCACCCCATTTATTTTACTCACTCACATACTCATTTGCCATCCACGCAATCACTCATTCGCTCGCACACTCACACACCCAGCCACTCATACACCGAATCACTCACCCATCCATCGACTCACGCACCCACGAATTCACGTAACCGACTCACTCACCCATTCATTCACTCACTCATTTACCAACTCACTCAGTAACTCACCCACTCAAAGACAAAGATCTCCCGTGTAGCCTTAACAGACTGTTGGGGCAAGTGCTGTTAGCGAGTATCACCTACGAAGGCCGGCACGGCACACGAGGGGGTGGGTGGCCAGCCTTTGTCTCCCCAGTGGCGATGTTACTCATTTGAGGCTGAGTCGATCTAGGGGAGGCCCGGGACCGGGCCAGATAATCGTCACTGGGTGTTGTTGGCCGTGAGCGGGAATCGAACTCGGGTCGCCGGGTTCGTAGCGCGGCGTAGCGCTTGACCGCCACACTCGCACACAAAACCAGCTCGCGACAACTCGGCCCTCTCACTCAATTCCTCTCCTCGGTCTGCGCACCACGCTTATTTATTTTCAACATAAAAAATTCTAATTACTATTCTCACCACTACGCTTATTTATCCAGACCCAAACAAAACAACAACAACACAACAACAACAACACAACAACAACAACATCCCGCATCTGTTTTCAGAAGACTCCCTTTGCCCAATTGCTCGCAGCTGGGAGAGACTTTGAGCGTCGCATTGCAGAACATTTCCACGACCGCTGCCGCTTGAGCCACTGTCGGCGGACTTGTTTCGAGCAAATCTTTTCGCCAACTCTTCGGACCGTAACGCGCGCACACAAACGTCCCCTACACCCCAACTCCTGGGCGCCGTCCATAAATGACGTCGCTTGATTTCGGACGATTTTTGACACCTCCACAGTCGTTACACTGCGTCACAAAAAGTCAGACCCCCCTCCCCCCACTCGAATATGACGTCACAAAACTCTGCCCCCCCCAAAAAAAAAACATTTCCATTTTCTTTGGTTCTTTCGGTAAAGTCACGTAGAATGAGAATAAAATAATAAATTGATAAAATAAAATAACACAATATCAATTTAAGGTTATCAATTTATTATTTTATTCTCATTCTACGTGACTTTACCGAAAGAACCAAAGAAGATGAATCATTGCAGTCACGAAAGCTTTAAATCGAAACATATTTCCATTTTGAAAATAAAACATGCTTCAAATCGCTTTAAACTATTGTCATTGTACTGCGTATTTAATGTGGCGCTGCACTCTGATGTTGTAGGAATGTTGCTATAACAATTCTATATTTATTTAAAGTTGCGCATTTCGATGTGACGTCACATTTCTCAAACACCCCCCCCCCCCCACTCGTCACACATCGTCACAAATGTCTGACTCCCCCCCCGCCCCCTCTAGGTGCGTGACGTCATTTATGTACGGCCCCTTAGCCGAGCGGCGTTTTGCTTTTTCAGCAGGGGCGCGTCTGCGGAGCCGGTGTTCGACCTTCCTGGGTCTCATCGGCAGGGTCGGGCTTTGTTTTGACAAATTCTGCTGGATGAGCGGCCACGCGGTTCAACGTAGAATAATCAAGACCCCCCTCCCCCACCCCCCCCCCCACCACCGTGACACAATTCAAATTCCGTGCGGCATTACGGGGGGTGAAAAGCCAAAACGATGAGCTAAACACAGTTCATTGCCTCCGCGTAATGAAGGACGAACAAACAATGGTCGCCATTGCCTCCACCAGCCTATCGGTTTAATAATTCAAGCCGCATTAATGTACGATCCCGTTGTGTTGCTCAAGCGAGTCAAAAAAAAAAAGAACGTGAAGAAGGGGGCGATGAGGATCACCTTGAGATTTCTCTCATTTTCCACCGCACACGCACGCACACGAAGACAAAAGATCCCCCGTGTAGCCTGTAACAGACTGTTGGGGCAAGTGCTGTTAGCGAGCAGCACCTGTGAAGGTCGGCACGGCAACACGAGAGGGGTGGGTGGCCAGCATCAGGGCCGGCGACGTTTAGCACATCGCACCAGGTACTCATTTGAGGCTGAGTCGACCTAGTGGAGGCCCAGGGCCGGTTCAAATATTCGTCACCGGTGTTGGCCGTGAGCGGGAATTAACCTCGGGTCGCCGGGTTCGTGGAGCAGCGTAGCGCTAACCGCTGCACTACCGCTCCCCACACGCACACACACGCACGCATACATGCACACACACACGCACATGCACACACATGCACACACACACGCACATATACATGCACGCACACACGCACGCCCACATACACACATGCACACACATGCACGCACACGCGCGCACACACACATGCACACACGCGCACGCACACACGCGCACACACACACACGCACACACACACACGCACGCACACACACATGCACACACACACACATGCACACACGCACACACGCACACACACACATGCACACACACATGCACACACACGCACACACACGCACACACACACACACGCACGCACACACATACACACACACACACATACACACGCACATACACACACATACACACACACATACACACACGCGTGGGTCCCCCTGCTTGCGTGACACACACACACACGCGCGCGCGCCTGCTGCACTGTAATCTCTCTCTCTCTCTATATATAAAGCACCAGGTGAGAGCCAATTGAGATCAAATTGGGCCCCACTCTTCATTGTGGCGACGGCGCTCCTTTGTGTCGGCGCGATGGGAGAAGACGAAGAATAATAATAAAAAAAGATTGATAAGAGAGTGGCAACCGACTCGTCGTTACGGCTAAAATGAAAGGAAATTAAAATAAAAACCTCGATCGCAGCGACCGCGCCGGATTTAGTTTGATGGGGGGACGGGGGGCGGGGGGCCTCAAGCAAAGGGTTTCTATTCATGCATAATACGGGGGGCGTTGTTTTCTTGGGGTCAGATCGCGTAAATGTAAATCCACAACATGTACAGCGGTGTCCTCTCCAGCACACCGGTGTTGCTGTACGAGTGACGAATTGGCACGCTCCTTTTTACGTGACAAACCTTGCTCATTGGCCGGTGGTGGAGGGTTTAACGACACAAAAAAACCCTATATTATGGATGATAGAGGTCGTAAAAGCCTGCTACGTGCTAGACCGGCTTCTATCCAGTGGTTTTTTTTTCTCCAGGATTGTGTCTGGAGGTGGCCAGCCGGTTCAGATTTGGGGAGCCGCGGTGGCTAGGAGATGTTAACTACCTCGCCTGGTACACAGGAGGTCGTCAGTTCGGTCGCGACCCTGGCGCCTATTGCATATTTGGAGGTTCCGTGTCTCTCTCTCTTTCCCCGTGGTCGCGTGGATTTTTCTCCGGGTCTTCCGGATTTTCCCTCCACATTCAGAATCGACGTTCGTTTAGAGCATGTGGCTGCTATACATTTCCACTTATGAGCCAGGTGAGTAGGTGGGTGGATAAGTGAGTGAGTGAGTGGACGGGTGAGTGGCTGTGTTAGTGAGTGTGTGGGTGAGTGAGTAGGTGGGTCTTTGAGTGATCAGGTGGGTGGATAAGTGAGTGAGTGAGTGGACGGGTGAGTGGCTGTGTTAGTGAGTGTGTGGGTGAGTGAGTAGGTGGGTCTTTGAGTGATCAGGTGAGTAGGTGGGTGGATAAGTGAGTGAGTGAGTGGACGGATGAGTGGCTGTGTTAGTGAGTGTGTGGGTGAGTGAGTAGGTGGGTGTTTGAGTGAGCAGGTGAGTAGGTGGGTGGATAAGTGAGCGAGTGAGTGAGTGAGTGGACGGGTGATTGGCTGTGTTAGTGAGTGTGTGGTGAGTGAGTACGTGGGTGTTTGAGTGAGCAGGTGAGTAGGTGGGTGGATAAGTGAGCAAGTGAGTGAGTGGCTGTGTTAGTGAGTGTGTGGGTGAGTGAGTAGGTGGGTGTTTGAGTGAGTAGGTGAGTAGGTGGGTGGATAAGTGAGCGAGTGATTGAGTGGCTGTGTTAGTGAGTGTGTGGGTGAGTGAGTAGTTGGGTGTTTGAGTGAGCAGGTGAGTAGGTGGGTGGATAAGTGTGCGAGTGAGTGAGTGGCTGTGTTAGTGAGTGTGTGGGTGAGTGAGTAGGTGGGTGTTTGAGTGAGCAGGTGAGTAGGTGGGTGGATAAGTGAGCAAGTGAGTGAGTGGCTGTGTTAGTGAGTGTGTGGGTGAGTGAGTAGGTGGGTGTTTGAGTGAGTAGGTGAGTAGGTGGGTGGATAAGTGAGCGAGTGATTGAGTGGCTGTGTTAGTGTGTGTGTGGGTGAGTGAGTAGGTGGGTGTTTGAGTGAGTAGGTGAGTAGGTGGGTGGATAAGTGTGCGAGTGAGTGAGTGGCTGTGTTAGTGAGTGTGTGGGTGAGTGAGTAGGTGGGTGTTTGAGTGAGCAGGTGAGTAGGTGGGTGGATAAGTGAGCAAGTGAGTGAGTGGCTGTGTTAGTGAGTGTGTGGGTGAGTGAGTAGGTGGGTGTTTGAGTGAGTAGGTGAGTAGGTGGGTGGATAAGTGTGCGAGTGAGTGAGTGGCTGTGTTAGTGAGTGTGTGGGTGAGTGAGTAGGTGGGTGTTTGAGTGAGCAGGTGAGTAGGTGGGTGGATAAGTGTGCGAGTGAGTGAGTGGCTGTGTTCGTGAGTGTGTGGATGAGTGAGTAGGTGGGTGTTTGAGTGAGCAGGTGAGTAGGTGGGTGGATAAGTGAGCGAGTGAGTGAGTGGGTGAGTGAGGAAGTGAACGGGTGGGCCTACCTGTCATTCGCTAATTCTCAGACTAAGCAATTGCATGGCTCAACCACGTGGGATTTGAGTCTCTAAATCATTGGCCATTCGCTCATTGTCACTGCTCTCTTCTTGGCTGCCACTGCATTGACTAAATCGGCAGCCTGCTCTGCTTCATCCTGCACAAATGAAACCAGTGTGTAGCATTCAATGGACTATATGTCGTTAAACCCGCCACCACCTGACACAGCCTGCTCTGCTTCATCCTGCACAAATGAAACCAGTGTGTAGCATTCAATGGACTATATGTCGTTAAACCCGCCACCACCTGACACAGCCTGCTCTGCTTCATCCTGCACAAATGAAACCAGTGCGTAGCATTCAATGGACTATATGTCGTTAAACCCGCCACCACCTGACACAGCCTGCTCTGCTTCATCCTGCACAAATGAAACCAGTGTGTAGCATTCAATGGACTATATTCGTTACGTATATATTTACACACACACACACACATCATGTATGAGTTGTGGAGCATTATAGAAGAATACATGAATGAGTTCGTTTTACACGCAGTTGGTTTTCGCGGCCAATAATATGCATGAGAGAGGTGCTTTTTTTGGGGTTCGATCGCGTAAATACAAATGTGTCGTTAAACCCGCCACCACCTGACACAGGCAATTAGGGGCCGTCCATAAATGACGTCACGCAACTAGGGGGGGGGGGGGAGGGGGTCAGACATTTGTGACGATGTGTGACGAGGGGGGGGGGGTTTGAGAAATGTGACGTCACATAAAAATGCGCAACTTTAAATAAATATAGACAACACGTTCTACTGAATTAAACAGACTTTTTAATAAATGTTTTATCCTACAACATCAGAGTGCAGCGCCACATTAAATACGCACTACAATGACAATAGTTTAAAGAGATTTGAAGCATGTTTAATTTTCAAAATGGAAATATGGTTTTGGAGGGGGGGTGGGGGCAGAGCTTTGTGACGTCACATTCGAGGGGGCTACTTTTTGTGGCGCAGTGTGACGAGGGAGGGGGGGTCAAAAATAGTCCAAAAATCGCGTGACGTCATTTACGGACGGCCCCTTAGTCAGGTTTGTCACGCAAGTACAACCAACGTCATCAGGCGACAGCCAGATTTGTTTACACAATTGTTATTTTTCCCCCATTACATTTCCGTTCCCCTGCACGCGTAGAGGTGTTACGGCAGGGTGACACGCGGTTGTAGGGCGGTGGCCACAACCACGTCCGCTACGGCCACCACCTTGGGGGGCTGTGGGGGGGACGTTGTGATCCCTCCCAGCCCCAGCCCCTCAGAGAGGGACAGTGTAAAAGGTGGCACCCGGAGAGCTGAGGGGGAGTTCGACTCAAGCAAGATGAAGGGCCAGTTGAAGAAAGATGATCGACTCGCCAGACCCTGGAACTCCTTTAGGCCCGCTGTCCTTCTGAGGGCCGGGCAAGGCAAGCCAGGGGGTGCGACACCAGAGCCACGAGGGGCCGATGTCCTTCTGAGGGCCGGACTCGTGTGGCTGGTGATCGGGACCTGCTCCGAAGCTGGGCCAGGTGAGAGAGCCTCCTGAGAGAGGACCAGGATAGAGGGAACCAGGGAGCTAGCGTGGGCTAAAGCTCGGGGAACGTTCCCCTCTGTAGAGTACGGGCGAAGAGGCCGCTACCTCTTCAAGTATCAGATTCGCCACTGTAATTGAAGCGTCTGTGATAAGTACGTGTTGCCTCCAAAGAACAGTCTCCGACGTCAATAAGGCCACTACACATTCATAGTTTGTTTTTGGCAATACAGGGTGATCCATTTATAGACCGATTTCCAACACACCCCCCCCCCCCGGCTCCTCCTCCTCCTCCTCTCACTCTCGCACAAACAGCTGATTGAATGTTGTGAACGCGACGGGGCCCCTTGTCTTGCGGAGCGAAGATAGCAGTGGACGAGTTATGAAGTCGCCGAGATTGGTAACCCGCCAGGGGGTTTGGCTCAGCAGTCGTTGCGGGCGGCTCGCAATCAAAAGGTCACGAGTTCAGATCCAGGTGGTGGGGGGGGGGGGGTTGACTCAGGTGGGGGGGACAGGGGGGAGAGGTGGGGGGAAAGGGGGGGAGAAGTGGGGGGTAGAATGGGGTCAATGAAACCAGTACCACTTCGTGGGGAAGTCAACGGTGGTTGTGCCTCTGCATTAACTGGACCCTGCCATAGGAACGTGCAATTTCCACCACTGGCCCTGCAGGAGCACAACCAATACCTCAGTGGTCATTTGAGCGGTGGGAGATCACTGTGATCGCCTATGCGTTTAATTTATTTATTGAGATTTATGTTAGAAGATATCCGGGGACTCTAAAGTAAAACATTATTGATCCCCGCAACTTCTGAGCGGAGTGTCTATGAATGGATCGCTCAGTATTATTCATCAGCGTCTGGTTTAAACAATGTAAACGTGACTTTACCGAAAAAACCAATGAGTAATTTTATGCTAATACTTTATTACCCCCCCCCTCCCCCCTACATTTTCTATTTCCTCCCTTAACCACCCAGTCCCAACCCCACCAACCAACTCCACCACTATCCAGACCCCAAAAAAAATATTGCAGTGCAAACATTATCAACATTGCCATCTCACTATTTCAAAGCTGGCGTGGACTACCGCAGGCATATTATCAAGAGCGTTGCTCCAAATGGTTAAAGGCGCAGCCCCTGCAAAGTGGCTCGCTCGCGGCCACCGCTGGCGAAAGGTGCCTCCGAGCGAGATGGAGGCTGCAAAGAAATCCCCTCGAAGGCCATTTCCGCCCTACCTTCACCACGTTGGCCAGGCGTCCTGGAAGAGGCCGGAGTCCCCACGATTTACCCCGCCATACGATCGTATGGAGTACGCTGTGCCACCCGAGTGTGCAAACCCCGCTGCCAGGCCGCGCCCTTGGACCACAACGCAGTTGCCGTGGGGCATTGCGGCCTGGACAAGAAACTCAACTTCACTCCGCTGCCCGCATTTGGAACTGCCTCCCACGATGAACACATTGTCGGCGGGATCAGCGATTCTGGTCTGCAGACCTCCAAATGCAGGCACGCTACGGACACCACACACAACCCACACCCCACACACCACTCATACCACACACACCACACACCACTCACACCACACACATACCACACACACCACTCACACCACACACCACACAACACCACACACACCACACACACCACTCACACCACACACCACACGCCACACAACACACACACCACACACACCACTCACACCACACACCACAAAACACACACACCAAACACACCACACACACCACACACACCACACACACCACACACACACCACACACACACCACACACACACACACCACACACACACCACACACACACCACACACATACCACACCACACACACCACACATACACACCACACACCACACACACACCACACACACCACACACACACACCACACACACCACACACACCACACACACCACACACACCACACACGTGGGGCATCTCCTAACTTCACCACACGCCTTGCAAGGGGACTGAGTCTCCGAGCAGCAGTGAACCAATCATCCTGCCGATTAGATGTACTCATGTTTCACATGGCTACGGCTCATAATTGCACCCAATACACACACACATAAACTGCGGCGTGCTTTGCTCCAAATCGTTAAAGGCGCAGCCCATGCAAGTGCTTGCTCAGTGGCAGTGGGAGGATGGATTTTTTTTTAACTTGCAGCGTTGTTTCAACTACCGCACCGGGAGATAGAATCGAACCCGGTTGGACAGCTGGATTACAAAACAAACACATATATACAATAACATCATCACATTCGTCAATGCATTGATTCGGAGTTGTTGATTTTTTTTATTGCATTGAGTTTGTTGTTGTTGTTGTTAATTGCGCTTGTGCATCACCGCCAACACAGCAGCAGCATCATAATCATCACCACCATCACCACTACCACCAAACAACGTTTGTTTAGTTATGGATTGCAAGTCCGGTGTGTTCACAGCGAACGGACAGCAATAATCATTACCATCGAGGCAGCGGCAGCAGATACGGTAATTAATGCTCATTTGAGGAATCGGTGCGCTACGTCACAACTCATCGTGCAAGCGATGGGTCAGCAAATTTAGACCGGGATTCCTTTTTCCGATGACCAAAGTGCAACAGGAAGGGTCCATCACCACCACCATCATCATTCTCACTACCACCACCCAGGGTCCATTTGTAGGCGTTCACGCGCTCAGCAGGCAAAGGGCTTCTAATATCAACAGTCATTTCTGGTGTAAATGTCCCGGCGAGGATTGTGATATTCTTTGCTCGAACAAAAAAAATTGGATTCGAAGCTTTCGTGACTGCAGGAATTATTCTTTGGTTCTTTCGGTAAAGTCATGTAGGAAGAAATGTAA
The DNA here is from genome assembly GCF_048934315.1 of Petromyzon marinus. Lineage (NCBI taxonomy): Eukaryota > Metazoa > Chordata > Hyperoartia > Petromyzontiformes > Petromyzontidae > Petromyzon > Petromyzon marinus. The sequence goes on from NC_133723.1 coordinate 7,883,522, forward strand.
TTAAATAATAATAGAATACGACGTTTCGATTTCAAAAGAAGCAACCATCATCATGTACAAATGAATGAGAAAACAAACCGAGTTAACTTGGAAATATAATGCAATACAACACAGAGAGTCGGCCAACACAACAGTCAAAACCCCACCTGGTTGATTACGTTCTTCCAAAAATTGCTAAATTTGAGAGAGAGACAAAACATAGACACAGAGATACACAGACAGACACACAAGCAGAGAGAGACTTACACAGAGACAAACAGAGAGAGACACATATAAAAAAAATAGCCTCCTCAGATTGACATTCAGTATCTCATCAGCAGTCAGGCTTGCTTGAATTTTTTATTCAATGCCAGCATCTCTTGACCGGTTTTTGACTTTCAGTGTCTCATCAGCAGACGGGCTTGATTGAATATTTGTTTCAATGTCTTGGCCGGTTTTTGACATTCAGTATCTAGAGACGCTGCAATTGCACCAATGATTCACGCGAGCCTCATTATACTGCCGATGAGACACTGAATGTCAAAACCGATCCAGAGTTTTCTTGTAATCAAGCAACGCTTCTGATAAGGTCAAGGGGATGTGTAAAACAAAACCCCCTGTGTTTTTTTACATGCAGAGAGACAACTGCGATAAGGGTTCGTGAGTTATTTATTCAGGGCTACGAAACATCTCCACAACGGCGCTAAACGATTGTTTGGTCATTTCCATTGCTCGAGCGGTGGCTGTCACGTGAGAACGCCCTAACGGTCACGTGCCAACACACCGACCGTCACGTGACAATGCACCATCCGCCACGTGACAACGTCCCAACCGTCACGTGACAACGCCCCAACCGTCACGTGAGAACACACCAACCGTCACGTGACAATGCACCAACCGCCACGTGACAACGACCCAACCGGCACGTGAGAATTTCACGAACCATCACGTGAGAACGCCCCAACCGCCAGGTGACAGCGCACCAACCGCCAGGTGACAGCGCACCAACCGTCACGTGGGAACGCCCCAACCGTCACGTGAGAACGCCCCAACCGCCAGGTGACAGCGCACCAACCGCCAGGTGACAGCGCACCAACCGTCACGTGGGAACGCCCCAACCGTCACGTGAGAATGCACCAACAGTCACGTGAGGTGTTGGAGAAGCCGTGTACCCCTATAATTGGCCCAGCGGGACGGGTCGCGTGTGTGGGGTGTGACCCAAGTGATACGGGACGAGGGACCAGGGTAGACGCACTGTGTGCGCGCGTGTGTGTGTGTGTGTAGGTCGACTCAGCCACAAATGAGTACAGTAGCTGGTGCGATGTGTAAAAGAACGCCACTGGGGAGACGAAGGCGGCCGGGCGTTGTGCTGGTCGCCCGCTCCCACGTGTGCCGTGCCGGCCTTTCAAAGGTGGTCGCTAACAGCACTTGTCCCAAAAGTCTGTTAGGGCTCTTTGTATTGTACATATGCATTCGCTGCGCAATGAACCCCGGCCACCCGAGTTCGATTGCCAACTCATGGCCCACACCAGCGACGATCATCCGAAGCAGACTTTGTCCTCGCCGAGGTTGACTCAGCCTCGAATGAGTACCTGGCAGAGTGTGTCGTAAACATCGCCACTGGAGAGACAAACGTGGATGGGTGTGGTTCTGGCCACCCACCCACTCGCCTGCTGTGACCGCCTTCACAGGTGCCACCCGCTGACAGCACATGCCCCGTTTAACACGTAGGCTTTCGCGAATTGCCCGATGATGCTGGATGTACAGTGAGGGAAAAAAGTATTTAATCCCCTGCTGATTTTGTACGTTTGCCCACTGACAAAGAAATGATTAGTCTATAATTTTAATGGTAGGTTTATTTGAACAGTAAGAGACAGAATAACAAGAAAATCCAGAAAAACACATGTCAAAAATGTTATAAATTGATTTGCATTTTAATGAGGGAAATAAGTATTTGACCCCTCTGCAAAACATGACTTAGTACTTGGTGGCAAAACCCTTGTTGGCAATCACAGAGGTCAGACTTTTCTTGTAGTAGGCCACCAGGTTTGCACACATCTCAGGAGGGATTTTTTCCCACTCCTCTTCGCAGATCTTCTCCAAGTCATTAAGGTTTCAAGGCTGACGTTTGGCAACTCGACCCTTCAGCTCCCTCCACAGATTTTCTATGGGATTAAGGTCTGGAGACTGGCTAGGGCACTCCTGGACCTTAATGTGCTTCTTCTTGAGCCACTCCTTTGTTGCCTTGGCCGTGTGTTTTGGGTCATTGTCATGCTGGAATACCCATCCACGACCCATTTTCAATGCCCTGGCTGAGGGAAGGACGTTCTCACCCAAGATTTGACGGTACATGGTCCCGTCCATCGTCCCTTTGATGCGGTGCAGTTGTCCTGTCCCCTTAGCAGAAAAACACCCCCAAAGCATAATGTTTCCACCTCCATGTTTGACCGTGGGGATGGTGTTCTTGGGTCATAGGCAGCATTCCTCCTCCTCCAATTACGGCGAGTTGAGTTGATGCCAAAGAGTTCCATTTTGGTCTCATCTGACCACAACACTTTCACCCAGTTGTCCTCTGAATCATTCAGATGTTCATTGCCAAACTTCAGACGGGCATGTATATGTGCTTTCTTGAGCAGGGGGACCTTGCAGGCGCTGCAGGATTTCAGTCCTTCATGGAGTAGTGTGTTACCAATTGTTTTCTTGGTGACTATGGTCCCAGCTGCCTGGAGATCATTGACAATATCCTCCCGTGTAGTTCTGGGCTGATTCCTCACCGTTCTCATGATCATTGCAACTCCACGAGGTGACATCTTGCATGGAGCCCCAGGCCGAGGGAGATTGACAGTTCTTTTGTGTTTCTTACATTTGCGAATAATCGCACCAACTGTTGTCACCTTCTCACCAAGCTGCTTGGCAATGGTCGTGTAGCCCATTCCAGCCTTGTGTAGGTCTATAATCTTGTCCCTGACATCCTTGGAAAGCTCTTTGGTCTTGGCCATGATGGAGAGTTTGGAATCTGATTGATTGATTGCTTCTGTGGACAGGTGTCTTTTATACAGGTAACAAGCTGAGATTAGGAGCACTCCCTTTAAGAGTGTGCTCCTAATCTCAGCTCGTTACCTGTATAAAAGACACCTGGGAGCTAGAAATCTTTCTGATTGAGAGGGGGTCAAATTCTTATTTCCCTCATTAAAATGCAAATCAATTTAAAAAAATTGACATGCGTTTTTCTGGATTTTGTTGTTGTTATTCTGTCTCTCACTGTTCAAATAAACCTACCATTAAAATTATAGACTGATCATTTCTTTGTCAGTGGGCAAACGTACAAAATCAGCAGGGGATCAAATACTTTTTTCCCTCACTGTAATTACCAGCGAAACGTCGTACTACTCAAACTGTAAATGTTGCGGATTCACTCTTCAACACACCGGTGGGCTAAAGTAGTGAACTATTTGTCTTTTGTCAACGTGACACTTTTTTTGCTGATTGGCCGTGTCGGGTGGTGGAGGGTTATGACACATAAATAACGCGATCTAACCCATTATTATGAGCACTTGCCCCATCATTCTATTTCGGTTATACGGGGCAGCTTTGTATTTGTGTGTACGCAATTGTTCTAGTAGAGGTGCGTGACTGCACGTGAGAGTACCGGTGGGGTATACGAACGAATACGTATCTGTTTTTTTGTTATTGTTGTTTCGTTTTGTTGTTGTTGTCGTGTGACTCTTGTTCAATCGCTCCGTCTCCGCGGCGGTGGTAGCTTGTGTCTGGAGCGTTCCTTCCTGCGGCTGCCACTTCAATCGTTACTTCCGATCGGCCGATCCTTCGTCTCTTCTCATCAATAAATCATCTGGCGATGCCGCCGCTGCTGCTGTCTTCTGCTGCTGCTGCATTTGGCAGGGGTGCACAGGCACACATCAACAACACAGCTCACCACGTTCATCAGTAACAACAGAAGCATCGTGTGGCCTCGAAAGGAATGCTTATATAATAGGCGACGTTTCGGACATTGGGCCTGTATTATGAAGAAGGATCTTTGTCCGACACATTGCCTTTGATGATTTTTTTTTTCCTTTTAAGGTAACACTGTTATGGATTAATGTGTTCAGTTAATATTTATATGAAATGCATTATTATCATCATCATCATCATGTATGCATGTATATATGTTGAACTTTTTTCGGCACCATACGTACAAATGTGAGAAATCTCGTTTCACATTTGTGAAATAAAGAGCTGCATTGCTCATCGGATTCCTCCTGTATGAATACACATCCTGATTGTAACCATACGTGGCCGACCGCCCCGATCGTCTGCCACAAGAAGGGGAATAAATATGAGTCTGAAATGAATGGAACCTGACAAAAAAACGAAAACAAAAATAAGAATGAAACAAACGCTTTGGGTCTCTCGGTAAAGTCACTCAGACACGATTGACCGAGGTATACCGAGCTCTGCGATCCTACATTTACTTGCAAATTCCATCTCCAGCCCCGCCCACTTACCCTTGGGTTGTACCCACCTCAAACCTATATAATCTCTGTCTGCGGTAGCTCTCTCGCTACATTTCTTCCCGCCTCAGCAGTCCGCCTGCTGTATTTTTTCACCTGAAGACGATCGCTCGTGTTGCGATCGAAACGTCGTGATTTTTTGTATTTATTTTATAAAAAAAATTTCTATCTACGTGACTTTACCGAAACACCCAAAGAGTATGAACTCCTGCAGTTAAGAAAGCTTTAAGTCAAGAATAAAACAGTTCCGTTACGATGTTCAAAGACCAAATATAAACCTTTTGCAAGGAATCATGTCCGCATTAGCCACACACACAGTACTTGTGGTGAACACGCAAACAAAAGCACGGTCTGATAATATTCGCATTGTCCTTGGAACTGATTGGTCTACACCAGAGAGAGAGAGAGCCCTCTTAAGGGCCCAGTCTCACCAGTGTCAGACCAGAAAGGGTTAAAACTATTTCTTATTTTTTCATACTTTATCCTGGCAACAACAACAACAACAAAAGGGTCCCTTGTTGTAACTGACAACAATGTGGAACGAAGTGTGAAAAGTGCGCAGAGAAGCGTGCAGAGTGGTGCACGTGGATCAGAATTACACGGAGGGACATGAGCAGGGCGAGAGAGAGAGAGAGGAGACATCCATCAAAGAGAACATCCAAATCAGAGACATCACGCTGGCTGTCAGAAGCAAAATGATTTGGAGACACTGCGGTGGCAGTGGTACCCAAGGACAAACAATCTCAACACATTCGTCAATGAGGCTGCGGCCTTAGGGGAAAACATATTTAAAAAAAAGGGGTCAACGTTTCGGGCAATGGCCCTTCTTCAGAGAGGCAACAGAGATTGAGCGGATGGCAAGAGTTGGAGACGTCACATTACACCGTGGGGCCTCGAGGAGAAACAACATGAACAAATATTTTTTTAAAATTACACGTGTGTAGTGAGTTCGAATTAGGTGTACACACACACACACACAGCTTGGAGGCAACACTATTTATTAGAACCGTAAGTAATATAACAGTGTACACTTAAGGTGGTGACCACCTTCCTCAACTCGCTAACACTCTGGAACACTACACGGCGTGACCCAGGCAGTCCGCGTGACCCAGGCAGTCCGCGTGACCCAGGCAGTCTGCGTGACCCAGGCAGTCCGCGTGACCCAGGCAGCACGGACAACGACCCGGGGACTTGAGGACCCATGACGTCGTCTTCACTCCGGGGTTGGACAGCCCCCGGCTCTGCCGTTCACACCCCCGCTTATAACCGCTCCGGCGTAGCCAGGTCCGCCCAGGCCACGCCTCTCTTCCCGAACCTCCGAGAAGGTCCGGGTCCTCCACCACGTGACCTCCCCCCCCCCCAGGCTCCCCCTTGGGGCCCCCAGCCCTCGTACCGGCCGACACAGAAGTGACGTCATATGTCACCAGACGTGTATAGCCACCTCATACAGCAATAGCTTGTCGCCAATATACAACCAATTTATCCATCAATATGTATTATTGTTGTTGTTGTTGAAATGATTCGTAATTATATTACAAGTGAAATGATCAGATGTTCTTCTTTGGTTCTTTCGGTAAAGTCACGTAGAATGAGAATAAAATAATAAAATAACACAATAAAATTCTCACGACGTTTCGGCCACTACACAAGTGGCCTTCATGACCTGATGAAACGTCGTGAGAATATTATTGTGTTATTTTATTAATTTATTATTTTATTCTCATTGTACGTGGCTTTACCGAAAGAACCAAAGAAGATGAACCCTTGTAGTCACGAAAGCTTTAAATCGAAATTTGATCAAATGTTGCTGGAACATTGCACTGTGGGGAAGATTAGTTATCGTGTGAGAAGATTAGTTATCGTGTGAGAAGATTAGTTATCGTGTGGGAGGCTTAGTTATATTGTGGCGAGATTAGATTACCTTCGTTGTGACTGTTAAGAAAGGCGATTGCGGGGTGAGGAAGAAACGACGCCCGATGCTCAAAGCTGTGACGGAGCGCCAGCCAGAGCAGAGAACACGACCGAGGAGGATAACGATCCCATTCCCCCCCCCCCCCCGTGGAGATGGAGCGATGATTATCAGCTCACGTGCAAGATGGGTCGTGGCATCCTTGCGACCACCGTGGAATGGCGTCGTCTTATGAAAGCCTGCATAGAGCAGTGGATAGAGCACCCCTGAACGACGATGGTGGTGGTGATGATGATGATGATTACTCTGCTCACTAATTTTGAATGTCACATTTAATTAACACCATTATCGTGGCCATGCGTCTTATTTTGAAATAACCCGTGCAGAAACCCCATTGGGTAATACCAGTTAGTCATTTGACCAATCAACACCGACCCTCCGTGAGAGTCATGCACGGCTGAGGCTCGTTTCTAAGGGGCCGTCCATAAATGACGTCACGCGATTTTGGACGATTTTTGACCGCCCCCCCCTCGTCACACGGCGTCAAAAAAGTCAACCCCCCCTCAAATATGACGTCACAAAGCTCTGCCCCCCCACCCCCCCCAAAAAACCATATTACCATTTTGAAAATATAACATTGTAGTGCGTATTTTAATGTGGCACTGCACTCTGATGTTGTAGGAGTGTTGTTCTTACAATTAGTGTAACTTATAACAATTCTATATTTATTTAAAGCTGCGCACTTTGATGTGACGTCACATTTCTCAAACCCCTCCCCCCCTCATTTACTAGTTGCCTCTGTGGATGTGTAGGTTTTGACTTTAACATAGCCATTTCCGTGACCAGTCACAAGCTAATCCCTCAGCTATTGATATGTAAACCCCTTTGTCAAGGTGCCTCACTTCTCCCAACCAGCTTAAAAGTCGCTACGAATCTTAACATCGTTCATTGAAGCTCTGTCGTCCCGACAGGTTTGTTCCTTTCACCTTAAGACGGCCGCTTGCGTTGTGGCCGAAACGTCGTGAGAATTTTATTGTGTTATTGTATTATTTTATTCTCATTCTACGTGGTGACTTTACCGAAAGAACCAAAGAAGAATCCTCCCCCCCCCTCGTCACACATCGTCACAAACGTCTGATCCCCCCCCCCCCACCACCACTAGGTGCGTGACGTCATTTATGGACGGCCCCATAGTTCGCGTTGCGCGGCCACAACCGCGCTTGCGTGGATCGTGTCCGTAAACTTTCCATACGCGAAGGAGATTCGCTCGCAGCGGCCAACGTGGTGACGTTCCGATGGTTGACGGTTGACGGTGCCGCTATCAGTGTCTTCAAGGAGGAGTAGGAGACAGAGGCTGGTAGAAAATATAAATGAACAAATATGTAAACTTGATAACAAATCAAGATTCAAATCAAGATGTCAATGGGAGCTACTCTGCTGCAGTGGGCTAATAAAGGGACATTGCGAAACGTCGGCTTCCTGTTTCAATTCACGCGGCGGCCGGCCGGAGCAATTTGAGGACGCCGATTGACCACGGAGTGCGAAATTTGTTCTCAGGCTCACGGTGAACGCCGCTGGGATAGCGTTGAGGGAGTGTCGGTCGGGTCCCCCGTGTGAAACGCGAAGCCATAGCCATGCGCGGTCGAATGCAGAGGAGGAAGGGGGAGGAGGAAGAGGAAGAGGAAGGGGGGAGGAGGGGGGAGGAGGAAGGGGGGAGGAGGAGGGGGGAGGAGGAGGAGGAGGAGGAAGGGGGGGAGGAGGAGGAGGAGGAGGAGGAAGGGGGGAGGAGGAGGGGGGAGGAGGAGGGGGGAGGAGGAGGGGGTTAGGAGGAGGAACGGGGGAGGAGGAGGGGGGAGGAGGAGGGGGGAGGAGGAGGGGGGAGGAGGGGGGGAGGAGGAGGGGGGAGGAGGAGGGGGGGAGGAGGAGGAGGAGGAGGAGAGGGGGGGAGGAGGAGGAGTAGGGGGAAGGAGGAGGGAGGAGAAGGGGAGGGAGGAGCAGGGGAGGAGGGAAGAGGGAATGTCAAAGCAAGGAGGAGGTGGGCTGACGGTGACGGTGGCGATGTTTGCGTCTCGCACGAGGCGTTCATTCGGCGCGTCAGCGTCGTTCCACGCACTCTGCTCTCCGGCGACAGCAGCAGCAGCAGCGTCCTTCCCAATCTCGGTGGGACGTTATTCCACGCAGCTCTCGATATGGAGTCATCCTGACTCTGCGCTCTCTGCACCAGACGGCGCCAGCGGTGTCGCGAACAGAAATGTCACTCGCCCACCCACCCCTTTCTCCCCACCCTTTCGTCAATCCAACGGCTGATCGAAGACCCTCTCCGAAGCCATCGCTCTCTCCCTCTCTCTGTGTGTGTGTGTGCGTCTCTCTCGGTCCTACGGCGCCACCTTCCACGCCGTCGCTCCTCCCTGCGCGTTCAGTGAACCCATCCCGTCGTTCCGTCTCCGCGGGGGTGCTGTCCATCTCGGGCGCGTGCCCCCTCCCCTCCGCCCCTCCCCTCCGCACCCCCCCCGCCCCTCCCCCCCGCATCACCTCCCATCGGGCTCATCAGCACCTGGAGAACTGCCAAAGCCCCGCTCACCATCGTTGAGCGCTCTGCGTTCTTAATTACAAACAATGCCACCAACACTTCCAACAAAGGCGGAATTGTTTCAGATGAGGCCCGTCATAGCCGCTTAGCGGACCGCTGGGGAAAAGTGCCGTTGGCCTGCACGGCATCGCGCCCCGGCCGCCTTTGTCTCCCCGTGTGGCGATGTGGAGCACACACCCCACCGGGTGCTCGTTTGAGGCCGAGTCGACCTAGGGAAGGACCCAGGACCGGTCCAGCTGATCGTCAGCGGTGTTCACGGGAACCCATTCGAACACACACGAGCGCACGCGCGCACCCTCTGAGCGGATCCACACGTCTCCAAAGTGTTTATCCGCTGGCAAGGTCACGCCAGTCTCGTGTGCGCGTGGACGTCGCATAGCGCGTACACACGTGCACAGATAAAGGTCCCCCTCCACCCCAGATAGCCCAACACACACCGCTGGGGCAAGAGCTGTTAGCGAGTAGCGCCTATGCAGGCCGGCAACGGCGCAGCGTGGTGTACAGTGCTCATTTGAGGCTGAGTCGACCTAGAGGGGAGGGGTGGTGGTGGTTCTACGGCCGGTTCGGATAATCGCCCCACTGGCGGATTGGTGGCAACGAGCGAACGACGGATCGGGCTCGGGTCCCAGGCAGAGCAGCCCGCTGACCGCTTCACAACACACAGCGACAAAGATGCCCCGTGTAGCCTGTGCAGGCTGTTGGGGCAAGGGCTGTTGGCGGTGCCGCGCACGAGTGGGAGTGGAGGGAGGGGCAGCGCCACGCCCGACCGCCTTTGTCTCCCGAGTGGCAATGTTTTACGCACGGCAAAAGACACAATTGTGTGTGTTTTTTTTTTTGTGGCCGGAGTCAATCTAGAGGAAGGACACGACCGGTTCAGATAAATCGTCGCTGCTGGTTGATGGCCGCGAGCGTGTACACACACACACGTGTACACACATACACACGTGTACACACACACATGTGTACACACACACATTTACGCACACACACACACACGTGTACACACACACACGTGTACACACACACACACACGTGTACACACACACGTGTACACACACACGTGTACACACACACGTGTACACACACACGAGTACACACACACGTGTACACACATACATGTGTACACACACACCTGTACACACACACGTGTACACACACACGTGTACACACACGTGTACACACACATGTACACACACACACGTGTACACACACACGTGTACACACACACACGTGTACACACACACGTGTACACACACACATACGTGTACACACACGTGTACACACACACGTGTACACACACACGTGTACACACGTGTACACACACACACGTGTACACACACGCACGTGTACACACACACGTGTACACACACACGTGTACACACACACACACGTGTACACACACACACGTGTACACAGATACACGAGTATACACACACGTGTACACACCTACGTGTACACACACGTGTGTACACACACACACGTGTACACACACACATCTACACACATACGTGTACACACACGTGTACACGCACACACACGTGCACACACACACGTGTACACACACACACGTATACACACATACACGAGTACACACATACACGAGTACACACACACAGGTGTACACACACACAGGTGTACACACCTACGTGTACACACACCCGCGTGTACACACACACACGTGTACACACACACACGTGTACACACACAGGTGTACACATACACGTGTATACACACAGATGTACACACACACGTGTACACACAGATGTACACACACACACACGTGTACACACACACACGTCTACACACACACGTGTACATACACATGTACACACACACGCGTGTGTGTACACACACACAGGTGTACACACACGTGTGTCCACACACAGGACACCAACACTGGACACAAGGAGTCAGCTGTGCACGCTGTTGCAGACAATCCACGCTCATCACACACCAAGCCCCACCACTCCCTCTCCCATGCCTCCCTCCACCACACACACACGCACACCACACTCCTCGGATTCACAGCAACAACATCAACAACAACAACATCAACAACAACAACGCCACACAACCACCTTCCCGAGCTGAACCAACCACGCAATCGTTTTACCTTTGCTCAAACAATAACCACAAACGGGAAATAATTCGCAGCGCGCAACGTTTCGCTGTTGTTGCTTTGTCGCTATCATCATCATCATTATTACCGTGCCGAATTATCTTGACTCGCCCACCTACCCACCCACCCAACCATCCCCACCCCTGCCTGCCTGCCCCACATTGATCCAGAGCACAGTGACATGCAGCATGCACGGATTCAGCTCGCCCCTTGCAGCTCGCCACGCTGGGTAGGTTAGCCACCAATGCCCTTCCGCGGTTGACGTCGTTCGCAGTGTTGTTGGGATTCCTCCTCCTCCTGCTGCTGCTGCTGCTTAGCAAAGGTCTGCGCTGCTGCTGATCTTTGTTGTTGTTGTTGTGGTGGCGTCTCTGTTATTCGCGTTCGCTCTCCGCCACCACTTCCCCACTCCAGCTTGGCTTGTATTCGTGCTTGAGGCTGCTCGTCCGTGCAGTCACACACACACACACTCTCCGCCACACACACACACACTCCGTCACACACACACACTCTCCTTCACACACACACACACTCCGTCACACACACACACTCTCCGTCACACACTCTCTCCGTCACACACTCCGTCACACACACACACACACTCCGTCACACACACACACACACTCTCCGTCACACACACACACACACACTCCGTCACACACACACACTCCGTCACACACACACACTCTCCGTCACACACACACTCTCCGTCACACACTCTCTCCGTCACACTATCCGTCACACACACACACACACTCCGTCACACACACACACACTCTCCTTCACACACACACACTCAGTCACACACACACACTCCATCACACACACACACTCCGTCACACACTCACTCAGTCACACACACACACTCTCTCCGTCACACACACACACACTCAGTCACACACACACACTCCGTCACACACAAACACACTCAGTCACACACACTCTCCGCCACACACACACACACTCCGTCACACACAGACTCTCCATCACACACACACACACTCCGTCACACACTCACTCAGTCACACACACACACACACACTCCGTCACACACTCAGTCACACACACACTCCGTCACACACACACACACACACTCCGTCACACACACACTCACTCAGTCACACACACTCACACTCAGTCAGACACACACACACTCCGTCACACACACACACTCTCCGTCACACACACACTCACTCAGTCACACACACACACACTCCGCCACACACACACACACACACTCCGTCACACACACACACTCTCCGTCACACACACACACTCCGTCACACACACACACTCCGTCACACACACACACTCTCCGTCATACACACACACTCTCCGTCACACACTCTCTCCGTCACACACTCCGTCACACACACACACACACTCCGTCACACACACACACTCTCCTTCACACACACACACACTCAGTCACACACACACACTCCATCACACACACACACTCCGTCACACACTCACTCAGTCACACACACTCTCTCCGTCACACACACACACTCAGTCACACACACACACTCCGTCACACACAAACACACTCAGTCACACACACTCTCCGCCACACACACACTCCGTCACACACAGACTCTCCATCACACACACACTCCGTCACACACTCACTCAGTCACACACACACACACACACTCCGTCACACACACACACACACACTCAGTCACACACACACTCCGTCACACACACACACTCCGTCACACACACACACACTCACTCAGTCACACACACTCACACTCAGTCAGACACACACACACTCCGTCACACACACACACTCTCCGTCACACACACACTCACTCAGTCACACACACACACACACTCCACCACACACACACACACACTCCGTCACACACACTCACTCTCCGTCACACACACACAGTCACACACACACACTCCGTCACACACACACACAGTCACACACACACACTCCGTCACTCACACTCACTCTCCGTCACACACACACACACAGTCACACACACACACACTACGTCACACACACACTCACTCAGTCACACACACACTCTCTCCGTCACACACACACAGGCACACACACACACTCCGTCACACACACACACACACTCTCCGTCACACACACACACACTCTCCGCCACACACACACTCAGTCACACACACACAGTCCGCCACACACACACACACTCCGTCACACACACACACACTCAGTCACACACACACTCCGCTACACACACACACACTCCATCACACACACACTCTCTCCGTCACACACACACACAGTCACACACACACTCCGTCACACACACTCACTCAATCACACACACACACACTCCGTCACACACACACTCAGTCACACACACACACTCCGTCACACACACACACACACACTCCGTCACACACACACACACACACTCAGTCACACACACACTCCGTCACACACACACACTCCGTCACACACACACACACTCACTCAGTCACACACACTCACACTCAGTCAGACACACACACACTCCGTCACACACACACACTCTCCGTCACACACACACTCACTCAGTCACACACACACACACACTCCACCACACACACACACACACTCCGTCACACACACTCACTCTCCGTCACACACACACAGTCACACACACACACTCCGTCACACACACACACAGTCACACACACACACTCCGTCACTCACACTCACTCTCCGTCACACACACACACACAGTCACACACACACACACTACGTCACACACACACACACTCACTCAGTCACACACACACTCTCTCCGTCACACACACACAGGCACACACACACACTCCGTCACACACACACTCTCCGTCACACACACACACTCTCCGCCACACACACACTCAGTCACACACACACAGTCCGCCACACACACACACACTCCGTCACACACACACACACACTCAGTCACACACACACTCCGCTACACACACACACACTCCATCACACACACACTCTCTCCGTCACACACACACACAGTCACACACACACTCCGTCACACACACTCACTCAATCACACACACACACACTCCGTCACACACACACTCAGTCACACACACACACTCCGTCACACACACAGTCACACACACAGTCACACACACTCCGTCGCACACTCTCTCTCTCTCCGTCACACACACGCAATCCGTCACACACACACACAGTCACACACACACACACTCCGTCGCACACACTCACTCAGTCACACACACACACTCCGTCACATACACACACACAGTCACACACACTCCGTCGCACACACGCTCTCTCCGTCACACACGCACACTCTCTCTCTCTCCGTCACACATGCACGCAACGCGTGCGACTCACACGCGCGTTGCGAGCCCGCCAAGGCACTGTACGGACCAGGGTAGCCACATCGGGAGCGAATGCTGAGCGGTGGGTCTCATCTCATTGTTGCTGTTGTCGTTGTAGCAAATAGAAAACTCGCGACACGGGACAGCGTTCAGCTATCAGCGTCTCTCCTGAGCGAAGCTTTGCCCCTTCGTTCGCCTGCCTGCCTGGGAAACTGCCTGCCTGGGTAACTGCCTTCCTGCCTGCCTGCCTGGGGAACTGCCTGCCTGCCTGGGGAACTGCCTGCCTGTCTGCCTGGGGAACTGCCTGCCTGCCTGCCTGGGGAACTGCCTGCCTGCCTGCCTGCCCGCCAAAAGCCGACTATCTCTGGATCGACTGGCTGACACGACCGGTTGCTTGGCTGATTGCACCACCGCGCCACCGAACACTTCCCATTCGCGTGTTCGACTCAAGGTAAGAGGGAGGCTGCGTCGAGGGCTTCCCGTCCGTCGCCTGTCTTAGATTCCGTTTTTGGTTTTCGACAGCTGTTGTTGCTGCTGTTGCTGCTGCTGATGATGATGTCTGTGGCTAAAGTGCTGAGTGTTGGTTGTGGATGACTTGTGTGTGTGTGTGTGCGTGTTTCTCGCTCCTGCTGTAGATGCGTGTGTGAGTAGACGTGTGAGAGTGTGAGTGCACGTGTAAGAGTGTGAGTGCACGTGTAAGAGTGTGAGTACGATGCAAGAGGAGAGGGGGGTTGGGGGGGTGGGTAGCCTTCGACGTAACGTCCCCGCCGCCTTTGTCTCCCGCCCGGTGCTGACGTTTACACACCCCGCGCAATAAAGCCACTCGTTTTGCGGCCGAGTGGACCTAGGGGTGGCCCACGACCCAGGTTTGAAATTTTCCGCCACTCGGTTATTGGTCGTGAGCGGGAATCGAACTCGGATGGCCGAGGTTGGTAACGCAGTTCGCTACCCACTACACCATGACGCTCCCCCCACACACACACACAAAACACAATGATAAAGATCCCCCGTATAGCCTGCACAGGCTGTTGGGGTGGGTGTTGTTAGCGAGAAACTACGGAGGGCGCACGACCGGGTGGGGTAGCCAACACCACGCCCGACCGCCTTTGTCTTCCCCAAGTGCTGCTGCTTGACACATCCCCTTCAGGCTGAGTCGACCTAGGTGAGAGCCCGGAGCGCCGTGCTGCGAACCACTGCACCATCACCACCACCACTATCACGTGGTCCCCATCGCAAGCGAAACAGAGCGATACAGACACACACGACAACATCACCACCACCACCACCACGCTGTGTCCGCCTCGGTCTCTGCGCGTTCGTCACACACATGTATGCGAACACCGTTGCTTGGTCAAAAAAAATAAAACATCACAACAACAACAACAAAAAAACACCGCGGCCTTGAACTTGACTACAGAGGGGTTCCACAGTGCACAGCACACTATGGACGAAATGCGCGTGTGCTTTGTTTAATATTCATCGTCACGGTTAACACGTGTGCGAGGTTACGTGGGTGACCTGTGTGTGTGTGTCAACGTGTGTGTGTGGGGAGCGGTGGCGCAGCGGTTAGCGCTAACCGCTGCGCTACGAACCCGGCCACCCGAGTTCGATTCCCGCTCACGGCCACCAACACCGGTGGCGATTATCTGAACCGGTCATGGGCCTCCCCTAGGTCGACTCAGCCTCAAAATGAGTACCTCGTGCGATGTGTAAGCATCGCCACTGGGGGAGACAAAGGCGGCCGGGCGTGGTGTTGGCCACCCACCCCCTCGTGTGCCGTGCCGGCCTTTATAGGTGCACGCAAACAGCACTTGCCCCAACAGTATTTTAAAGGCTTATACGGGGGGAATATTTGCCTTTGTGTGTGTCCATGCTGATACCGACCATACCACCCATCCTCGCGTGAATTAATAGGTACTCGCTAACACATCACTTGCTCCCGACAGCCTCTGTGCGTCTTGTTTATATGCTGAGAAGAAGAGCCATTGCCCGAAACGTCGCCTATTTTTTTATCATTGCTCTGTTAATGCCACACACACACACAAACACGCCACAGTGCGGTTATTGACGAATGTGTTGTGTTGTCAATAATTTGAGTTCTCACTTCATTTATTTATTAGCTGCGTATGTGGCACCGCTGCCAGCACGGCAATAACAGCGAACGTCACCAACATCATTCGCGTAGAAGTGAGGTTGATGAGTCTCGACCTGTGCGTTCGTGTAGCGGGAGGGAGGGAGGGGAGTGAAGGAGGCTTCGATTAATCAAAGCCTTCGCTGTCACAACCGGCACAGCATGCAGTGGCATCGCTGCTCCCTGAATGAATCAGTGTGTGAGAAATATATTTTTTTCACTTCATGCAAACGATGTGCAAATGACATGCTAATGTCACATCGGGGCTAATGGAGCGGAATGAACTGTACGGGCCCTACAGACGCACAACGCCGAGAGGTTTGAGAGAGAGAGAGAGAGAGCGAGAGACACGGTACGAGCGAGTCGATGGTGATGGTCGGAACTCGAAATAAAATACAATGAAAGTAATCGGTTCCGTAACAACCGAATGATTAATCGCGTAAGTTAATCGCAATGTGCAATGGGTGCACGACAGCCGACAACCGCCATCACGAAGTTTTCGTTTAAAAAAAAAAAAATTCATTATTAAAATCGATTCTAACGAATGCAATTAACAGCGCGAGCAACAGCGACTAAGTCCACGCCGTTCAACTCCGGGACCGCTTTCAGTTGCAGCAGCGTCGTTTGCTCGCTTAAACAAATGCCCCCCCCCCCCCCCCCAACCCAACAGCGAGTTGTAGTGTCCCTCGGCACGCAGCATCAACTCGTTGTCGTCCTCTTGGCCGTAATTCTCCACGGCAACGCATAATGAGTTTGTGCGCGAGCCGAGAGGGAGATAGAGAGCATAGGCGGATCATTAACCACTCCCCCCCCCCCGCTCGCCCGCCTCTCTCTCTCTCTCTCTCGATATACTGAGTGTTGTACACGTGTCCATATACAAGTGGCGCGTTCATGAATAGCGGGGAGCGGTGGCGCAGCGGTTAGCGCGACGCGCCGCTATACGAGCCCGGCGACCCGACCGTTCAATTCGCCGCTCACGACCATTACGGTGGCGAATGTTTTCGTCTGGGTCCTGGCCATTCCCTAGGCTGATTCAGTCGTTTAACGAGCACTTGATGCGTTTGTTGTGTAAAAAATATAACGAAATATTAGCGCTGTGGGAGACAAAGGCGGCCGGGTGTGGTGTTGTTTTCCACCCAAACCCCTCTTGAGTCTTGAATCGTACCGGCCTTAATAAGTGTTCAATAACAATACTCGCTCCAACAGTCTGTTTAAGGCTGTACAGGGGTTCTGGGCCTCACCTAGGTAAACTCAGCCTCAAATTACTACCCGGTGTGGTTAGTGAAACATAAGCAGAGGGGGATACAAAGGCGGCCGGGCGCGGTCCTGGCCACCCCCACCGGCATGCACCACAGTGTCAGCCTTCCACAGGTGCTGCACGCTAACAGCACTTGCCCCGACAGTCTGTTAAGGCTTTACGGGTGACCTTTATCTTTTGTCTGTGGTCATGAATAGAAGACATGCAACTTAACAAGGCCTTCCATCAACATTCACTTCGCAGCGTTGGGAACGGACTGAATTATATCGATGGATGTTTGTGCTTTGCTCCATACTGGCCTTTATTAGTGTTCTTTTAAAGGGCTTTCGCTCGCCCCACCAGCCTGTCTGGGCTATGTATGTGCTTTCGTGTGAGTGTTTGCAAATGAGAGTGTGTGTGTGTGTGTGTTTGGGGAGAGGAGGCTCGTGAAGAACGCTGCTGCTGCTGCTGGGCAGTTGGAGGCAGTCGCCCACCAGCAACAACGGAGGGCAGAGGAGCGACGCTCACAACAACGAGCGGAGCACCGGGTGGCTAAAACGCAGCAAGTTTCCACAGTAGGGGGCACAGGTGGTGCATCAGCCAGTAATCTCAGTCAGTCGACCCGTGGATCCTGGCTCTGTCCCGTGACCCCCTGCCAGCGGGCGTTCGATATTTCACGGAGAATTAACGTGCACTTATCCTGGCACAAGCACCATGGTGACGTCACCGCCACTTAGTGTCGAATCGCGCTTGATGTTGTTGTTTGTGGGGACCGGTGGTGTAGCGGTTAGCGCTACGCTGCGCTATGAACCTGGCGACCCGAGTTCGATTCCCGCTCCAGGACAACACCAGTGACGATTATTTTAACCGGTCCTGGGCCTCCCATAGGTCGCCGCTGGGGAGAAAAAGGCGCCTGGGCGTGGTGCTGTTCGGGTCTTCATAGGTGCTCGCGAACAGCACTTGCCCCAACAGTCAGTCTTTGTTTTTTTTTTGTCGTGCAGAGAATCGCGCATCTCTGCTACAAAACGCTGTGACTTGGGTTCCATTCCGGGCCACTGACTGCCATCAGTGCCAGGCAGTGTCACGTAACTTGACTCAGCTTAAACGTCGCCACCGGGGAGGTATACCTGGCTGGGTGTGGTTCTGGCCACTCATGCCCTCGTGCGCCGTGCCGGCCCTAATAGGTGCTCACTAACAACACTTGCTCAGCTATGGAGTGGTCGGGCTCGGCAGTCACGTCCGCGTGTCGTGTTTTTTTTCCCCCCCGGAATTCTGAAAACAAATAAGTAAATAAATAAATAAACCATCGCCGTTCTCAAGCTGGGACAGACGATGCCGTTCAGTGGCCGATCCATCCATCCCCCGACACCCAACTCCCCGACCTCCTCCCCTCTCCATTGGCCGCGCGGTGCGGGCAGCAGTCAGCCGTCAGCTCCCCACCAACTCCATTCGGTCGGGCGTGTTGGGCACAAGCAGCGCGCCTCGCAGATCCAGCGACCTCGAAAGTGCGCGCGCCGTGGTGTGAGCAAGGTTCCTCTAAGGTACTGTGTGTGTTGCACTTACTGGCCGTGGTGTGAGCGAGGTTCCTCTACGGTACTGTGTGTGTGTGGCACTTACTTGCCGTGTTGTGAGCGAGGTTCCTCTACGGTACTGTGTGCGTGTGTGTGGCATTAACTGGGCGTGGTGTGAGCGAGGTTCCTCTAAGGTACTGTGTGTTTGTGGCATTTACTTGCCGTGTTGTGAGCGAGGTTCCTCTAAGGTACTGTGTGTGTGGCATTTACTGGGCGTGGTGTGAGCGAGGTTCCTCTAAGGTACTGTGTGTGGCACTTACTTGCCGTGGTGTGAGCGAGGTTCCTCTAAGGTACTGTGTGTGTGTGTGTGGCACTTACTAGCCGTGGTGTGAGCGAGGTTCCTCTAAGGCACTGTGTGTGTGGCATTTACTGGGCGTGGTGTGAGCGAGGTTCCTCTAAGGTACTGTGTGTGTGTGTGGCATTTACTGGGCGTGGTGTGAGCGAGGTTCCTCTAAGGTACTGTGTTTGTGGCATTTACTTGCCGTCGTGTGAGCGAGGTTCCTCTACGGTACTGTGTGCGTGTGTGTGGCATTTACTTGCCGTCATGTGAGCGAGGTTCCTCTACGGTACTGTGTGCGTGTGTGTGGCATTTACTGGGCGTGGTGTGAGCGAGGTTTCTCTAAGGTACTGTGTGTGTGTGGCATTAACTGGCCGTGGTGTGAGCGAGGTTCCTCTAAGGTACTGTGTTTGTGGCATTTACTTGCCGTGGTGTGAGCGAGGTTCCTCTAAGGCACTGTGTGTGTGGCATTAACTGGGCGTGGTGTGAGCGAGGTTCCTCTAAAGTACCGTGTGTGTGTGTGTGGCATTCACTGGCCGTGTTGTGAGCGAGGTTCCTCTAAGGTACTGTGTGTGTGTGTGGCATTTACTGGCCGTGCTGCTGAACTGCAGTGGGGAACTCTCTGTGAGATCCAGTGAGCCGCTGTCCGTGGTGCTGAATTGGGCTCGCACCTGGCGGTGCTCTGAGCGCCGCTGTCCGCGGTGCTGAATTCACCGATTCATTTTCGACGGGAGGCGTCACATCGCAGCCCAGACACAAACACGCCCTGCCACTCACGCGAGCCAGCCACCCCCTATTTTCCCCTCTGCGGTAGCCGTTAGCTGCACATGTAATCACGCAGCCTGTTGTCGACACTGCCAGGGTAGTGTTTGAATTATTCCTTGGCGACCGCCAGTGGTGTACGCGAGTGATGAGGCGAGCTCGAATTGATGGGCTCGCTCGCCCTTCGTATATTTAGCATGAACTAGTATGTCCGATTCCCCCCAGCTGATTGATGACGTCTGATGGGAGCAATGCGCACAATCGAATCGTAAAACGAGACTCGAGTGTTTAATCCTTCGTTATTGAGGTTCGTTAAATAAAGATTACGATTCTGGTTCATTCGAATGGGGTATGGACCCAAGGGTGCTCTCGTCCGGGCTAAAGGGCAAAGGATTACTCTTAATCCCAAACAAAGACTTCCCATTGACCAGTTTATAAACGGAAAAAGTAAATATAATTAGTCTTCATATATATGCATACAAAAAAAACAATGTAGTGGTCTCGCTCCTGCGAACTGCTGTGATTTCTCTTCCCCCGTATTTGCCCCGTCCAATCCTCTCCACAACAAACCAGCAGCTTCCGTAAACATAATTATTTCCTGCGAGGTGGGAGGTCAGTCCTTTCCCCCTGCTGCGCCCATCGTCAGTAATGGCATTTCTGTTTTGCTGTCCATAGTTCCATCGTCGACAACGTCATCAGCCATGGTCAATCCACTGCTGGATGAAGGCCTCTCAAAAGCTGCCATTGTTATATATATTCATGAGCAAGCACATTTGTTTGATGTCCTGCATGCCTTATTTATTAGCAAACTCTCATTTATTCATTTTTTTCTCTGGAGTTTGTGGAGATCGCGTGTGTTTAAAAACTAAAAGATGTTTATTTTTTATTTTTCCAGAAAAGGGCCTCACTACACAGCAGGCGTCAGGGTTGGGGTCGAACCCACGACTTCCTGTATACGAGGCGAGATAGTTAACATCTCCTAGCCACCGTGGCGCCCATACACGGTGACGTGGAGATCTCGATCAACGCCATGTCCTTAGGCATGGACGATTGCTCGACGTTTTAATTACGTCCATCAAATATGACAGAAACACGGAAACGTGTGTGTGTGTCTCTTTGTTAAAAAAAACTTATAATCGATCATTTCTTATGAAGTATGTATAGTTTAACACGTAGACGTTCGCGACCACGGTGGCGAGATGTTAACTCCCTCGCCTGGTATGCAGGAGGTCGTGGGTTCAAACCCGACCCTGACACCTGTTGTGTATTTGAAGTTTGCATCTTCTGCCCGTGATCGCGTGGATTTCTCCGGGACCTCTGCTTCCCCCCCCTCCACATTTAGAGTGTGTTTGTTCTGCTTTACATTCCACGTGATAAGTCACTTCGCTGAGCTATCATCTGTGATCGTCAGATCGCTTCTGAAAAAGAGCCATATAGTTCAGCGGGACCTTATCTGGTAACATGAAAAATAGTTTAGAATTTTTTTTTAGTTTAATCTATAAGCGAAGTTTAACGACGCAATTATTTTTATGCGAACTAACCCAGAAACAAAACACTCTCCTTACATATTCTATGGTAATGTCACGTAGATAGTAAAATAATAACAATACAATAATAAAAATAAAGTGAATAAAAAAAGAATACAAATATCACGACGTTTCGATCTGAGGGCAAGCTGCTTATGAAGGTTTAGAGATGGGCGGGGCAGCTAATGTCAATCTCTAAACCTTCTCTAAAAACCTTTATAAATAGCTTGCCCTCAGAGGCTAACCTCCCTGTTCCTGATGACGACCGCTTGTGTTGCGATCGAAACGTCGCGATATTCATTTATTTATTATCCACTCTATTTTGATTTTCATTATTTTATTGTTCTTTTTTTAACCCACGTGGCTTTACCGAAAGAACCATAGACTATGAATTCCTGCAGTCACGACAGTTTCAAGTCAAAACTATATATTTTTTTAATGATAACGACTCGACTTCTTTGCCAAAGGAAAGTCGCGTGACTCTCTTGATAGGAGGGTCCTGCCCAAGTAATCGCAGTAGGGGGGGCGATGCTTGCCGCTGTGCGTTGGGGGTTATCAATTGTTGTTCTTCAGATTTGTTCTGCCACTGTGGCACACAACGCCGGCACGGAGATGGCCTCCTCTACCCACTGACAGTCAACGGGATCTTCGACCTCCACTGCGAAGCAGATGACGCGTTGCATACATCTTTTATTTTTTGACAGTTACTACAACACCGCAAGGCCGTAGCCATGGAGTAAACATTGGGGGGGGGGGACCAAATCTTCCAGGGGGTCTGGGGGTCCCCACCCCGCCCCCAGAAAGAAAAATCTAAATTTGAAAACTAATTTCCTGCCTAAAATATTAAAAAAATCACTAACACATGGGATGGACTTTTCATTTATTTTTTACAATAATATCTAATTGTGTATATTGTATTACATTGCTCTGTTTTTACTTTTTGTTTACATTTTCATGTTTCATTGTATGTCATGGCAGAGATTAGGGATTAAGAAAGTACAACCATAACCACAATCATATAAACAGAAATCTATTTTATAGCAATATATTGGGGGGCGGGGGGGGGGGGACATTTTGAGCATATTTGAATCATAATTACGACCTTGTAACACCGCATGTATTAATCAATTGCTGCCCGCTGGCTGGAATCGAACCCGCCGCAGTAAGCGGCGAACTCGCCACACGTTCACAGTTGTGTTGTACTTTCTGTACCGTGATGGAGAAGGAGGGGGGGGGGGGCGAGACAGGGGGGGGGGGGGGTCCCGTAAACCTTGTACCCACTGGAGACCACGTGTACTACACGGCAGAAGAGAGATAATCAATTCCTTGAGCCGATCGCCACCCAGAATCGCGACAGTTATCGATTCGCAAGGGGGGTGGGGGGGGGGTGGTGGTGCAGGGTTAGGGGTTTGATTGGCTGGCAACAGAAGGACGCGTGCCGAATTATATAATTACAATTGACTGCTCAATGTGAGCGTACCCACCTTGGTGAGAAATGTGACGTCACATCAAAATGCGCAAATTTAAGTAAATATAAATTTCGATTTAAAGCTTTCGTGACTGCAATGATTCATCTTCTTTGGTTCTTTCGGTAAAGTCACGTAGAATGAGAATAAAATAATAAATTGATAACATATTATTGTGTTATTTTATGTTATCAATTTATTATTTTATTCTCATTCTACGTGACTTTACCGAAAGAACCAAAGAAGATTAAGTAAATATAGACAACACGTTCTACTTAATTAAATAGACTTTTTTAATAAATGTTTTCTCCTACAACGTCAGAGTGCAGCGCCACATTAAATACGCACTACAATGACAATAGTTTAAAGCGATTTGAAGCATTTTGACTTAAAGCTTTCGTGACTGCAGGGATTCATATTCTTGGTTCGTTCGGTAAAGTCACCACGTAGAAGGGAAACAATAAAATAATAAAAAGTATAAAACAATAAAATTCTCACGCCGTTTCGACTGCAACACAAGCAATCATCATCAGGTGTGAAAACCACAGCAAGAAAATTTGAAAAAAGTGGCGGTTTCTTGCTGTGGTTTTCACACCTGATGATGATTGCTTGTGTTGCAGTCGAAACGTCGTGAGAATGTTGTTGTTTTATATTTTTATTATTTTTTTGGGGGGGGGGCAGAGCTTTGTGACGTCATATTTGAGGGGGGGGGGTCTGACTTTTCGTGACGCCGTGTGACTACGGGGGGGGGGGGGGGGGGGTAAAAAATCGTCCAAAATCGCGTGACGTCATTTATGGACGGCCCCATATGGCTCGCGACAGACCGCATGCGTCGTTTAAAAGCGTCATCGTCGTCGGCCACGATCGATCCACTGCTGGATGGCGGCCTCCCCACGCGGGTTGTCTGACCCGGATCGAACCCGGCCGACCACTTTGCGCGTTGCTGATTCTCAGTCGTCGAGCGCAGACGTCGAGTGGCGGAGGGCGTTTGGGGAGGTTTTCGGCCTCGTTTAACGCGGCGGCGGCGGCGGCGGCGGCGGCGGCGAATGCGTCCCTGGTAAAAGTGCCGATGTCTAGCGGAGATGAACAAATCCCACGTTCCCCGCCGACCCCCCCCATCCCCCCCCCCCTAATGAATAACGTAGCGATGAGGCTTGGCGAGACGCGATGACAGCGGGACAAAATCACCGAGGGTTACGCCGCCGCGTCAGCGTATCGCTGCGCGCAGCAGCGCAGCTTCAAGAAAGTAGTTCCGCCGTCGACTGCTCGTGAACACAAAAACAAACCCGCGTTACAACGGGCGCCTTCCGCATTGCAACGGCGCGCGTTCAACGCTATGACGAATTTTTCCGCGCGCGTTCCACGCTGCGTGGAAAACTACCCCCTAACGAAAAACGCGTTGTGTGAACACGCGTTCAGCGCTCGGCGATGACTTTTGCCGTACAACCATTGACCGATTTTGCCGCACGGCCGCCTGCTTGAGAACGGATTCGACACCACACCGTGTGCCCGAACCGGCCTCGATCTCCGGGCTGTTTTTTTCCCCGCTGAGCTTCCCAGATATGATGACGTCGCACAAATTCTTCATCGCTCTCGGGCCCGTGAGAGCCCGCGTTGCTAAAGTAGGTTGTCATTATTTAAAAGGGCTCTGGGCACTTCGCTGGATATTGTCGTAATGTTTCTCTCCCGCCACGTGGGTGAGTTTAACAATTGGCACCACCCCTCCTTCCCTCCATCCCGAACGAACCCTCGCTTGGAGGTGGAGGCTACAGCGCTGCTGCTGTTGCCCATGGCTGCCTGCAATTCAGCACTGTGAGGATGCACCAGAGGCGAGGCTTGGTGGATCAAAGGCTTGGACAAAGGTCCCCCGTATAGCCTCAACAGACCGTTGGGGCAAGTGTTGTTAACGAGCACTCGTGAAGGCCGGAGCATGCACACGAGGGGGTGGGCGAGCAGCACATCACGCCCGGCCGCATTTGTCTTCCCCAGTGGCGATGTTCACGCACCGCACCAGGGCACTTTATTTGATGCTTAGTCGACCTGGGGGAGGCCCAGGACCGATTCAAATAACCGTCGCTGGTGTTGGTGGCCGTGAGCGGGAATCGATCTCGATGTGGCCATGTTCGTAGCGCAGCTTAGCGCTAACCGCCGCGCCACCGCTCCTCACTGGTGGATCACACACACACACAGAGAGAGAGACGCGCGTCTTGAAACTCCCTCCCCCGTGGGTGAGCGTCGAGGGGGAGCCCATACCCGGAAAATTTCGCCGATAACACCTTCATACATCGAGCACGGCAGAGCTTGGGGGAAGCGCGGGTGGTTGGAGGGGCGGGCAGGGAGCTTGGCATTGGATCAGCACTGTGCCGAGTCCTTCCCGCTCCTCCGTGGTGCCTCGTGGCGCCTCTGTCCTTCGATAATGAGCGCCGCGCAACGAGTGTGCTACAATTGCAATCGTCACAATGACATTATAATCATGACAATTATAACCCAAGCAGCAGCAGCAGCAGCAGCAAAAAAACACGCAGTGCCGACGCTGTGACTCGCCCGCTATCCGGGGTGACTCGTGGTGGCGGCTTTCGCGCCCCTCCTTCACGACGAGCGTTGTGTTGTTGTTTATGATTTGTTTTTTTTTTAAATCCAGTCGACTTACATCACCCGTCGCTCGGAGCGCGCATCCGCCTGGGGCAGCAGCGCCGCCATGGGTGGTTACACGCCGCCACACGCGCAAATAAATAGACGTGGAGGGACAACGACATCGTCGTGATGATGATGGTGGTGGTGGTGATGATGATGATGGTGGTGGTGGTGGTGGTGATGATGACGGTGGTGGTGATGATGATGACGGTGGTGGTGATGATGACGGTGGTGGTGATGATGATGAAGGTGGTGGTGATGATGATGACGGTGGTGGTGATGATGATGACGGTGGTGGTGATGATGATGATGATGACGGTGGTGGTGATGATGACGGTGGTGATAATGATGATGATGACGGTGGTGGTGATGATGACGATGGTGGTGGTGATGATGACGGTGGTGGTGATGATGATGACGGTGGTGGTGATGATGATGGTGGTGGTGATGATGATGACGGTGGTGGTGGTGATGATGATGATGATGGTGGTGATGACGGTGGTGGTGATGATGATGATGACGGTGGTGGTGATGATGATGGTGGTGATGATGATGATGACGGTGGTGATGATGATGATGATGACGGTGGTGATGATGATGGTGGTGATGATGATGATGACGGTGGTGGTGATGATGATGATGATGGTGGTGGTGATGATGATGATGATGATGGTGGTGATGATGATGATGACGGTGATGATGATGATGATGACGTGGTGGTGATGATGACGGTGGTGGTCATGATGATGACGGTGGTGGTGATGATGATGATGATGGTGGTGATGATGATGATGATGACGGTGGTGGTGATGATGGTGGTGGTGATGATAATGACGGTAGTGGTGATGATGATGACGGTGGTGGTGGTGATGATGATGACGGTGGTGGTGATGATGATGATGATGACGGTGGTGGTGGTGGTGATGATGATGACGACGGTGGTGGTGATGATGATGACGGTGGTGGTGATGATGATAGTGGTGATGATGATGATGATGACGGTGGTGGTGATGATGATGATGACGGTGGTGGTGATGATGATGACGGTGGTGATGATGATGATGATGACGGTGGTGGTGATGATGACGGTGGTGGTGTTGATGATGACGGTGGTGATGATGATGATGATGACGGTGGTGATGATGATGATGGCGTTGATGATGATGATGATGACGGTGGTGGTGTCGATGATGAGGCAAATCGGTTGAGCCTGGAAAAGTCTCGCCGAATCGCCAAGCCGATTTGAGTCTCGAGACCCGGGGTGGGGGGAAGGGGAGGATGTTTCTTGGCCAACCGAGAGCCACGCGCGACAAGCGTGGCGGCCGTGACTGGTCCACGCACTCCATCACGACGTGACCTGTCAAAACAATATCCATCCCGAACAATGTTCGTACCCTAAGGAGCGACGGGCAGCAACAACAACAACAACAACAACAACCACCACCAACGAGCACTGGTCAGCATTTTAAAAGGAACCACACAAACCTCCGGGGAATGCTGCTGGTACGCAAGCTCAATGCGGGACACTCGACACAGCCCCGAGACATCGGCACAGAGGTCACATCCTGAATTGCAAAAACGCCCATCAGCGGCGCGAGCCACGTGCACCACGCCAACCACGTGCACCACGCGTGTCACGTGCGCCACGCGAGCCACGTGCTCCAGGCGAGCCACGTGCCCCACGCGTGTCACGTGCGCCACGCGAGCCACGTGCACCACGCCAACCACGTGCACCACGCGTGTCACGTGCACCACGCGAGCCACGTGCACCACGCGAGCCACGTGCACCACGCCAACCACGTGCACCACGCCAACCACGTGCACCACGCGAACCATGCAATTGAAGTGCGAGTGTCTGCAACGACGAGCAGGTTGGGTGGCTGGGGGGCGGGTAAGGGAGGGGTGGGGGCGGGAGGTTGACGCGGAGACAGATCCCCGCTCGTGTTGTGATTCACTCGACTGACAACAATGGAATGGAGAGAGAGAGAGAGAGACGAGGTGGGGGCGCTCGTGTCGGTCTCTCGGCTGGTGCCTATTCCTTGACAGTGGTGAAGTCGTCATCCTCGTGTCACGTGAAGTCATCATCCTCGTGTCACGAGCTAACGGTGTCGCTGTGCCGCGCGCGCCGAGCCAGGCGGCGTGGATGCGTCACTTGTCAAGCGTAAGACCTGCATCTGCAACAACAACAACAATAAAACCTATTACTGTTTCGGCAGCCGTACATGGGTTTTATACAATGATATATATATAAAAAAATGAAACAAAACACATTGTACTCTACATGTCAAATATATTTTTTTCCTTTACAATCACAGAGAAAACACATTATTCCCGAGCCTATATTTTCGGCTCAGGAAATGTTTTCTTCTGCTTAATGATTTAGTTGGCGCGTGGAGCCGTCAATGAGCGACTCTCACCGTTTCGCTTTCAACCAATGAGCGACGCTCACCGTTTCACTTTCCACCAATGAGCGACGTTCACTGCTTCACTTTCCACCAATGAGCGACGATCACCGTTTCGCTTTCCACCAATGAGCGACGATCACCATTTCACTTTCCACCAATGAGCGACGCTCACCATTTCACTTTCCACCAATGAGCGACGCTCACCATTTCACTTTCCACCAATGAGCGACGCTCACCATTTCACTTTCCACCAATGAGCGACGATCACCATTTCACTTTTCACCAATGAGCGACCCTCGCCGCTTCACTTTCCACCAATGAGTGACGATCACCATTTCACTTTCCACCAATGAGCGACGCTCACCATTTCACTTTCCACCAATGAGCGACGCTCACCATTTCACTTTCCACCAATGAGCGACGATCACCATTTCACTTTCCACCAATGAGCGACGATCACCATTTCACTTTCCATCAATGAGCGACCCTCGCCGCTTCACTTTCCACCAATGAGCGACGATCACCATTTCACTTTCCACCAATGAGCGGCTCTCACCATTTCACTTTCCACCAATGAGCGACGATCACCATTTCACTTTCAACCAATGAGCGACGCTCGCCGTTTCACTTTCCACCAATGAGCAACGCTCGCGGTTTCACTTTCCACCAATGAGCGATGATCACTATTTCACTTTCCACCAATGAGCGACGCTCACTGTTTCACTTTCAACCAATGAGCGACGCTCACTGTTTCACTTTCCACCAATGAGCGACGTTCACCGTTTCCCTTTCTACCAATGAGCGACACTTGCCGTTTCACATTCTACCTGCAGCTACAACAACAACAACAAAAACCTATTATTGTTTCCGCAGCCGTACATGGGTTTTATACAATGATATATATAAAAAATGAAACAAAACACATTGTACTTTACACGTCAAAAATATTGTTTTTTCTTTACAATCACGGAGAAAACACATTATTCCCGAGCCAATATTTTCGGCTAAGGAAATGTTTTCTTCTGCTTAATAATTCCGTTGGCGCGTGGGGCCGTCAATGAGCGACTCTCACTCACCGTTTCGCTTTCCAACGATGAGCGACGCTCACCATTTCACTTTCCACCAATGAGCGACTCTCACTCACCATTTCACTTTCCACCAATGAGCGACTCTCACCGTTTCGCTTTCCACCAATGAGCGACTCTCACTCACCGTTTCGCTTTCCACCGATGAGCGAATGTTCACCGTTTCACCTTCATCCAACTGCTGGACATTGCAGGCACAGACGCCCTACCACCGCACGCCGCCCATCTCGCTTCTACACTCAGCCTCGACTGTTTTTTTTTTATATCGCTGTGTCTCCCCAGTTTTTGATCTCATCTCATCCCCCGGCGGGTGGGAGGGGGGGGGGGCGAGGGTGCAACCTTACCTCTGGTGCCTTCCATGCCGTCAGCGGCGTCACGCGTCTGTCCAATTGCTATGAAGTCGCCGGGCAGCAAAAGGAAACTCCCGAATCACGCCCAGAGGGCTGACGACGCACTGGGGATGGGGCGTCCACTGCTGTTTAGTTTACAGCCCCGTGGGTCGTCACCTGTCGGGGAATTGGCAGCTCTGTGTGGTCGGTTGGCGGGGATTGATTGCACGCCCATATTTCGTACTGTGTGTTGAACTTTTATTGTGGTGTTCCGCACGGTGTTGGTACACCCGCTGCTGACTGAGAAATGTTTTCCGGGTTTTGTCTACGTTAGAAAAGGTGGCCCCGGTGGCTAACGCACGCACGCACGCACTCACCCACACGCTCACTTATTCACTCAGCCACTCACCTGTTCGCTCACACACCCGTTCACCCACTCATTATTTAGCAAAGTCACTAAGAGGCTAACCCCACTCACCCACTTATTTATTCACCCGCCCACTCTCTCTTTCACTTCGGGTTAGCACGCTTGGCTACGTACGGTGCAAAAGAAGGTCAACATGTACATAATTTGCAAAGTCACTCAGTAACTAACCCACTCAGTTACTCACAAACTCGCTCATTCACTCACCCACCCGGGTTACTACCTGTCCGAGAATTGGCATCTGTGATTTGGTGGAAGGAATGATTGCTATTGATATTTTGTACCGGATGTTGCTGTGTTGAAACTGATTGCGGTATTCTGCACGGTTTGGATGGACCCAGGGCTGCGCTGAGAAGCGTGTCTGAGTTTGGACCGTGATAGAGATATCTTACTCACCCATCCACTCACTCACTCACCCACCCACTCACTCACCCACCCACCCACCCCAGTCACCCACTCACTCACCCACTCACCCAACTACTCACCCACCCATTCACTCACCCACCCACCCACTCACCCACCCACCCACTCACCCACCCACCCACCCACTCACTCACTCACCTACTCACCCACTCACTCACTCACCCACCCACTCACTCACTCACCCACCCACCCACCCACTCACTCAGTCACTCACCCACCCAGTCACCCACCCACTCACTCAGTCACTCACCCACCCAGTCACCCACCCACTCACCCACCCACTAACTCACCCACACAGTCACCCACCCACCCGCTCACCCACCCACCCACTCACCCACCCACTCACTCACCCACACAGTCACCCACCCAGCCGCTCATCCACCCAGTTACCCACCCACCCACTCACCCACCCACCCACTCACTCACTCACCCACCTACTCACCCACCCACTCACTCACCCACCCACTCACTCACTCACCCACCCACCCACCCACTCAGTAACTCACCCACCCAGTCACCCACCCACTCACCCACCCACTCACTCACCCACACAGTCACCCACCCACCCGCTCACCCACCCACCCACTCACCCACCCACTCACTCACCCACACAGTCACCCACCCAGCCACTCATCCACCCAGTTACCCACCCACCCACTCACTCACTCACCCACCCACCCACCCACTCACTCACCCACCCACCCACCCACTCACCCACCCACCCACCCACCTACTCACTCGCTCATTCACCCACCCAGTCACTCACCCACCCACTCACTCACCCACCCAACCACCCACTCACCCACCCACCCACTCACTCACCCACCCACCCATTCCACCCACCCACCCACTCACTCACTCACCCACCCACCCACTCACTCAGTCACTCACTCACCCACTCACCCAACCACCCACTCACTCACTCACTCACCCACCCACCCACTCACTCACCCACCCACCCACCCACTCACCCACCCACCCACCCACCTACTCACTCGCTCATTCACCCACCCAGTCACTCACCCACCCACTCACTCACCCGCCCAACCACCCACCCACTCACTCACCCACCCACCCATTCCACCTACCCACTCACTCACTCACCCACCCACCCACTCACTCAGTCACTCACCCACTCACCCACCCACCCACCCACTCACTCACTCACCCACCCACCCACCCACTCACTCACCCACCCAACCACCCACTCACCCACCCACCCACTCACTCACCCACCCACCCACCCATTCCACCCACCCACCCACTCACCCACCCACCCACTCACCCACCCACTCACTCACCCACACAGTCACCCACCCACCCACCCATTCCACCCACCCACCCACCCACTCACCCACCCACTCACCCACCCACTCACTCACCCACACAGTCACCCACTCACCCACCCACTCAATCACTCACTCACGCACCCACTCACTCACTCACCCACCCACCCATTTACTCACTCACCCACCCACTCACTCACCCACCCACTCACTCACTCACCCACCCACCCACCCACTCACTCACTCACTCACCCACCCACCCACTCACTCACCCACCCACCCACCCACTCACCCACCTACCCACCCACTCACTCACTCACCCACCCACCCACCCACTCACCCATCCACTAACCCACCCACTCACCCACCCACCCACCTACTCAATCGCTCATTCACCAATTGATGCGTTATCCCTCATCAACGAAACCTCCAATAGTAAATGATTTAACATAACCACTTAATAGCAACGTAATCGATATTATCATTGTCCTCGACTGAGAGATTAATGTCCACTTGCAGGCCGACGCTGCATCACCCTGTGCCACCTAGGGACAGCTGCCCTATATGGCAGGGGCTCCCCTAGGCTAATAAAACCAGAGGTGGGCAAGCGTCCTGATTGAGACGAGAGACGCGACGCACGGCGCTTGTGAGATGCCCGGCGCATTTGAAATGCTCCCTACAAAACTAAAACAACATCATCATCATCTCACCATTACTATGATGTCAGTGGAGTGGAACGTGGCTCACTCTGCGAAGTGAGAATTGCTATTAACGCGGCGAGCGAACATCGATCATCGTCGATCTCTCGGTCTCCAGAGCAACAACAACAACAACAGCCTTCTCTTCAGGGCCAAATAAGGACAACACCATCATCAACAACAACAACAATAACAACAGACGTGTCCGATAGGCTCCTGGGGCAAGGGGATCCTGCAATTGGTCATCGAGGGACTCTCCCAGAGGGGCCGAGTCTAAGTATCTCCATTTAGTAAATGGATTCTCATATAATTATTTGTGTATGCTGAGTGGCTGCTGCTGCTGTGTCCTGTACATCGCTTTGAGATCCTTGTTGAAATGCCGCTATTTAAATGGAGTTATTACGGAGTGATTATTATTATTATTAAGAAGACGACACCCTGGTCGGCCCAGGACGCGCTGGGGGGGGCGACGTCGCTCGGCTGCACTGGGAACGCCTGGGAATTACCCCAGGAAGAGCTGGAGTCTGTGTATAGTAGTGTAGTGTATAGTGTAGTGTAGTCGTATATAATGTATAGTAGTGTATAGTGTAGTGTAGTATATAGTGTGTAGTAGTGTAGTGAATAGTGTAGTGTAGTCGTATATAGTGTGTAGTAGTGTATAGTGTAGTGTCTAGTAGTGTAGTGTATAATGTAGTGTAGTCGTATATAGTGTGTAGTAGTGTATAGTGTAGTGTATAGTGTAGTGTATAGTGTAGTGTATCGTGTAGTAGTGTATAGTGTGTAGTAGTGTATAGTCTAGTGTATAGTGTAGTGTAGTAGTATATAGTGTGTAGTAGTGTATAGTTTAGTGTCTAGTAGTGTAGTAAAGTAGTATATAGTGTAGTGTATAGTGTAGTAGTATATAGTGTGTAGTAGTGTATAGTAGTGTATAGTTGTGTATGGTGTAGTAGTGTATAGTAGTGTATAGTGTAGTGTTTAGTGTAATGTATAGTATTGTATGGTGTAATGTATAGTGTAGTGTATAGTGGTGTGTATCGTGTAGTAGTGCATAGTGTGTAGTAGTGTATAGTAGTGCATAGTGTAGTGTATAGTAGTGTATAGTGTAGTGTATAGTGTAATAGTGTACAGTAGTGTACAGTGTAGTGTTTAGTGTAGTGTATAGTAGTTTATGGTGTAGTGTATAGTGTAGTGCATACTAGTGTATAGTGTAGTAGTGTATAGTAGTGCATAGTGTAGTGTATAGTAGTGTATAGTTTAGCAGTATATAGTGTGTAGTAGTGTATAGTGTAGTGTGTATTAGTGTATAGTAGTGCATAGTGCAGTGTATAGTAGTGTATAGTGTAATGTATAGTGTAGTGTATGGTAGTGTATAGTGTAGTAGTGGATAGTGTTGTGTATAGTAGTGTATAGTAGTGTATAATGTAGACGTTTATAGTAGTGTATAGTGTATATTAGTGTTTAGTGTAGTGTATAGTAGTGCACAGTGTAGTGGAGAGTAGTGTATAATGTAGTGTAGAGTCGTGTATAGTGTAGTGTAGAGTAATGTATAGTGTAGTGTATTGTAGGGTAAAGTGTAGTGTATAGTAGTGTATAACGTAGTGTATAGTATTATATAGAAGTGTATAGTGTAGTGTATAGTAGTGTATAGTGTAGTGTATAGTAGTGTATAGTAGTGTATACTGTAGCAGTGTATAGTGTAGTATAGAGTTGTGTATAGTGTAGTATATAGTGTAGTGTATAGTGTAGTGTATAGTAGTGTATAGTGTAGTGTATAGTAGTGTATAGTGTAGTGTATAGTGTAGTGTACAGTAGTGTATAGTGTAGTGTATAGTAGTGCATAGTGTAGTGTATAGTAGTGTATAGTGTAGTGTATAGTGTAGTATAGAGTGTAGTGTATAGTGTAATGTATAGAGTAGTGGAGTAGTGTATAGTATTGTATAGTAGTGTATAGTAGTGTATAGTGTAGTTTATAGTGTATCGTGTAGTAGTGTAGTAGTGTATAGTAGTGCATAGTGTAGTGTATAGTAGTGTATAGTGTAGTGTATAGTGTAGTAGTGTATAGTGTAGTGTTTAGTGCAGTGTATAGTAGTGTATGGTGTAGTGTATAGTGTAGTGTATAGTAGTGTATAGTGTAGTAGTGTATAGTAGTGCATAGTGTAGTGTATAGTAGTGTATAGTTTAGCAGTATATAGTGTGTAGAAGTGTATAGTGTAGTGTATATTAGTGTATAGTAGTGTATAGTGTAGCGTATAGTAGTGTATAGAAGTGTATGGTGTAGTAGTGTATAGTGTAGTGTTTAGTGTAGTGTATGGTGTTGTGTATAGTGTAGTGTATACTAGTGTATAGTGTAGTAGTGTATAGTAGTGCATAGTGCGGTGTATAGTAGTGTATAGTGTAATGTATAGTGTAGTGTATAGTAGTGTATAGTGTAGTGTATAGTAGTGTATAGTGGTGTATAATGTAGTCGTGTATAGTAGTGTATAGTGTATAGTAGTGTATAGTGTAGTGTATAGTAGTGCACAGTGTAGTGGAGAGTAGTGTATAATGTAGTGTAGAGTAGTGTATAGTGTAGTGTAGTGTATAGTGTAGTGTATAGTAGTGTATAGTGTAGTGTATAGTAGTGTGTAGTGTAGTAGTGTATAGTTGTGTATAGTGTAGTGTAGAGTAGTGTATAGTGTAGTGTATAGTAGTGTATAGTGTAATGTATAGTGTAGTGTATAGTAGTGTATAGTAGTGTATCACGTAGTGTATAGTATTGTATAGTAGTGTATAGTGTAATGTATAGTGTAGGGTATAGTAGTGTATAGTGTAGTGTATAGTAGTGTATAGTGTATAGTAGCGTGTAGTGTAGTAGTGTATAGTGTAGTGTATAGTAGTTTATAGTAGTGTATAGTGTAGTGTATAGTAGTGTAGTGTATAGTAGTGTATAGTGTAGTAGTCTATAGTGTAGTGTATAGTAGTGTATAGTGTAGTGTATAGTAGTGTGTAGTAGTGTATAGTGTAGTGTATATTAGTGTATAGTAGTGTATAGTAGTGTATAGTGTAGTGTATAGTGTAGTGTAGAGTGTAGTGTATAGTGTAATGTATAGAGTAGTGTAGTAGTGTATAGTATTGTATAGAGTAGTGTAGTAGTGTATAGTATTGTATAGTAGTGTATAGTAGTGTATAGTGTAGTGTATAGTGTAGTGTATAGTAGTGTATAGTGTAGTGTATAGTGTAGTAGTGCTAGAGTCTCTCGCCAGGGAAAGTGAGGTCTGGGACCGCCAACTGCTCACCACGCTGCCGCCACGACCCTCGCCGAGACAAGCGGGCTGAGAAACGAACGAACTCGCATCATCATCAGCATCATCATCTCGCGATCCTAACGAACGCTCACGTGAACAACGTCGATTTCCCCGGACGCTCCGAGAAACCCGCGGCTTGGATTAGTCCCCTGCATTGCCAGACCTCACGACGAGCAATTAAGGTTGAAAGTCTCGCCACCTGTAGCGTACGGGGGGGGGGGGGGCGGGGGGGTGGTGATGATTCACGAGATTAAGTTGCTGCCTTGTTCATGTGCGCGCGTGACACCTTTTTGGGGGGCGGGGAAAATCGTGACGCGAGAGCAGAGGGGGCGTGGCGAAGAGAATAGAGAGAGAGAGGTGGAGCCGTTGTTGTTGTTGCTGCTGTTGTTGTTGTTGTTGCTCGTAGTGGCCGATGGCGCTTGTGACGCCAGCGGCGAACGTATTGTTGTTGTTGCAACGCTAGTGGCAACGTTGTTGTTGCAACGCCAGTGGCAACGTTGTTGCTAGCAACCTGGCCAGCTGCAACAACAATTTAACGAATTTAATATATGAAATGGGAGTGACGCTTCTTACATTTCTACGATTTGTTGCCAGGATCCGCACACCGCTAACCAAACAAAGACAAAGATCCCCTGGTATAGCCTCAACAGACTATCGGGGAAAGTGCTGTTAGCGAGCACTGATGACGGCCGGCACGGCACACGAGGGGGTGGGTGGCCAACACCACGCCTGGCCGCCTTTGTCTCCCCAGTGGCGACGTTTTGCATACCGCAACCAGGTACTCATTTGATGCTGAGCAGACCGAGGGGAGGTCCAGGACCGGTTCC
This sequence comes from Petromyzon marinus, assembly GCF_048934315.1. Taxonomy (NCBI): domain Eukaryota; kingdom Metazoa; phylum Chordata; class Hyperoartia; order Petromyzontiformes; family Petromyzontidae; genus Petromyzon; species Petromyzon marinus. The sequence goes on from NC_133723.1 coordinate 7,920,325, forward strand.
AAAGACTCGTCACCGGGGTTGGTCCGTGAGCGGGAATCGAACTCGGATGGGACCTTTCCCAGATCTTTCAAGGATTTGTGAGCTCCTCACACAATCCAACCTGGTGAAACCCAGGATGGATCGTAGGCAGGCTAGCCTAAATGTTTCTAACCAGCGAAGATGTTCCATTAGGGCGGTCCACGTTTCGCAAGCGTAGGGAAGGGAGGGAATGACCGTGGCCGAGAAGACCTGAAGCTTAGTGCGGAGCGACAGACCAGGTAGCTTCCACACAGCGTTACGCAACCGATGAAAATATATTGCCGCTCGACTGATTCGGAGTGAGACCTCTGCTGTTAAACTGGAGCCGGTCATAAGCACACTGCCCAGGTATGGGAAACTCTCCACAACTGCTCCATCACCGATTGGGAGTTGTGGGGGTGGATTGTCCGATGGTACAAAATACCCAGGCAGGTGCTTAGTTTTGGTGGGGCTGATGGTAAGGCCCCATCTCTTAGTGGCACGCTCCAGTCTCAGCAGCAGCGTCTCCAACTCCTCCTCTGAATGAGCAGCTATTACCAAATCATCGGCATACATAACGTGGTTGAGCAATAGGGAGCCATCCCTTGACCGCACCCGGGCATCGATCAGCCTCCCATTATATCTGTACCAAATGGAGATTCCCCCAGTACAGCTATTGAAGGCTTCATGAACTATGTGGTCAAAATAGATGTTAAATAATGTGGGAGCCAGAGGACATCCCTGTCTCACCCCAAGGTGTACAGGGAATGGCTCTGACTCCCGGCCACGTAGTTTTACCTGGGCCCGCTCACCATCATGAAGGTCCTTAATGGTCGTGAGCAGAGGGTCAGGAACTCCAAAAGCACGAAGAACAACCCAGAGCCCAGGCCTACTGAAGGTATCATAGGCCTTGACCAGGTCAATAAAGCACAATGTAGGTCTTGCTGGAATTCCCTTCACTGCTGCTGTAGCAGACGGAGAGAAAATATGGCATCTGTGCAGGACCGCCCTTTCCTGAAAACGCATTGGGGCTCCGCAAGCCTCTCCTCAGCGTGCCTGGCAAGGCGATATTGAATAATCCTTGCCAGGACCTTTTCTGGCACACTGAGGAGTGAGATGCCCCTGTAGTTGTTACAGTCTGTGCGGTTCCCCTTCTAAAAGAGGGGGACCACCAGAGCATCCTTCCAATCCTGCAGAACCCGTCCAGTGGTCCAGACTGTTGTTATGATGTCATATAGGGCAGTCTGTGCACAAACGCCACCCTCCCTCAGCATTTCGCTTGGGAGATCATCTCTGCCCGGTGCCTTTCCTGGTCTCAGACTTCGGATCGCCTTCAGTACTTCCTCAACAGATGGCATCTCAGCCAGCCACTCACAGGTGGTGACTTCCTCCAATATTTGAACCACCGCAGCCTAAGCAGGGTCATCCCCACTTTGTGCTACGATGTCTTCCTGGCTGAGGGATTTCCCCTCCCCCAGGACCTCACAGAAATGCTCAGAAAATCTGCAAACCTGTTCTTGGGGGTGGGAGATTGGTTCACCGTTTATTCCCTAATGATGGTAATAGGTGTGGCGCTGCAGGTTACTTTTTTGATGGAGTTAAATAGAGATTTGTGATCGCGGGCCACTGAGGCAGACTCCATCTTCTCAGCAACCCGCGAACACCACCCATCCTTGCAGCGCCTCACGGCTCTCCGAACCTCCGAGCGAAGGCTGCGGTAAGCCTCCTCATTCTCTGACGTGGGATTCTGTAGCCGATGACAGTGGGCCTGTCGCTTTTTCTCAACTATCTTGAACACCTCCTCTGTCAGCCAGGGTCTCTGGGGAGGTCTGGACCGCGTACCCAGGGCAGCTATTGCAGCTGCATGAGTCACAGTCCTAAACCTCGCCCATTTACCCTCGACATCAGGAGTGGGGGACGATGCCAACCCCAGCCGCAAGCGATGATGAAATTCTCGCTTGAAACTTTCATCAGATAACTGAGACCAGGCCACTTTAGGTTGCAATGGAGTCCTGGGTATACACCCACCACCGGAGTGGAAGAATGGCAGGCGCATCTTTCAGATGACTAGTCGATGGTCAGAGGTCAGATCAGCTCCACGGTAGGTCCTGGTGTCAAGGACATGGGCTTGCATCCGCTGGTCCGTCACTATGTAGTCCAGCAGATGTTCTTGCTTGGAGCTGGCATGCATCCATGATGTTGTGTGGATGCGCCGATGCCGGAACAGCGTGTTGGTAATTACAAGCCCATGGGATGCTAAAAAATCTAGCAGTCTCCTACCGTTGTTATTGAGCTGATCTGGCCCATGACCTCCAATCACTCCAGACCAGGTGCCAGCATCATGACCAACTCGGGCATTGAAGTCACCCAACAAGATGTCTCTATCCCGAGGGGCCACTTTAGCCAGCACCTGTGACAGGAGGTCATAGAAGGCATCTGACTCATCGGCTTTGCCTGCATCCCTCCACGGATGTTCGTCTTCGGTGGGGGCGTAAGTAACCACGACCACCACTCCTCGCCTCCGGTTGATGGGAAGGCGGGACCAAAGTAGCCTGGGGCTTACAGCTTCCCACACCTCACCGCCACACTCCCACGCCTCCGGCACAAGCTTATTAGTTAAAATTTTTATTCGTGGTTTCGTGGTAAAAATGTTGAAGGTGGAGGGGTTACCAGCTCCTCGCACCCGTCCAGAGCCCACGGTTAGCACACACACACACGCACACACAGACACCCACGCACACACACGCACACACACGCACACACGCAAACACACACGCACACACACACACACGCACGCACACACACACTCACACAAACACAAACGCACACACGCACATACACACACACTCACGCACACACGCACACACACACGCACACACACACGCTCACACACACACGCACACACGCACTCACACACGCACACACGCACACACACACGCACACACACACGCACACACGCACACACACACGCACACACACACGCACACACGCACACACACACTCACACAAACACAAACGCACACACGTACACACACACGCACACACACACGCACACACACACCACACACACACACACTCACACACGCACACACACACTCACACACGCACACACGCACACACACACGCACACACACACTCACACACGCACACACACGCACACACGCACACGCACGCACGTCCACGTGCACGGTCGCTCGCTCACTCTCTCTCTCTTATCTGCAACGATTAAAGCGCCGTAACAATTCCTGCAGCAGCGGACGCTCACATTGATTACGAGGGGTTCACAATCGCTCGATGATTATGCATCTCTGTTACTTAAAGCGATGGACAATTAGCGTCTGGAGGCAGCCAGCGATGAAGAGCCGACGGCGCGTGGCGACACAAGCGATCCCACTCCCCCCTCGGTCAGGCTCACAACACGTGCAGCGGTGAGGATGGTCGGAGCGACTACTTTGTGGTGTCATCTTGAGGGTGTTTGAAGAGTGGATGTGGCTGTAGGCGCCGCGGTGGCTAGGAGATGTTAACTACCTCGCCTGGTATGCAGGAGGTCGTGGGTTCAATCCCGACCCTGACGACGCCTGCTGCTGTATATTTGGAGTTTGCGGTGTCTCTCATCATCATGATCACGGTGGCTAGGAGATGTTAACTACCTCGCTTGGTATGCAGGAGGTCGTGGGTTCGATCCCGACCCTGACGACGCCTGCTGCTGCATATTTGGAGTTTGCGTGTCTCTCTCTCTCCGTAGTTGCGTGAATTTTTCTCCGGGTCCTTCGGGTTTTCCCTCCACATTTAGAACCAACATCACGCATTTAGAGTATTTGTATGTGCATGTATGTTGAACTTCGTGCTAATCAGAGGTGCTGCTATACATTTCCACGTGATGAGCCACTATCATCTGCCGCCAGATGGCTTCTGAAACAAAGCTACATAGTTTATGATAAAGAGGTTTTTTGGGTTCGATCGCGTAAGTCTAAGTGTGTCGTAACCCTCCACCACCCGACGCAGCCCGTGAGGTTTGTCACGTGAACAACGCGCCAATTCGTTTACTGCTTTCATCCACAACGTTTTACCAATTTTAATAGTACGACGTTTCGACGGTAAGCCTACTAGCTTACCATTCGAGGTAACTAAAATCTGCGAGCCACTGTGAACGAGGGGACGGACCTCCGTCTAGGTTCTGTGTGAAGGGGGAGTAGAAGGTCGAGGGGAAAGACCTTCCTAGAGGTTTGGCACAACACTCTCATCTCCTCCTCCTCCCGAGTGGACGTCTTTCCCACCCCTATGCCTGGAAATTCCCGATTTTCATTTCTAGCAAGCAACACAATAAAACGCATTTTGTAAGTAAGATTTAGAATTTAATATTTTTTAAAAAAACTGTTCCTTTGAATAATAGGGTGGTTTTTCCCCTTTTTTCTGGCAACAAAACTGCAACTTTTTTTTACAAGGATTCATGTTACTGCATTAATCACAATACTTGCAGTCAAAATGCAAACAAAAAAACATACAATAATAATATATGCATTGTCCTTGAAACTGATTGGTCCACAGATGATGGCGTCATCTGGTCGAGCACCAATTGGGTCGAGGCTCAAAAGAAAGCCGTCCCTTGGTGTGTAACCAATCAGTTTCAAGGACAATGCATCATATATTATCATAGTATGTTTTTTGTTTGCATTTTGACTGCAGGTATTGTGGTTAATGCAGACATGAATCCTCGTAAAAGGGTTTCAGTTTTGTTGCCAAAAAAAGGAGAAAACCCCTATTATTATATTTTGGTACTGCATAGGAGGTCTAATGATGTTCCTTTGAACTTTCCTTTTTTCCTGCCCGGCCACTCTAATTCTATGTTTAAGTGCATTTTTTTAAATGCACTACAACCGACTCTTCGTATATATTTTTTTGGGCTTGTTGTAATACGGTTCAATGAGAGAGTCCATTCATTAAAATGTATGACTTGAGCGTTATTCATGCGAGCGTGCGTTTTTATAGCGGGTGTGTGGGGATTGGGGGTTCGCATTAAACATTTAAAACAATCGGTGGAATTACAAACCTCAGCCTACGATGCCTTCTTGCAACTCAGGCTTACAAACTCGAGCGGTGCAATTCTCATCAACGTGAATTATAGATATAACTAGATAATTATTTTTTAGTTTTTGTGATACACTTTTGTATAACTTACCTCTTATTTTTTCCAAGATTGCGCTATCGGGAACGTCGTATCGTACACGAGATGGAGATTCCACCCGGATCTCTCCGAACGAGCCACGGGAACTGGATATCACAGAGCTGCGTCTTTGAGGTCACCTCTGCCAAGGGGGACTTCTGGTCCACGCGGTAGAGGGCGGAACCTCCCCAACCGGCTCTGCCGAATGAGAGCAATGCCCCGCGCCTCGCTTGCAATTCCAATCGATGTAAAAAAAAAAGAGTCTCGCGGACGTAATCGTGCCAAACGAAGGGCAGAGCCAACTTTGTACGGGGAGTTGTGCGCAGTTACTGGTGACCTGGGCTGAGATCGTCCACTCGATACCGCTTCACGACTCGGTTCAATCACAGGCGGCTGCCTCGAGCGTAAGCTACGTTTGTCAACGTGGATACTTTGAAGAGAAAAATGCAGAACCAATTCGTGCGGGAAGTTTTACATCACGCGTCTCTCTGGCTTTCGTGATATTTCACTTACGCAATGTAAACTGTTAATGAATTATATATTTTTAAATACATATTCCTATTATTATTATTACGCATGATTACCCAAAATCCTAGACAGTCTCACCAAGTCTCAAGACTATTTTTTAGGAGGATCATGGCAGGGGTTTTTGTTATTTGAGTGCTGACTTTATTTTTTTATCTGCTCGAATTAGCTGCACGTCTTGCCACAAAGTGCCCGTGCGTGGTAAATGCAGACTCGATGGCTCTATTTGGGTGTGTGAACGTGTTTGACGCCTTCTGTTTCGTGGCCAGAAAGTGGTTGAAAACCCACTCTTATTTCCCATCGGTAAATCAGCGAGCTTAGTACACCTCACAGGATGGACGATTTGGTGTGAAAAAAATAAAGTACAGCAAATAATTGGCGTTCATTTTTCATACATATATTTCACAGAGCCATGTTTGGGGGTCAGGCAAGGCGGAGGGGGGGGGGCGAGGGTGGGAGGGGGGTAACTCGGTTTGAAACAAAATTCAACAAGCGATAACGTACATAATAGAGGTTTTTGTTGGGTTAGATCGCGTGGATATATAAATGTGTGTCGTTAAACCCGCCACCACCCGACAAAGCCAACTAGTAAGGGGTTTGTCACGTAAACAGAACGTGGACAATTCGTCACTAGTACAGCACTAACCGGTGTGTTGGAGAGCCAAGCCACAACAGTTACAACTTACTTTTTAAAACTTGCTTTTACTTAAGATTCTTTGTGTTTTTTTAAAGTATGCCTTCGATAGAAATGTATTAAATAAAAAACGAAACAGGTGAACTTCTGCGCAAACATGGCGAAACGTCGTACTCAGTTTGTAAATGTTGTGGCTTGGCTCTCCAACACACAAGCGGTTCGTGCTGTACTAGTATACTACACTATACACTACTATACACTACACTATACACTAGTGCTGTACTCGTGACGAATTTGCCACGTTCTGTTTACGCGACGACCCTCACTAGTTGGCTGTGTCGGTTTGGTGGCGGCGTTTAACAACACACATTTTTATATCCACGCGATCTAACCCAACAAAAAAACTCTATTATGGATGATATTGGTCGCGAAAGCCTACCCACGTGTTAAAGCGCTAACGTACACAGCAGCCAACAACAGGCTGAGAAATCGCTGGTTTGGAGGGTAGAGGGCCCAGTTCGCCCCAGTGACAGGGTGCCCTTCAACGAATTCGCGAGTAAATGCGGCCACGTGCCCACGGGCCCTGTTACCGTAATCCGATCACAAAGAGTCTCGCTGAAGGTCGTTTCGATCAATTACATTCGCCCGCTCGCTCACTCACAGTCACTCAATACAAACGTAGATATGCTGTGTGCGTTTCTGCGTGTGTGTGTATGTGTATGTATATATAGAACAGTATATAGGGGTCACCTTTCACGATTAGCTGGGTAATTGGGCAGGGAGGAGAGGCACAGCCCAGGTAGAATGCAAACGCGGAAAACGCAGAAGGCAAAGTTAAGTTTGGCTGTGATAGCATACGGGGAGGCGCTCATCCAGCAGTGGATTTGTAATATGAATAAACGTGGACATTTTTTTACAATACTACGACAATGACGATGGTGGTGATGACAATTCATACCTGTCAACCCCTTATCAGCGCCCTACCTTATTACAGACCAATTCAGACCGTATTGGTCACCCCGTGCCCCAATACATCTCAACGTTCATCCAACAAAGTCACCATCACAAGGGAGAAGCACCAAAAATGTGACGCATTTTTTGTTCATTTCACTAAATTTTTCCCGTACAATAAAGACGGGCATGACAATTTGATGCACATTGTTTTTTTCAAGAAAGGTTTATTTACAACAGACACGAATGCGCACAGGGGGCGGGGGTGGGGGGTGTGGAGGCGGAGGGGGGAACCAACATTAGCGGGTCAATAAATACTTGCCGGTCACCAGGGCTTCTGGACCACCGTGTAGAGCGGCGTTCTGCATGGCGAGGCTCGCGGGCCACTGACGGCCCCTGACGGCCTTCAGTGCGACCCGCTGGCGTGCGGCCCTCACCGGCAATAGACAAAGAGTGACACCACCGTCCCCACCACCATCATCATCATCGTCGTCGTGCTGCTGTCAAACCCCAACAATGGTTTCAAATGGTGTGGCGGCAGCCTCACACCGCTGATGACGATGGCTTATCGGCGACAGCGGCCCTGCCACCTGTGGAAATGAGTGACAAAAAGCAACCGCTGTGGATTTGTACGGCGCGTTGCGTCCTTTGGTCTATTCTACGCGCACGATACAGACGGAGAGACGGAGATAAACACCGAGACCGCACGGCGTCCCATGCAAGGAACAAAACAATAAAAAAACACTACTCAAAGCGTCCCTTTCTCTTTGACGGCTCCTCTTGATTCTGGCCGGGCCGGGCTTGAGGGCCCTCCTCTCCGGGACACTGAATGTTGAGACCGGCGTGGAATAGTCTTGGTTCTTTCGGTAAAGTCACCACGTAGAAGGGAAACAATGAAATAATAAACGTATAAAACAATAAAATTCTCACGACGTTTCGACTGCAACGCAAGCAATCATCATCAGGTGTGAAAACCACAGCAAGAAATTTTGAAAAAAGTGGCGGTTCTTTTTTAACGTTAGCACCACGGAGAGCGATTTGATAGTTATTCAGATGGACGAGTCCATCTATGTTCGGAAAAGAGTAGGGGGGGAGACGAAAAATAATGGATGCGGTCTGAAAGCCACCGTTAGCGTGAACATTCAATTAAGACCCGAAAGGGTTTATCAAATCCTTCCAATGATTGCTAAGCCAGAATCCATCCTCTCGGTTGAAATTATCTCTGTGTTTGTACATGTGACTTTACCGAAAGAACCAAGAATATGAATCCCTGCAGTCACCAGCGTGGAAGTTTGCTGCCTCTCTTGGGGAAATGCCGCTGCTGAGATGGACATCTGCGGAACGGGAGTGCTTTGTTGCTCATCGGATTCCCCCCGTGGTGTAAATGAATGTTGTGATTCCGCACTTGTTCACGGACCCCAGAAGGCCCGTGCGGCTGATGGGTTGTGGACGGAACATTGATTTATGTTATACGCGGCGAGAGGGATGTGTGATGGACGCGTACTGTTTGTCTGCTCATTTGTATTTGACTGCATTTTTATTGTCCCCGAAGATGCCAATTGTTGTTTTGAATTATGTTGAGGTCTTTTGGCCACACAGAGTGCAGTAAAATCGTGAATGTGAATTTTGTGCAGAAGCAGCAGATGAGACTCAACATGCATACTCTGTATGTTGAACATCGTTCGTGTCCTACGTAGACAACTGCGCTAATCGGAGGTGCAGTGTTGAGTCTATGTGCAGTGTTGAGTCTATGGTGCAGTGTTGAGTCTATGGGCAGTGTTGAGTCTATGTGCAGTGTTGAGTCTATGGGTAGTGTTGAGTCTATGTGCAGTGTTGAGTCTATGGGTAGTGTTGAGTCTATGGGCAGTGTTGAGTCTATGGGTAGTGTTGAGTCTATGGGCAGTGTTGAGTCTATGGGTAGTGTTGAGTCTATGGGTAGCGTTGAGTCTATGGGTAGTGTTGAGTCTATGTGCAGTGTTGAGTCTATGTGTAGTGTTGAGTCTATGGGTAGTACTCTTTGGTTCTATTCGGTAAAGTCACGTAGGTAAAAAATAAAACAATAAAAATCACGACGTTTCGGCAACAACACAAGTGGCCTTCATCAGGTGAAGGGGGACCGTACTGTCACAAGGACAGCGTTGGAGTGAAGACAGTCCAGCCCAGGTGACTTTACCGAATAGAACCAAAGAGTATGGATCCTTGCAGTCACGAAAGCTTCAAATCTAGAATCCATGGGTAGTGTTGAGTCTATGGGTAGTGTTGAGTCTATGGTGCAATGCTGAGTCTATGGTGGAATGTTGAGTCTACGGGTAGTGTTGAGTCTATGGTGCAGTGCTAAGTCTATGGTGCAGTGCTGAGTCTATGGGTAATGTTGGTCTATGGTGCAGTGGTGAGTCTATGGTGCAGTGTTGAGTCTATGGTGCTGTGTTGAGTCTATGGTGCATTGTTGGTCTAAGTGCAGTGGTGAGTCATTGGGTAGTGTTGAGTCTATGGTGCAGTGTTGAGTCTATGGTGCAATGTTGAGTCTATGGGTAGTGTTGAGTCTATGGTGCAGTGTTGAGTCTATGGTGCAATGTTGAGTCTATGGGTAGTGTTCAGTCTTTGGGCAGTGTTGAGTCTATGGTGCACTGTTGAGTCTATGGGTAGTGTTGAGTCTATGGTGCAGTGTTGAGTCTATGGTGCAGTGTTGAGTCTATGGGTAGTGTTGAGTCTATGGTGCAGTATTGAGTCTATGGTGCAGTGTTAGTCTATGTGCAGTGTCAGTCTATGTGCAGTGTTAGTCTATGTGCAGTGTTTAGTCTATGGTGCAGTGTTGAGTCTATGGGTAGTGTTGAGTCTATGGTGCAGTGTTGAGTCTATGGTGCAGTGTTGAGTCTATGGGTAGTGTTGAGTCTATGGTGCAGTATTGAGTCTATGGTGCAGTGTTAGTCTATGTGCAGTGTCAGTCTATGTGCAGTGTTAGTATATGTGCAGTGTTAGTCTATGTGCAGTGTTAGTCTATGGTGCAGTGTTTAGTCTATGGTGCAGTGTTGAGTCTATGGTGCAGTGTTGAGTCTATGGTGCAGTGTTGAGTCTATGTGCAGTGTTGAGTCTATGTGCAGTGTTAGTCTATGGTGCAGTGTTGAGTCTATGGTGCAGTGTTGAGTCTATGGTGCAGTGTTAGTCTATGTGCAGTGTTAGTCTATGGTGCAGTGTTAGTCTATGGTGCAGTGTTGAGTCTATGGTGCAGTGTTGAGTCTATGGTGCAGTGTTGAGTCTATGGTGCAGTGTTACTCTATGTGCTGTGTTAGTCTATGGTGCAGTGTTGAGTCAATGGTGCAGTGTTGAGTCTATGGTGCAGTGTTGAGTCTATGGTGCAGTGTTGAGTCTATGGGCAGTGTTGAGTCTATGGTGCAGTGTTGAGTCTATGGTGCAGTGTTGAGTCTATGGGCAGTGTTGAGTCTATGGTGCAGTGTTGAGTCTATGGTGCAGTGTTGAGTCTATGGTGCAGTGTTGAGTCTATGGTGCAGTGTTGAGTCTATGGTGCAGTGTTGAGTCTATGGTGCAGTGTTAGTCTATGTGCAGTGTTAGTCTATGGTGCAGTGTTGAGTCTATGGTGCAGTGTTGAGTCTATGGTGCAGTGTTGAGTCTATGGTGCAGTGTTGAGTCTATGGTGCAGTGTTAGTCTATGTGCAGTGTTGAGTCTATGTGCAGTGTTAGTCTATGTGCAGTGTTGAGTCTATGGTGCAGTGTTGAGTCTATGGTGCAGTGTTAGTCTATGTGCAGTGTTGAGTCTATGTGCAGTGTTAGTCTATGTGCAGTGTTGAGTCTATGGTGCAGTGTTGAGTCTATGGTGCAGTGATGAGTCTATGGTGCAGTGTTAGTCTATGTGCTGTGTTGAGTCTATGGTGCAGTGTTTAGTCTATGTGCTGTGTGTATGTTGAACTTCTTTCGCACGGTACGGAGCCAACCGCGCTAATCGGTAGTTAATGATCCGAGTCCCTGCGGGGGGGGGGAGGGGGGGGGGATGATTCGCCAGCCCTTAGCGCGTGCAGGACGTTGTGCCTGAGGCTTGCTGGCGATGTGGGTCTTGTGACGACCCAGTAGCACAACCCCAGCCGGGCTCACTGCTGTGCCGCCCGCTTCGCCCTACATCGACGAAGGCTGACGATTCGCAGCCACGGCTAAGTTGTAAACAAAAGGATGATTTCTGCGTACAAACAAACAAACAAAAAGCCGCCACTGCACTACCACCGCGGTGGGTACAAGGGGCGGAAAATGAGGTTCCTCCCTTCGCAGGGATTCCGGGCTCACCGCTCTCCGTGAGGAGCCCGGTGAGCCCGCAGAGCCTCGGAGTCGAGCTCGCTGCTGCTCCTCCGGATCGAGAGGAGCCAGTCAAGGTGGTTCGGGCACCTGGTAAAGGATGCCCCCCCCCCCCCCCCCCCGGTAGACTCCCCCTGGAACTCTACCGGGCAGCAGCAGCAGCAGCAGCGACGTCTCACGGGGCGAAGTCCCCGGGGCTGGCCCAGGACGCGCTGGGGGGGGGGGGGGGGGCGACGTCGCTCGGCTGCACTGGGAACGCCTGGGAATTACCCCAGGAAGTGTATAGTGTAGTGTAGTCGTATACAGTGTGTAGTAGTGTAGTGTATAGTGTAGTGTAGTGTAGTCGTATATAGTGTGTAGTGTATAGTGTAGTGTAGTCGTATATAGTGTGTAGTAGTGTATAGTGTAGTATATAGTGTGTAGTGTATAGTGTAGTGTATAGTGTAGTGTGTAGTAGTGTATAGTGTAGTGTAGTCGTATATAATGTATAGTAGTGTAGTGTGTAGTAGTGTATAGTGTAGTGTATAATAGTGTAGTGTATAGTGTAGTGTATAGTGTAGTGTATAGTGTGTAGTAGTGTATAGTGTAGTGTATATTGTAGTGTATAGTGTGTAGTAGTGTATAGTGTAGTGTATAGTGTAGTGTATAGTGTAGTGTATAGTGTGTAGTAGTGTATAGTGTAGTGTATAGTAGTGGAGTAGTGTATAGTGTGTAGTGGTGTAGTGTATAGTGTAGTGTAGTCGTATATAGTGTGTAGTATTGTATAGTGTAGTTTATAGTAGTGTATAGTGTAGTGTATAGTGTGTAGTAGTGTATAGTGTGTAGTAATGTATAGTAGTGTATAGTGTAGTAGTATATAGTGTGTAGTAGTGTATAGTGTAGTGTATAGTAGTGTATAGTGTAGTGTATAGTGTGTAGTAGTGTATAGTGTGTAGTAGTGTATAGTGTAGTGTATAGTAGTGTATAGTGTGTAGTAGTGTACAGTGTGTAGTAGTCTATAGTGTAGTGTCTAGTAATGTAGTAGTGTAGTATATGGTGTGTAGTAGTGTAGTGTATAGTAGTGTATAGTAGTACATAGTAGTGTATAGTGTAGTGTATAGTAGTGTAGTGTATAGTGTGTAGTAGTGTATAGTGTAGTGTCTAGTAGTGTAGTGTATAGTGTAGTGTATAGTGTAGTGTATAGTATAGTGTATAGTGTAGTGTAGACATATATAGTGTGTCGTAGTGTAGTGCATAGTAGTGTATAGTGTAGTGTAAAGTAGTGTATAGTGTAGTGTATAGTAGTGTATAGTGTAGTGTATAGTAGTGTATAGTATAGTGTATAGTAGTGTAGTGTATAGTAGTGTAGTAGTGTTTTGTATAGTAGTGTATAGTTTAGTGTATAGTGTAGTGTATAGTAGTGTAGTAGTGTACTGTATAGTAGTGTAGTAGTGTAGTGTATAGTGTAGTGTATAGTAGTGTAGTAGTGTAGTGTATAGTGTAGTGTATAGCAGTGTAGTGTAGTATCCTTTTGTTCTTTCGTTAAAGTCACGTAGATATAATTAAATAAAAAATTAAAATAAAAGCAAAAAAACCACGACGTTTATATCGCAACACAAGCGGTCTTAATCAGGCGGAGAGACCGCTTGTGTTGCGATCAGAACGTCGTGGGTGTTTAGCTTTTATGTTTAATTTTAATTTTATTAATATTTTCAATCTACTTGACTTTACCGAAAGAACCAAAGAATATGTATTCCTGCAGTCACGAAAGCTTTAAGTAAAAAAATTATAGTGTAGTGTATAGTGTATAGTAGTGTTAGTGTAGTGTATAGTGTAGTGTATAGTAGTGTATAGTGGTGTAGTAGTGTATAGTGTAGTGTATAGTGTAGAGCAGGGGTCACCAAACTTTTTTCACAGCGGGCTGGATAACTGATAGAATGTCGATCGCGGGCCGCATGAACATTCTGTTCAATACTTGGGGGCGGGAAAGATGTGTATTTGTTCGTGTTGCCATGGAAACTATGGTAACGTGTTGCCATGACGTTGCCATGGAAACCATGGTAACGTCATGGAAACCATGGTAACGTCACAGCGTAGGCGGAGCTATCACGAGCCGGGGAAGGACTTGGGATGGCCCGAAATAAGCAAACATTATAATAAGCAAGAACATCTAGATACAATAATTTAACATTTAAAATAGTAAATTTAAGGCACATCGCAGTAAGGAGGTCTCCGCACGCGTGAAAATCTCCTAGTGTTCTAAACATAATATTTAAATTTAAATTGTATCGCAACGTCTCGTGTTCCATACGTTTTATCAACCAAATTCAAGTACCGTCGGCGGGCCTGGTGGACTGACGGGCCGTAGTTTGGTGACCCCTGGTGTAGAGTATAGTGTAGTGTATAGTGTAGTGTATAGTGTAGTGTATAGTGTAGTGTATAGTAGTGTATAGTGTATAGTAGTGTATAGTGTAGTGTATAGTAGTGTATAGTGTATAGTAGTATATCGTGTAGTGTATAGTAGTGTATAGTGTAGTAGTGTATAGTGTAGTGTATAGTAGTGTATAGTGTATAGTAGTGTATGGTGTAGTGGATAGTAGTGTATAGTGTAGTAGTGTATAGTGTAGTAGTGTATAGTGAAGTGTATAGTGTAGTAGTGTATAGTGTAGTGTATAGTAGTGTATAGTAGTGTATAGTGTAGTGTATAGTAGTGTATAGTGTATAGTAGTGTATAGTGTTGTAGTGTATAGTGTAGTAGTGTATAGTGTAGTGTAAAGCAGTGTATAGTGTACTGTATAGTGTATTAGTGTATGGTAGTGTAGTGTATAGTAGTGTGTAATGTATAGTAGTATATAGTTTAGTAGTGTATAATGTATAGTAGTGTATAGTGGAGTGTATAGTATTGTATAGTGTAGTATTGTAGTGTATAGTCGTGTGACTTCGTTGATCAGTGAATTGACAAAGCACCAATAATTATTCTAATTAACGAATTTGGAATTATTTTGCTCACAAACAAATCGAACTTAACGGCTTAAGCAGGCGTCTCGGTCGGGATCGAACCCACGACCTCCTGCATACCAGGCGAGGTAGTTAACATCTCCTAGCCACCGAGATGATGATGATGATAAGAGAGAGCGAGACACACACAAACTCCAAATATACAGCAGGCGTCAGGGTCGGGATCGAACCCATAACCTCCTGTATACGGGGCGAGGTAGTTAACATCTCCTAGCCACCGTGGTGATGATGATGATGATGAGAGAGAGACACGCCAACTCCCAATATACAGCAGGTGTCAGGGTCGGGATCGAACCCGCGACCACCTGCGTACCAGGCGAGGTAGTTAACATTTCCTAGCCACCGTGATGATGATAAAGAGACACGCAAACTCCAAAAATACAGCAGGCGTCAGGGTCGGGATCGAGCCCATAACCTCCTGTATACCAGGCGAGGTAGTTAACATCTCCTAACCACCGTGGTGATGACAGAGACACGCAAGCTCCAAATATACAGCAGGCGTCAGGGTCGGGATCGAGCCCATAACCTCCTGTAGACCAGGCGAGGTTGTTAACATCTCATAGCCACGGGGTCAAACCCGGCCAGGTGACAAACACAACCCGGCCCCTCCCCCCGCCCCCCTCTAAGCCACTGCCCCCTCCGGAGCTGAGCAACCACCAGTGGATTTTCTTTTAATAGCGATGGAGAAGGCGCAATGATGGGGGATGGGGGGGGGGGTACGTACCGAATCCACCCCCAGAGACAGCGGGGCGTTGATGCACGGAGAGACGATGGTGGTGGTGATGGTGGGTGGGGTGATGATACAAAGATCTCTTACCCCCACCCCCGTTGTGTTGGGGCCACGTACCGGTTAGCGAGCGGCCTCTTGGGAAGGCCGGCGCTGTGTGGCACGCGAGGGGGCGGGTGGCCAGCAACCGTGCCCAGCCGCCTTTGTCTCCCCGAGTTGTCCACACGTTTACGCACCGCACCCAGGTGCCCATTTTGGAGGCCGAGTTGACTTCGCGGAAGGCCCAGGGATCGGCTCCGAATGATCGTCGCTGGGTGTTTGGTGGAGTCGAACCCGGGTGGGGCCTCTGGGGCCTTAGTGGCGCAGCGCGCTAACCACTGCACCACCGCTCCCCCCACACATAGACACAGTGCGCTAACCACTGCACCACCGCCCACCCCCCCCCCCCCCCCCCCACGCACACACAACGCGAAAACCACTGCACCACCGCTCCCCCACACACACACAATGCGCTAACCACTGCACCACCGCTCCCTCCCCACGCACACACAACGCGCTAACCACTGGAACACCGCTCCCCCCACACATACACACAGTGCGCTAACCACTGCACCACCGCTCCCTCCACACGCACACAGCGCGCTAACCACTGCACCACCGCTCTCCACACACACAGCGAGCTAAAAACTGCACCACCGCTCCTCCCACGCACACACAACGCGCTAACCACTGCACCACTGCTCCCCACACACACAACGCGCTAACCGCTGCACCACCGCTCCCCCCACACACACAGCGCGCTAACCACTGCACCACCGCTCCCCCCACAGACACACAGCGCGCTAACCGCTGCACCACCGCTCCCCACACACACACAGCGCGCTAACCACTGCAGAAAAACTCCTCACACTCACACACAGCGCGCTAACCACTGCACCACCGCTCCTCCCACACTCACACACACAGCGAGCTAACCGCTGCATCACCACTCCCCACACACACACAGTGCGCTAACCACTGCACCACCGCTCCCCCACACTCACACACAGCGCGCTAACCACTGCACCACCGCTCCCCACACACACAGTGAGCTAACCGCTGCACCACCACTCCCCACACACACACAGCGCGCTAACCGCTGCACCACCGCTCCCCCCACCCCCCCACACACAGTGCGCTAACCACTGCACCACCACTCAGCACACACACACACAAACAGCGCGCTAAACATTGCACCACCACTCCCCCCACACACACAGCGCGCTAACCGCTGCACAACCGCTCCCCCCCCCCCACACACATACAGCGCGCTAACCGCTGCACCACCGCTCCCCCCACACATACACATCGCGCTAACCACTGCACCACCGCTCCCCACACACACAGCGGGCTAACCACTGCACCACCACTCCGCACACAGACAGCGCGCTAACCACTGAACCACCGCTCCCCCACCCAGACAGCGCTCTAACCACTGCACCACCACTCCCCACCCCCCCCCCCCCCCCCACACACAGCGCGCTAACCACTGCACCACCACTCCCCCCCCCCCCCCCCCCACACACACACAGCGCGCTAACCACTGCACCACCACTCCCCACCCCCCCCCCCCACACACACACAGCGCGCTAACCATTGCACCACCACTCCGCACACACACACAGCGCGCTAACCACTGCACCACCACTCCCCCCCCCCTTCCACACACAGCGTACTAACCACTGCACCACCACTCCCCCTCCCTCCCCCACACACACACAGCGCGCTAACCACAGCACCACCACTCCCCCTCCCTCCCCCACACACAGCGCGCTAACCACTGCACCACCACCCCCCTCCCTCCCCACACACACACAGCGCGCTAACCACTGCACCACCACTCCCCCTCCCTCCCTCCCCCACACACACACAGCGCGCTAACCACTGAACCACCACTCCCCCTCCCCCACACACAGCGCGCTAACCACTGCACCACCACTCCCCCTCCCTCCCTCCCCCACACACACACAGCGCGCTAACCACTGCACCACCGCTCCCCCCCCACACACACAGCGCGCTAACCACTGCACCACCACTCCCCCCCCCTACACACACAGCGCGCTAACCACTGCACCACCACTCCCCCACACACACACAGCGCGCTAACCACTGCACCACCGCTCCCCCACACACACACACAGCGCGCTAACCACTGCACCACCGCTCCCCCCCCCTACACACACAGCGCGCTAACCACTGCACCACCACTCCCCCCCACACACACACAGCGCGCTAACCACTGCACCACCACTCCCCCACACACACACAGCGCGCTAACCACTGCACCACCACTCCCCCACACACACACAGCGCGCTAACCACTGCACCACCACTCCCCCACACACACACAGCGCGCTAACCACTGCACCACCACTCCCCCACACACACACAGCGCGCTAACCACTGCACCACCACTCCCCCACACACACAGCGCGCTAACCACTGTACCACCACTCCCCCACACACACACAGCGCGCTAACCACTGCACCACCACTCCCCCACACACACACAGCGCGCTAACCACTGCACCACCACTCCCCCACTCACACACAGCGCGCTAACCACTGCACCACCACTCCCCCACACACACACACAGCGCGCTAACCACTGCACCACCGCTCCCCCCCTACACACACAGCGCGCTAACCACTGCACCACCACTCCCCCCCACACACACACAGCGCGCTAACCACTGCACCACCACTCCCCCACACACACACAGCGCGCTAACCACTGCACCACCACTCCCCCACACACACACAGCGCGCTAACCACTGCACCACCACTCCCCCACACACACAGCGCGCTAACCACTGCACCACCACTCCCCCACACACACACAGCGCGCTAACCACTGCACCACCACTCCCCCACACACACACAGCGCGCTAACCACTGCACCACCACTCCCCCACACACACACACAGCGCGCTAACCACTGCACCACCACTCCCCCACACACACACACAGCGCGCTAACCACTGCACCACCGCTCCCCCCCCCCTACACACACAGCGCGCTAACCACTGCACCACCACTCCCCCTCCCTCCCCCACACACACAGCGCGCTAACCACTGCACCACCACTCCTCCACACACACACAGCGCGCTAACCACTGCACCACCGCTCCCCCCCCTACACACACAGCGCGCTAACCACTGCACCACCACTCCCCCTCCCTCCCCCACACACACAGCGCGCTTACCACTGCACCACCACTCCTCCACACACACACAGCGCGCTAACCACTGCACAACCGCTCCCCCCCCCTACACACACAGCGCGCTAACCACTGCACCACCACTCCCCCACACACACACACAGCGCGCTAACCACTGCACCACCGCTCCCCCCCCTACACACACAGCGCGCTAACCACTGCACCACCACTCCCCCCCTACACACACAGCGCGCTAACCACTGCACCACTGCCTCCCCCACGGGGCATCTTTGTGCTGACGGTAACGCCAGCACGCTCAGACGTGCACGGGCACTGTATATGTATGGGGAATAGCCTCACCGAGTGATATGCTGCACTAGCGCAGATATATTTACATATTTAAATCGTCACATATACACACACACACTCTGTATATATTATGAATATACGCATCGGCTTCATGGAGATGTTGCTGTCTTATAGATTTATTATTATGGTGCAGGCAGATTTATTATTATTAAGGTGTGGCCACGCAATTACTCGCTCATGCCAAATGCTCTCGCGAGCCCCTCTATCTCACTCCAGAGGGTGTTTGGCCTACTCTTCCACGGCCGGCCGCGGCGTGTCGGAAGAGGTAATGGGATACCCACACTTTACCATCTCCCCCCCCCAACCACCACCACCACCACCGCACCACCACCACCGCTTCGGTGTTCCCATTCATACCGCCGGGGGCGTGTGGGGGGAGAGGTTGATCCGAACGACCTTGGGACTGTTCTTTCAATTTGACGCACGCACGCTGCCAGATGTGGAATTGGAACCGTTGGTGATTGTACGTCAATCGGTCGACGGTCGCGTTGACACCGCGCGCTTACCCACGCGGTGAAGGGCGGTTTCAGCAACAGCAACAACAACAAGGAACCAGCAGTTCCTGTAGAACTGCACCGTGTGTCCTCGTGTCTTTGGCCACCGTCCAAATGAACGCGAGCGGCAGTGACGCAGCGATAGACAAACTGTGGCCCGGTGTCGTCCTTCTTAGGGCTCATCAGTGTCCTATGGCCACCAAGGACTCATGGGCGCCACGGTGGCTAGGAGATGTTGACTACCTCGCCTGGTATGCAGGAGGTCGTGGGTTCGATCTCGACCCTGACGCCTGCTGTAAATTTGGAGTTGGCGTGTCTCTCTCATCATCACGGTGGCTATGAGATGTTAACTACCTCGCCTGGTTTACAAGAGGTCGTGGGTTCGATCTCAACCCTGACGCCTGCTGCTGTATATCTGGAGTTGGCGTCTCTCTCTCTCTCCTCGCGGCCGCGTGCATTTTTCGTCATGATCTCCTTTCTTTTAATCAACCGGATTTACTTTTTTAATCAACATCCCGCGTTCGGAGCATTTGGCTGCCGCTATAAATCTCCACACGACGTTGACGATGAGCCACTTCGTTGAGCCATCATTGTCATAGCCGGGTCGCTTCTGAAAATGAACGACATATACAGCTCAGCGGGGTGCCTTGCACCCTGGGCAAAAACAAATAAAATGAAAAATTCGCGTGTTTACCTGGCACATCGTTGCCAGACTACTCGCTGCAGTGCGCACGGTGACTGGACCACGTTCGTCGCTCGGAGCTGCGTTTCATCCCGACGTTAGCGGAGCTTTCTCTCGCCGGCTTCAAATAAAGGGTGCCCACCTGCGGACGAACCCACTTACAACAAAGACGAACAAAGCAGCTCCCCCCCCCACCCCACCCTCCGTATAGCCATTAACAGACTTCTAGGGAAAGTGCTGTTAACGAGCAGCACCTCTGAAGGCCTGCACTGCACACGAAATGGGTGGGTGACCAAACGCTCGGTCATCATTTGTGGCTGAGTAGACCTACGGACAGACCCAGAACCTGTTCGGATATTCGTCGCTGCTGTTGGCCGTGAGCAGGAATTGAATGCGGGTGGCCGGGTATGTAACGCAGTTGCGCTAACCACGACACTACCGCTCCCTCCACCACAACACAAATAAACGCACGGAGAGTTCCCGATATTTCGACAGGTACATCTCCCCCCCTCCTCTTTTTCGAACATAGATGGACTCGTCCATCTGGATAACTGCCAAATCGCTCTCCGTGGTGCTAACGTTAATAAAAAAACGCAACTTTTTTCAAATTTTCTTGCTGTGGTCTTCACACCTGATGATGATTGCTTGTGTTGCAGTCGAAATGTCGCGAGAATTTTATTGTTTTATATTTTTTATTATTTGATTGCTTCCCTTCTACGTGGCTTTACCGAAAGAACATCTCACTTTAGAGATGAGGGTGAGCGTTGATGTGATGATGATACATATGCCGATCATTTTTACGTTTAGCTTTGCAACGTTCCAACTCGTCTGTTTTTGCTTTCATGTCGCTGAACATCCAAATGAATCGGTCGCGTTTGCCCTTGGCGTGACAACTTGATTTGATTGCGTCTGCCCCTGTGTGGTTGAGGAGTTACACGAAGCAAGAATGACACGTGGCATTATATCGACGCGACGATTTAACCCCCCCCCCCCCACCTCCACCCCCACCCCCACACACACACAAACTTAAAAAAAAAATTATGCATCGTAAGATCGATCGTGAGAAACCACGTAAAGATCACACGACTGTTAAAACGAAACAAAAATCTATGCATCGAGTGTCCTGGCTGGCTGCTGGCCTGGCTGGGCTCCTGTCCACCCCGACGGCACCAGTTGTCGTTCGTGACTGCTGCGGGCAGCTGCCACCAAAAGTTAGCTGGGTAACTGGCTACGTGGGAGTTTTTTTTATTTTATTTTATTTTTAAACGTTCAATTGAAGTTGAAATCGCGGAAGAAGAAGAAGAAGAAGCAGAAGAAGAAGAAGACGTTTGGGAGACGTTTAATAATGATAACAATGATAAACAGAGACACCAAAGCGGTGGTAAGTAACGAAGACAGAAGGCTGACCACTTAAAATCCGTGCTGCTGATCCGCTTGGGCTACGCCCATCCCCAAAACTTTACGAACAGTTTGCCTTTAGAGGTATTTTTATTCACTTTATATTTTTTTAACCACGCGACTTTTTTTTCCGAAAGAACATTTTAAAATCCCTCGAACTTTCTCTGTCTGCTCCTACCAATGTAATTATTCATCCCCCCCCCCCTGCACTCCCACCCCCCAAACATTATTTAAACTCGAGAGAATATTTAAAGGAAAAAAAAACCCACAAAGCGTGTTATCTTTGAATTTTAATAATACATTTAAAATAAAGGGAGCGTATTATTTTTAGTGCTCCGAGTACAGAAAGGAGTATTGTGAACGGAGGGCATGATGACAATGACAGCCGTCTCTTATTAGAACGTTATTATTATTATTATTTTTTTTACAAACGGAAGAGCGTGCAGCGCCGGTTCTACGCTTTGCTTAAATAAATTGCGACGTGCCTGTCGACTTCGGGGAGTGCGTGCTCGCGTGCGTGCCGACCAATTAGGGTGGTGGCTCTGGCGTCGTTACATCGACCGCCTGTTTTGCTGGTTCCTGATGACCAGATGAGAAAACGTTTAACTGGCGACGCGGCTCCTGTTGCGTCACGGTGGCTGAGAGATGTTTACTACCTCGCCTGGTACGCAGGAGGTCTAGGGTTCGATCCCGACCCTGACGCCTGCTGCTGTATATTTGGAGCTTGCATCTCTCTCTCTCTCGGTGGTGAGATGTTAACTACCTCACCTGGTACCGCAGGTGGGCGTGGGTTCGATTCCGACTTTGACTTTTGCTGTACATTTGGAGTTTGAGTGTCTCTCTCTCTCTCTCCCCGTGGTCTCGTGGATTTTTTTTATCCGGGTCCTCCGGGTTTTCCCTCCAAATTTAGAAACATGCATTGGGATTATTGAGATGAATTTGGTGCTATAAATGTCCAACTGATGGGCCACTTTGTTGAGCTATTATGTTTGGCCAGGTCGCTTCTGAAAAAGAAATTAATACCTCAGTGGGCTTTGCCTGGTAGGATGGGGATGGTTTAGTTGTATTTTATGTGTTTGGGTGATTTGTTTACTTTCCTAGTCACACACATAGGTAGTCAGTCACACACCTAGGTAGTCAGTCACACACCTAGGCAGTCAGTCACACACATAAGTAGTCAGTCACACACATAGACAGTCAGTCACACACATAAGTAGTCAGTCACACACATAGACAGTCAGTCACACACATAAGTAGTCAGTCACACACATAGGCAGTCAGTCACACACCTAGGTAGTCAGTCACACACATAAGTAGTCAGTCACACACATAGACAGTCAGTCACACACATAAGTAGTCAGTCACACACATAGGCAGTCAGTCACACACCTAGGTAGTCAGTCACACACATAAGCAGTCAGTCATACACCTAGACAGTCAATCACACACCTAGGTAGTCACTCACACACCTAGGTAGTCAGTCACACACCTAGGTATTCAGTCACACACCTAGGTAGTCAGTCACACACATAGGTAGTCAGTCACACACATAGGTAGTCAGTCACACACCTAGGCAGTCAGTGGACCACATAGGCAGTCAGTCACACACCTAGGTAGTCAGTCACACACATAGGCAGTCAGTAACACACATAAGTAGTCAGTTACACACATAGGCAGTCAGTCACACACCTAGGCAGTCAGTCATACACCTAGGTAGTCAGTCACATACCTAGGTAGTCAGTCACACACCTAGGCAGTCAGTCACACACCTAGGCAGTCAGTCACACACCTAGGTAGTCAGTCACACACCTAGGTAGTCAGTCACACACCTAGGTAGTTAGTCACACACCTAGGTAGTCAGTCACACACCTAGGCAGTCAGTCACACACCTAGGCAGTCAGTCACACACCTAGGTAGTCAGTCACACACTTAGGCAGTCAGTCACACACCTAGGTAGTCAGTCACACACCTAGGTAGTCAATCACACACCTAGGCAGTCAGTGGACCACATAGGCAGTCAGTCACACACCTAGGTAGTCAGTCACACACATAGGTAGTCAGTCATACACCTAGGCAGTCAGTCATACACCTAGGTATTCAGTCACACACCTAGGCAGTCAGTCACACACCTAGGTAGTCAGTCACACACCTAGGTAGTCAGTCACACACATAGGTAGTCAGTCACACACCTAGGTAGTCAGTCACACACCTAGGCAGTCAGTCACACACGTAAATAGTCAGTCACACACCTAGGCAGTCAGTCACACACATAAATAGTCAGTCACACACATAGGCAGTCAGTAACACACCTAAGCAGTCAGTCACACACCTAGGTAGTCAGTCACACACCTAGGCAGTCAGTGGACCACATAGGCAGTCAGTAACACACCTAAGCAGTCAGTCATACACCTAGGCAGTCAGTCACACACCTAGGTAGTCAGTCACACACCTAGGCAGTCAGTCACACACATAGGTAGTCAGTCACACACATAGGTAGTCAGTCACACACCTAGGCAGTCAGTCACACACCTAGGCAGTCAGTCACACACCTAGGCAGTCAGTCATACACCTAGGCAGTCAGTCACACACAGACCCAGGTGCCATGGGTTGACTGACTGAGATGACCGGCAGATGCACCAACTGTGCTCTCCACTGTGACAATTTTCTGCACACAAACACACAGAGACAAACACACAAACAAACAAACACACAGACAAACACACATAGACAAACACGCATAGACCAACACACACAAACACACAAACACACAAACAAACATACAAACACACTCAAACACGCACGCACACCTATGATTAGGAGCAGTGTTCCGCGTGGCATAAAGACTGTAATTAATTATGGTGTCCTTACCATGCCTAATCAGCTGGTTGTTGTTGTTGTTGTTGTGTGTTTAAATTACTTTATCTTCCCCCCACGACGGAGTCGTCAGATATAATGAGATACAATTCTCCCTCTCTTCATCAACGCCCTCATCATCACCGTCTCACCCCGCTGTGACGACTGCAACGCGTGCGAGGCCACTTTGCCTTCGTACCATCACGCTGTTCCCCGTATTACATTGTGTTCGGCGTTTGCGGGGGTCTGTTGCTGTTGTTGTTAAAGATGAAGTGCTAATTAAAGGAGACGTCTTCATTGTACATGATATCTATAAAAACAATGACAAGTGTTAACTTAGCCAGTTTTCGTTTTAATGCCTACTGAAGACGTCTCGATTTGCAACTCTGGCGTTTCGTGGTCTAGGTCAGCCTCCCGCCAACCCCCGGCGGAAGTGGATCTCATAGAGCTGCTTCTGAGGATAGCGTATCAAGATTTCTGCTTATCCACACGCCGTGGAGTGCACACAAAGAGAGTAATGATCATCGCATGGCAAACCAAACTAAATTAATTGACTGCGTGTATAAATTTCGATTTTAAGCTTTCGTGACTGCAGGGATTCGTTCACATCGGCTTATTGTATGATAGTTGGGTAGTTGCAGTTCTTTAGCGTCAATATGCTAAATGCCTCTGTTGATATGCAAACTCTGACTTTAACAAAGCTAATTCCTTGACCAGTTACATGCTAATCCCTCACACTAACATCATGCTAATCTCCCAGTTACATGCTAATTTCTGGCTTTAACACCCTGCTAATCCAACACATTAACACAGCTACTTCAATGCTAAATTCTTCTGTTGATATGTAAACTCCTTTGTCAAGGCGCTCTGCTCCTCCCACCCAGCTTAAAAGACGCTCCCAAGCTTAGCGGTGTTCATTGAAGCGCTGTCGTCCCGACAGTTCTGTTCCTTCACCCGAAGAAGGCTGCTTGTGTTGTGGCCGAAACGTCGTGAGAATTTTATTGTTATTATTATGTTTTAATTTTATTATTTTATTCCCAGCGATTAGCGCTACGCTGCAAACCAGCCGAACCCGGGGTTCCATTCCCTCTCACGGCCAACACCGGCGACGATTACCTGAACCGGTCCTGGGCCTCCGCTAGGTCGACTCAGCCTCAAATGAGTACCTGGTGCGGTGTGAAAACGTCGTCACTGGGTGAGACAAAGGCGGCCGGGGCGTGGTCGCTGGCCACCCGCCCCCATCGTGTGCCACGGTGCCGGCCTTCATAGGGTGCAGCTACTCGCTAACAGCACTTGCCCCTACAGTCTGTTGAGGCTACACGGGGGGGGGGGGGTGGGGGATCTTTTGTCTCTTGTATGTTTGTAGGAGCGTCAGCGGCAGTGCGCGCCGCGTCTCGAACCTGTCCACCAGAGCCCGCGTCTCGAACCTGTCCACCAGAGCCCGCGTCTCGAACCTGTCCACCAGAGCCCGCGTCTCGAACCTGTCCACCAGAGCCCGCGTCTCGAACCTGTCCACCAGAGCCCGCGTCTCGAACCTGTCCACCAGAGCCCGCGTCTCGAACCTGTCCACCAGAGCGCCGCGTCTCGAACCTGTCCACCAGAGCCCGCGTCTCGAACCTGTCCACCAGAGCCCGCGTCTCGAACCTGTCCACCAGAGCCCGCGTCTCGAACCTGTCCACCAGAGCCCGCGTCTCGAACCTGTCCACCAGAGCCCGCGTCTCGAACCTGTCCACCAGAGCCCGCGTCTCGAACCTGTCCACCAGAGCCCGCGTCTCGAACCTGTCCACCAGAGCCCGCGTCTCGAACCTGTCCACCAGAGCCCGCGTCTCGAACCTGTCCACCAGAGCCCGCGTCTCGAACCTGTCCACCAGAGCCCGCGTCTCGAACCTGTCCACCAGAGCCCGCGTCTCGAACCTGTCCACCAGAGCCCGTGCGGACGGGGAAAGCTGCGTCTCAGCAGCGTGAGTCGATCGGTGGTGGTTCGTGCGTGGTGACAGGGGGGCTAAAGTAGAAAAGAAAATCACTCAGTGACGTTTTATTTTACTCTTTGGGTTTTTTTTCCGGTAAAGTCACGTAGAAATAATAATAAAAAAATAATAATAACAATTAAAATTATGTAATAGCATACGACGTTTCGATCGCAACACAAGCAATCATCATCAGGTAGAGGAAACACATAACCGCAGACAGACCTTAAGTAAGGAGAATTAACACAGATATACCAGGGGATACAGAGAGACGGAACATCACACTAAATCAAACAGGGTTTTAGCAAAATTTGGAAACTATATAAAGCAACACAAACGGTCGGTTAAACGCACAATTAACGCATGGTTTGGTTGAATACGCTGTTCCAAAGATTGTTAAATTGTAAGTTAAGTGTGAAATGTAAGATAGTGATAGAATACTTACCGTAGAGAGACCTTTGGGGGGGGGGGGGGAGGGGAGACACGCGCACAGTTAAGGGGTAAAGTAAATCTGTCAGCACCGGGCGCAGCAGCGCACACTTAGAGGTCCCCAGGCACACAACCATAGGTAGAGACAACACAGCGACACAGAAACACAAAGAATAGCATGCGACGTAGACACAGCATTATTTTTTTATTATTATTATTTCTACGTGACTTTACCGAAAAAAAAACAAAGATTAATTCCTAAAGTCACGAAAGCGCCTAATCATGTTTTATTTTTCGGTAAAGTCACGTAGAATGAGAATAAAATAATAAATTGATAAAATAAAATAACACAGTAATTTGTTTTATCAATTTATTATTTTATTTTATTCTCATCATACGTGGTGACTTTACCGAAAGAACCAAAGAAGATGAATCCTTGCAGTCACGAAAGCTTTAAATCGAAATGTTTTATTTTACCAGGTAAGGCCTCCCCCCCCCCCCCCCCCCCCCCCACTGAGACACGTGCTTTTTGTTCAGAAGCGACCTGGCCACAAATAATCGCTCAACGCAGTTCGGCTTGTCATCGTCATCGTCGTCATCATCACGTGGAAATGTATCGCAGCCAAATAACTCGAAACGCGTGTTTTTTTTTTATAAACGTCGAGGGGAAAAACCGGATGACTCGGAGAAAAATCCACGCGACCACGGGGAGAGAGACACCGCAAACTCAAAATATACAGCAGCAGCAGCAGCAGGCGTCAGGGTCGGGGTCGAACCCACGACCTCCTGCACACCAGGCGAGGTGGTTAACATCTTCTAGCCACCGTGATGATGATGATGGTGAGAGACAACGCGAACTCTAAATATACAGCAGCAGGCGTCAGGGTCGGGTTCGAACCCACGACCTCCTGCACACCAGGCGAGGTAGTTAACATCTCATAGCCACCGCGATGATGACAATGATGATGGTGAGAGACACCGCGAACTCCAAATATACAGCAGCAGGCGTCAGGGTCGGGGCCGAACCCACGACCTCCTGCACACCAGGCGAGGTAGTTAACATCTCTTAGCCACCGTGATGATGATGGTTGAGAGAGAGAGAGACACACACACACGCAAACTCCAAATATACAGCAGCAGCAGCAGGCGTCAGAGTCTGAATCGAATCCACGGCGTCTGGCTGGCCTGAACGTGCCGGCCAGACGACACTCGAGCTGCCGTCTCGTCAGAGGTCTCCATCCTCCAGCAGTTTCGCGAGCGCGTTGCTTGCAGGGTTTGCTCCTTTGTCCTTCCTTGACTTTTTTTTAGTCCGCATATTTTTACTTCATTTTTTTTACAGTACATCATCCATCCGTCGTGAACTCGTTAAGTAATCTTGCATTCGCACGCGCGTCCTATCTCTCTCGCGGAAATGTTTAAAGATTATTCTTTTTTTTTCCATTGCAGTTTATTAATTAGAGGTTGCTGGCTTTTGGCGTCTTAATCCAAATGTGGTTCACGCTGTAATTAGCCACGCACGCGTCAATGTTTGTACCGTAGTATAACGCGATAAAAATAGTCTTATTAATTAATTAACACTTTGTTTGATGACTATACTAAACTCCGGTTCCTTCCATAAATATTCCATCCGCGATCGTTGATTAAATTTGTTCAGATTTAACCCCGAATTTTGCTGGCGGTTACGACTTTTGAGTTTTGGGATAATTAGACGCAATTGGGTTGTCTTCGTTACAGTCTTCGTAGTTTACTGACTGTTGTGATCTCTCTCTCCCGTTTCGGCATGTTCTGAGTGATTCAACCATTCAATTGCTCTGAGAGTGAATCGCGGATGCATCCCACCACCCAGGCACTCACTCACTCACCCGTCCACGCGCTCATTTGTTGACTGACCCATTCACTCGCTCGCTCGCTCGCTCACTCACCCGTTAATTCATCCACCCACCAATTCTCGCTCACTCACTCAATCAATCACCCACATCGCTAACTCATTCACTCACCCAATCACTCATTCATTCATCCAGATACCCACTCGCTCGCTCACTCACCCGTTAATTCATCCACCCACCAATTCTCGCTCGCTCACTCATTCATCCACATCGCTCACTCAATTCACTCACCCGATCACTCATTCATTCATCCATCGTTCCACAGACCCACTCGCTCACTCACTCACCCGTAAATTCATTCACCCACCAATTCTCGCTCACTCACTCAATCACCCACATCGCTAACTGATTCACTCACCCGATCACTCATTCATTCATTCATCCACACACCCACTCTCTCGTTCACTCACCCGTTAATTCATCCACCCACCAATTCTCGCTCGCTCACTCAATCACCCACATCACTAAATCATTCACTCACCCGATCACTCATTCATTCATTCATCCATCGACCCACAGACCCACTCGCTCGCTCACTCACCCGTTAATTCATCCACCAAACAATTCTCGCTCACTCACTCAATCACCCACATCGCTAACTCATTCACTCACCCGATCACTCATTCATTCATTCATCCACACACCCACTCGCTCGCTCACTCACCCGTTAATTCATCCACCCACCAATTCTCGCTCACTCACTCAATCACCCACATCGCTCACTCATTCACTCACCCGATCACCCACTCGCTCGCTCACTCACCAAATTGCTCACCCGCTCGCTCATTCACCCACTCACTCGCTAATTCGCTCACGCACTCATCCACTCACTAAACCCACCCATTCACCCAACCGCCGCATTCAAATCCACACCTGCGTTTGGGGCAGTGCGATTTTGTGTGAGCCGTGGTTCAAGTGTTCATCGCCGAAGTCGCACACAGGAGAGAGTTTTATTCTTTGAATTCCCACGCGTGCATTCCGTGTCCCTGTCTTCCGTGGTCTGTGCCGATCTGGCTGAGTGCTGCTAAATTGCTATCGTGGAAGAATCGAAGCGGTGTGGTCAGTGGTGGTGGTGGTCTCGTCTCACAAGGGGGTGGGTGGCCAACAGCACGCCCGGCCGCCTTTGTCTCCCTAGCGACGATATTTACCCACCGCACTCGGGTACTCATTCGAGGCTGAGTCGTTCTAGGGGAAGCCCTGGAATCTGTGCAGGTAAATCGTCGCCTGTGTTTGTGGCACGCGCAACGCGCCAACCGCTGCGCCACCGCTCCCCACCGACCCCTCCAAAGCCAAAGACAAAGATCCCCCCGTGTAGCCTTAACAGACTGTCGGGGCAAGTGCTGTTAGCGAGCACCTATGAAGGCCGGCACGGCACACGAGGGGGTGGGTGGCCAGCACCACGCCCGGCCGCCTTTGTCTCCCCCAGCGGCGATGTTTAAACATCGCACTGGGTACTCATTTAAGGCTGAGTCGATCTAATGGAGTCGTCACCGGTGTTGGCCGTGAGCGGAAAATCGAACTCGGGTCGCCGGGTTCGTAGCGCAGCATAGCGCTAACCGCTACACCACCGCTCCCCACACACACACAGACATCAGGATCATTGTACAATAGCATTGAAAGATACAATGCATTGTGTCTCAAGCGTTGTGATTCGTTTGTATTGATTCGTTGCCGGAGAGCGGATTACATTTTTCACACATACACACACACACACAGAGAGAGAGAAACAGCGTCACACCATTTATTTTTATTTTTCTAATAACCTGCAAATTGCATCCTTAAGCGAAATAAATGTATTTCGTTTCTCTGCTGTTGTGTGGGGCCCGCAAACGAAACAAAAAAAGGTCTCGCCCCGTTGGACAAGAGACGAGATGAACACCGCCGCAACGCGGTGCATTCTGGAACCGTCCCAGTCGCGGTTTCAAAGCTTCGAAGCATCGGCTTTGTCCGTCCGTCTGTGACGTGGCGTGACGTAGCGTGACGTGCCGTGACGTGGCGTGACGTGATGGGGGAGGGGGTGCGGGGTGTGGGGGAGGGGGGAGGTCAGGCACGCACGACGACAACTCTCGTGAAGATGATTGGCGGAGCACCGCGCAGACGACGTTGTTGTGAAACCGCCGTCGCCCGTCGACGTCGAAGAAGAAGAAGAGGTAGAAGAAGAAGACGAAGAAGAAGATGATGACTATGATGATGATGATGCAGAAGAGGTAGAAGAATGAAGAAGATGATGATGATGAAGAAGAGGTAGAAGAATAAAGAAGATGAAGAAGAAGAGGAAGAAGAGGTAGAAGAAGAAGATGAAGAAGAAGAGGTAGAAGATGAAGATGATGATGATGATGAAGAAGAGGTAGAAGAGGTAGAAGAATAAAGAAATAAACGCGTGGACTCGCCCAGTAAGTAGGCGGTGCAGGCAACAGACTGCACCTGATTAACCGGTAACCATATAAACACAGTTGCCGATTCTCGTAGATTCAGCTTTTTTTGCAAAACTGGAATATGAAGAAGAGGAGGAGGTGGGAGGAGGAGGAGGGAGTAGGAGAAGAATTGGGGATGTTGAACAGCCCAAGCACAACTAAAATGTTAGGAGGGGGGAAAAAAATAACAATATCCCCAAGGACTTTGTTGCGCTGGAGAATTGAACGAAGTGGCATCACGAGGTTGTAGCAGGAGCTCAGTCGCTAGCTGGAAACCCCCCTCAAAGATCGATCGGGCGTGACGAGTTGATTTGATTGTCTCTCTGTCGGGTGGTGCAGGGCCATTCGCTGCAACAACAACAAAAATAAAACAATTTTAGCAGAAGATCACTGCCGGATGCAGCAGTCACATTCGGAGATGCGATTTGTAACTTTGATCGTTACCCCCCGCCTCGTCACGCGGCGTCATAAAAAGTCAGACCCACCCTCCTCAAGTATGACATCACAAAGCTCTGCCCCCCCCCAAAAAAAAACATATTTCCATTTTGAAAATAAAACATGCTTCAAATCGCTTTAAACTATTGTCATTGTAGTGCGTATTTAATGTGGCGCTGCACTCTGATGTTGTAGGAGTGATGTTATAACAATTAGCGTTGTTATAACAATTCTATTTTTATTTAAAGTTGCGCATTTTTACGTGACGTCACATTTCTCAACCCGCCCCCCCCCCTCGTCACACATCGTCACAAATGTCTGACCACCCCCCCCCCCACCAGGTGCGTGACGTCATTTATGGACGGCCCTTTAGCGTACAACTTTATTGAGGGACTGCTGTGTGTGTGTGTTATCTACGTGTGGTCTGTGGCTGTTTAACACGTTAGTAAGAGTGCTTTTGCGACCAATATTATCCATAATAAAGGTTTTTTTTTGGGGGGGGGGGGTTAGATGGCGTGAATAGAGATGCTAATAATTTACACACAAAGCGGTGTTCACCCAGAAGTCGCGAGGCGCTGCACGGAGCTAAAAGCGAGTCAGTAAATAACGAACGCAATTCTAAAACAACCAAACATAAGCACGCACGCTCGTAAAAATACCACCCCCCCCACCCCCACCCCCGCTCCACCCCACACCCCCACAACATATAACAAAATCAAGGGGGCAAAACCAAGTCTTAAGGGGGGCTTTAAATAGACCGGGGGAACTCAGCTGATCGAATATCGGACAGGGAGTGAATTCCACAGCTTGGGGAGTGGGTGGGGGGCACACGGGAAAAGCCCCCCCCCCCCCCGGGGGGTAACCCATTGAACTGCGGCGTGACCTGGGCACACGCGGTAGTAACCCCACACTCAGACGAGCGAAGAAGTCGCGTTTGGGACATACGGGGTAGAAGAGGTGGCAGGGGTGGTGGTGGGTGGTGGTGGTGGTGCGGGAGGGCGGGCGGGCGGGCATTGTTGAGGGCCTTGTAGGTGACAAGAAGAATATTGAACTCCACTCGGGGGCCGAACGGGTAAGCAGTGGAGAGGCGCAAGTGCGTCGGGGGGTAACGTGCTCAGCGATCGACGCTCGAAAAGGGAAACGCGCGAAGCAGCTTCTTAGGGCGCAATGACGGGAGAACGGGTGCGCGATCTGGCCCATAGTTCTCGGGCGAAAAAGAAGGCAGCCTTAAGTTGGCCTTTGTTAGTGTTCGGTTCGGAGGCTCGCCAGGGATGACGGACATCGCCAAGGTGGCAAGCTCTCTGAGCAGCACCGACATTGTGGCCCATCGATGGGACACACGGACCGAGCCAGCCTTAGACAATTGATGAGCGGGACCCAGCAAGCGCAACCTCTGTACGATCAGCTTCTGACTGAAGAAAGTTAGACTGCGTCAAAGTCTTAATGGTCACGATATGAAGATGACACGCAAGACGCTGTTGCATTTAGGGGGTGGGGGGGGGGGGGGTGGAATTCAACATTGATGTAAATGTGTGTGTCATCAGCGTAACAATGAAAAAGAAAGTCCAGGTTCAATGCTAAAGTCTTCTGTTGATATGTAAACTCATTTGTCAAGGCGCTCTGCTCCTCCCACCCAGCTTAAAAGACGCTGCCAAGCTTAGCGGTGTTCATTGGAGCGCTGTCTTGCCGACAGTTCTGTTTCTTCACCTGAGGAAGGCTACTAGTGTTGCGGCCGAAACGTCGTGAGAATTTTATTTTATTATGTTTTGTTTTTATTATTTTATTATTTCCCTTCTACGCGACTTTACCGAAAGAGCCAAGAAGAAGGAAAAGTCCAGGTTGGCGTACGACATTGCCAAGTGGGGCTAAGGACTGAACCCTGACACCAAAATGGACAGAACATGTGTCTGTCACGTGTCAAACCTTACTAATTGGCTTTGTCGGGTGGTGGCGGGTTTAACGACACAACATTTATATATTTACGCGATCTAACCACCCCCCCCCCCCAAAAAAAACCCTCAAATATGGCCTGAGGCTGTTTTATTGTTATTTTTGCTGCCTTTTTCCAATCTTGATGAATCGGACTTACGTAATTCGTTTGTTATATAATTAGTATTTACATGAAGTGTCCTGCTTGTCAGTTTCTCTATTTTGAACTCGCGTCGTTAGTTTTGTTTTTGCATCATTTGCTGCTGTAACTCACTGGACGTCGAGTGGACATCTGTGTCAAAGATCTCCAGAGCCCATCGGATTCCTCCAGCCTAAATAAAGACTCCGATTCCCGAATTGGCATTGCACAGATCGCGACGACGCAGCAACGCACAGCGATTTTTGTGTGTTTTTGAAATCTTGTTTCGTGTTTCGTGGTCACGACAACCCGAGGACAATCGCACACGCCGTGATGTCTGTCATCTCGGCGATGGTGCGTGAATGACGCGAGATGGGGCAGAGAGAGCGGACGGTGAGAGCGATGGCGAGAGACGGAGAGAGATGCAGAGAGACGGAGAGAGATGCAGAGATGTGGAGAAGAGAGATGAAGAGAGAGAGAGAGCGAAAGAGATGAACGTTGGCATTTCCTCGCTTGCCGTCTGGGAGATGGTACGTGAATAACGCGAGTTGGAGCGAGAGAGAGAGGGGAGAGATGGAGAGAGACGGAGAGAGATGCAGAGATGTGGAGAAGAGAGATGAAGAGAGAGAGAGCGAAAGAGATGAACGGTGGCATTTCCTCGCTTGCCGTCTGGGAGATGGTACGTGAATAACGCGAGTTGGAGCGAGAGAGAGAGCGAGAGAGAGTGGAGAGATGGAGAGAGACGGAGAGAGATGCAGAGACGTGGAGAAGAGAGATGAAGAGAGAGCGAAAGAGAGAACGGTGAACATTATCTCGCTTTGCTGCTAATCGTTTCTCCACATCAGCCGAGTGCCGCGCATCCGATACGCAAAAAAAAACGCAGCGCCAATTAGCAGATAATTTGTTCATTTTGGGAAATGCAATTTAGAGTGCTTTATTAAAAAAAAATTCCACGTTAATATATATTTAGTTTTTTTTTACAACTATTACCGTTGTGATATATTGTATAATGTTCTCGAGTTCGTTATATGTAATTATATAGTGGAATGTAATTGTCCGGTAAATATTATTTCGATGATAACGATGATTTTCCTCGTTAATGCGAGTCTCGGGATCTGTTCGTGTCCACACCCGTGGAGATCCCTTAGGGGACGTGGCTATTGTATTGTGAGATTTAAATGGGGCAAAACGATTAATCAGATATGTGGACACCCACCCGAGATGATCACTCAAACAATGCAGCGTATGTAATTACATATAGTCGGAGAACAGCTGCATTTAAACACGGAATCCTCCTATATGTATATGTGTGTGCGCACGTTCAACTTCTTTCGCACCGTACGTAACCAACCGTGCTAATAGGAGGCGCGCGGGGGGAAGGACAACACAAACTAACACACACAAAAAAAAGCAGTTCTAAAAAAATACAAAAAACATGAGTTTGCCAATCTAGATGATGATGATGATTTAGAAGTGCATCGCTACAAGTTGATTCCTCGACATCGGACGGAAGAGGCGGCATCCCAGGCGGCCGGAGAGGCGCATCCGTGGCCACCTTCTTTGTCCGATGGCTATACGGGACTGAGAGAAAAACGAACTCGCGATCGGCTCGGCGATGCACAACTATTTACGGCTATGGGATTGTATCGTTGATTTCGGGGGGGGGGGGGGAGGAAATTGTTCAGTTTTCGACACGCGGAAAATCCGGGTTACTACGGATTGTTCTCGGGAACCTAACCCTTCCGTAACCCGGGGACTGCCTGTATACGGGGGGGGGGCTAGGCCAGAGATCTGCGGGGCAGGGGGGGGGGGGCTGCGTCTGCCCTGGTGCCTTGGGCACGGCTGGGGTAGCTCTCCGCTATATCTTAAACTGTTTTTGTAAGGATACTCCTCCAACACACGCGTGTGGCTGCACAGAGTAACGGAGATATACTAAACTAAACTTTTTTTTTAAATTTTATTTTAAAAGGTAAGGCCCACTGAGCTATACAGCGCTTTATTTTCAGAAGCGACCTGGCCATCATAAATGATAGCTCAATAAAGTGGCTTATCATCATGCGGAAATGTATAGCAGCCAAATAATCTTAAACGCATATTGATTCTAAATGTGGAGGGGAAAACCGGTGGACCCGGAGAAAAATCTACGCGACCACGGGGAGAGAGAGAGAGACGCAAACTCCAAATATACAGCAGCAGGCGTCAGGGTCGGGGTCGAACCCTCGATCTCCTGCATACCAGGCGAGGTAGTTAACATCTCCTAGCCACGGTGGCGGCCACGAGTTCGAAAGAACCCGAGGGAATTATTTACATCGCCCAATCGTGAGAGGTGACGGCGGCGGCATGGGGAAGACTTTGATTCAGCAGTGGAAAGAGCCCGCTGCTGCTGCTCATGATGATGATGATGACGCGTCGATGCGCGTCATCATGAGGGGGTCCGCATTGATTTTGAAATCGAGTTCATAGAAGCAAACGCCGCCAGTTTAACTGATGACACAGTTTTGTTTTCAGAGACCTGACGCTCATTGCCTGCAGCTTCGCAGCGGCGGTGCTGTGTCTGTGTGCGCGCGTGTGATGATTGTGTAATCCACTCAAATAGCCTTCTCAAAACTGTCTTTTTCTTCAAATTCCGTATCCATTAAGGCCACTTTGTTAGTTGGGACTCTCCCCTTCCCCATTCTACCCCCAAAGGCATTGGACCTTGGCAATTGTTCCGCCGGTTTAGATCTCGCAAGTGATCACCGCTGCATTTGCGTCGCGTGGTGGATTACGGTCGTTGATGTAAATACATCTGTGAACAAAGACACAGATCCCCCGTGTAGCCTTAACAGACTGCAAGGGCCAAGTTCTGTTAGCGAGCACCTATGAAGGCCGGCACGGCATGGGCCTCCCCTAGGTCGACTCAGCTGTGTAAACATCGCCACTGGGGAGACAAAGGCGGTCGGGCGTGGTGCTGGCCACCCACCCACAAGTGTACCGTTCCGGCCTTAATAGATGCTCGTTAACAGCACTTGCCCCTACAGTCTGTTAAGGCTTTACGGGTGATTTTTGACTTGGTCTTTGTTTCGCTTTGTGCGCGGAGCGGTGGAGCGGCGGGTAGCGCTACGCCGCGCTACAAAACCCGGCGACCTGAGTTCGATTCCAGCTCACGGCCAACACCGGTGGCGATTTTCTGAACCGGTCCTGGGCCTCCCCCTAGGTCGACTCGGCCTCAAATGAGTACCTGGTGCGGTGCGGAGTAAACATCGCCACTGGGGTGACAAAGGCGGTCGGGCGTGGTGCTGGCCACCCACCCCCTTCGTGTACCGTGCCGTCCCACATAGGTGTTCGCGAACAGCACTTGCCCCAACAGTCTGTTAAGGCTACACGGGGGGGGGGGGGGGGGGGGGGTGGGGTCTTTGCCTTCGCTTCGTATGCAACGTTGAACTTTCGCACCGTACGGAAGCTGACCGTGCCAATCGGGGTGGCGTTGCCAAAGCCATGTGCGGTCACCTTTGTCAACCCAAGTGCTGATGTTGTTTTGTGTGCCGTGCCAGTCGAGTTCGGCCCTCGGGGAGGCCCAGGGCCGGTTCCGTTTTCGCCGCTGATGTTTGGCCGGAAGCAAACATGTAAGCGGGGGTCACCGGTTGTTTCATAAGCGCGGTGCTCTCTACTCGCGACGCGCAAAGGGGGCCGTCCATAAATGACGTCACGCACCTGGGGGGGTGGGTGGGTCAGACAGAGGGGGGGGGGTCAGACAGGGGAGGGGGGGGGTGAGAAATGTGACGTCACATCAAAATGCGCAACTTTAAATAAATATAGACAACACGTTCTGCTTAATTAAATAGACTTTTTAATAAATGTTTTTTTTCCTACAACATCAGAGTGCAGCGCCACATTAAATACGCACTACAATGGCAATAGTTTAAAGCGATTTGAAGCGTGTTTTATTTTTTTGGAGAGCTTTGTGACGTCATATTTGAGGGGGGGGGGTCTGACTTTTTGTGACGCCGTGTGACGAAGGGGGGGGGGGGTCAAAATCGTCCAAAATCGCGTGACGTCATTTATGAACGGCCCCAAAGTGTCGCGAAAAGTTGCTCGCAATTGGGTTGCCACCCGAACCGAAGTTGCTTTCGTGGCTTGAAAAAGCGAAAACTCTCTGGAGATGCCAACTGCAATGTCTAATAATCATCATCATCATCATCCTCCTCGGCCAACGATAAATCCACTGCTGGATGAAAGCCTCTTCCCTCTTGAGCGCGCGGGAACCGATTTCGCCGCTCCGTCTCCATACGGTGGGGCCCTTTTTCATTTGTTGTTGTTGTTGTTGTTGTTTTTTTTCATATTCGATAGACATTTAATTTTTTTTTCAGAGCCGTTCCATTCGTCGGCTGCAACTCCGTGAATGTCCTCGACCCGCCAAGCGGCTTGTCGTGCCAATTCTCACCGCGACGCGTCCTGGCCCGCTCTCAACTTTTGTACGTCGCATCTATCTATTTATTTATTTATTTTGCGCGAAATATTTATCTAGTTAATGTGTTTCCAGCGGTGCTTATGTGATGTCTTCAACCCTGCGTGCGCTCTCCACTGCACGCGTTCCTCCGCGCGTTCCTGCCCCTCGGCGAACTGCGAACGCGTGGCATCGTGACCAACGAGTTTGGTTTGCGATCCTGGGAAACGCGGCCACATTGAAGTCCTGACCCCCCCCCCCCCCACCGCGCCCAGGTCTTACCCCCCCACCCACCACCCCCTCCCCACTTCTTACTCCCCACTCCCCAATTCTTACCCCCCCCCCCACTTCTTACTCCCCTCCCCCCACTTCTTACCCCCCCCCACCCCCCACTTCTTACCCCCCTCCCCTCTTCTTACCCCCCACTTCTTACCCCCCTCCCCCCAATTCTTATCCCCCCCACCCCCCACTTCTTACCCCCCTCCCCCCACTTATTACCCCCTCCCCCACTCCCCACTTCTTATCCCCCCACTTCTTACCCCTCCCCCTACCCACCAAACAATAATGAGGCCCAACCACGAAGTAAAAACAATTCGCAAGCTAAACAATTCAAGACTCGCCAACACCACAACAACAACAAGAACAACAACAACAAGAACAACAATAACAACAACAACAATGACAACAACAAAAACAACAACAACAAGAACAACAACAACAACAATGACAACAACAAGAACAACAACAACAAGAACAACAACAACAAGAACAACAACAACAAGAACAATAACAACAACAATGACAACAACAAAAACAACAACAACAATAACAAGAACAACAACAACAAGAACAACAACAACAATGACAACAACAAAAACAACAAGAACAACAACAACAAGAACAACAACAACACGGACAGATGATTAGGCGCTATGGCAGCGATGAGTAAGAGTGTGTTTAATGTTTACACCTGGGGCGCCTTTCGGGCACGAATCTTCCACTCGAAAGCGCCACCACTACCATCATCATCATTATCATCATCATCACATTAATGCTCAAAGTTAAATTGTAACTTTGTCTAAACTATGAAAAATAATATGTATACAAACGTGAAATAAAAGCCACGCGAGATTTCGATGTAAGTGGCGTCGTAAAAAAAGCATTAAGGAGGCGAACGTATTGCGCTGAGACTACGACTCCACCTACGGGGGACGTCTGTGGATGAAGAGCTTCATAGCTCATC
The DNA here is from genome assembly GCF_048934315.1 of Petromyzon marinus. Taxonomy (NCBI): domain Eukaryota; kingdom Metazoa; phylum Chordata; class Hyperoartia; order Petromyzontiformes; family Petromyzontidae; genus Petromyzon; species Petromyzon marinus. Next base: position 7,959,487 of record NC_133723.1, read on the forward strand.
GGATTCCTCCCGTAGGATAAAGACATATTCAGATTTCTTCTGAAGTGGTGGTGTTAGTGGTAGTGGTGGCGGTGGTGGTGGGGGTAGTGGTGGGGGTAGTGGTAGTGGTGGGGGGGGGGTGGTGGGGGTGGTGGTAGTGGTGGGGGGGTGGTGGGGGGGTGGTGGTGGTGGGGGGGAGCAGGGCCCACTGGGGAGAGACGACGAAGCCACCACCACCCCCCCCACCCCCCCCACCACTACCACCACCCCCACCACCCCCACCACCACCACCACCCCCACCACCACCCCCACAACCACCCCCACCACCACCCCCCCCACCACCACCACCCCCCCCACCACCACCCCCCCCACCACCCCCACCACCCCCACCACCACCACCACCACCCCCACCACGTGTCCAATCCTTAAGTCGTCGTCCCTAATTGTACTTTGCACTCCTGTCGTGTTTGTTGTTTGTTTGTTGTTGTAACGTTCTCACCCGCCCCCCTATTGGACAACTGCGCACAAAGCGCTTCATAGCTCATCGGATTCCTCGGGTATAAATGAATGTTCAGATTCTGGCATAGATCTCTCTCTCTCTCTCTCAGGCAGAGGATGATCGCGTTGCCTTCAGGCGCGTAGCTCACCGCGTCTCTCTCGGAGGACGCACGGAGCGGTCATTTTAATGTCCCACTCGCAAGGAGCGCCGCCACTACCGCTGACACGAGAGACAAAGGTCCCCCGTGTAGCCTTAACAGACTGTAGGGGCAAGTGCTGCTAGCGAGCAGCTATAAAGGCCGGAACGGCACACGAGAGGGGGTGGGTGGCCAGCACCACGCCCGGCCGCCTTTGTCTCCCCAGGAGCGCCGACACCACCACGCACTCGTCACTCGCCGGTTGTTCGTCGTCTTAGCGGGAAGGCGGCTTGATGGTGGCAAGCCCCCCCCCCCCCACTCTTCAACTCTCTTCACTCCCCCTTCACCCCCCCCTTCACCCCCTCCTTCACCCCCCCTTCACCCCCCCTTCACCCCCCTTCACCCCCCCTTCACCCCCCCTTCACCCCCCCCTTCACCCCCTCCTTCACCCCCCCCTTCACTCCCCCTTCACCCCCTTCACCCCCCCTTCACTCCCCCCTTCACCCACCCTTCACCCCCCTTCACCCCCCCTTCACTCCCCCCTTCACCCCCCCTTCACCCCCCCTTCACCCACCCTTCACCCCCCCCTTCACCCCCCCTTCACCACCCCGTTCACCCCCCGTTCACCCCCCCTTCGCCCCCCTCCTCCGCCCCCCCCTTCACCCTCCTCCGCCCCCCCTTCACCCCCCCTTCACCCCCCCTTCGCCCCCCCTTCACCCCCCCTTCACCCCCCTTCACCCCCCCCTTCACCCCCCCTTCACCCTCCTCCGCCCCCCCCCCTTCACCTCCCACTTCATCCCCCCCTTCACCCTACCACCACCATGAGCTGTCTCGGCTGACTGAATTAATTAAATTGATGTCGATCAACAGCTGTAAGTGTATGTCAAGGTGGTTGTTGAGCCAAATGATTAATTTGCTGTGGTGTTGGTTGTCTCCATAGAAATATCTGATTATGTGGGTCTGTATGTGAGTCAATGGGCTCGGTGTTAGTCTATAGATGTCTGAGTCTACGGTTCTTTGTGTGAGTCTATGGATCTCTAATTAGTCGATAGATCTCTGAATCTACGCTTCTCTGTGTGAGTCTATGGGTCCCGGTGTTAGTGGATAGTTCTCCGAGTCTACGCTTCTCTGTGTGAGTCTATGGGTCTCGGTGTTAGTCTATAGATCTCTGAGTCTACGGTTCTCCGTGTAAGTTTATGGGTCTCAGTGTTAGTCGATACATCTCTGAGTCTACGCTTCGCTGTGTGAGTCTATGGGTCTCAGTGTTAGTCTATAGATCTCTGAGTCTACGCTTCTCTGTGTGAGTCTATACTGTAGGTCTCAGTGTAAGTCGATAGATCTCTGAATCTACGGTTCTCTGTGTGAGTCTGTGGGTCTCAGTGCAAATCGATAGATCTCTGAGTCTACGGTTCTCTGTGTGAGTCTATACTGTATGTCTCAGTGTTAGTCGATAGATCTCTGAGTCTACGGTTCTCTGTGTGTGTCTATGGGTCTCAGTGTTAGTCGATAGATCTCTGAGTCTACGGTTCTCTGTGTGAGTCTGTGGGTCTCGGTGTTAGTCGATAGCTCTCTGACTTTACGCTTCTCTGTGTGAGTCTATGGGTCTCAGTGTTAGTCGATAGATCTCTGAGTCTATGGTTTTCTGTGTGGGTCTATGGGTCTCAGTGTTAGTCGATAGATCTCTGAGTCTACGGTTCTCTGTGTGAGTCTGTGGGTCTCAGTGTAAGTCGATAGATCTCTGAGTCTACAGTTCTCTGTGTGAGTCTATACTGTAGGTCTCAGTGTTAGTCGATAGATCTCTGAGTCTACGGTTCTCTGTGTGGGTCTATGGGTCTCAGTGTTAGTCGATAGATCTCTGAGTCTACGGTTCTCTGTGTGAGTCTATGGGTCTCAGTGGTAGTCGATGCATCTCTGAGTCTACGCTTCTCTTTGTGAGTCTATGGGTATCAGTGTTAGTCGATACATCTCTGAGTCTACGCTTCGCTGTGTGAGTCTATGGGTCTCAGTGTTAATCGATAGATCTCTGAGTCTATGCTTCTCTGTGCGAGTCTATACTGTAGGTCTCAGTGTAAGTCGATAGATCTCTGAGTCTACGGTTCTCTGTGTGAGTCTGTGGGTCTCAGTGTAAATCGATAGATCTCTGAGTCTACGGTTTTCTGCGTGGGTCTATGGGTCTCAGTGTTAGTCGATAGATCTCTGAGTCTACGGTTCTCTGTGTGAGTCTATACTGTAGGTCTCAGTGTTAGTCGATAGATCTCTGAGTCTACGGTTCTCTGTGTGAGTCTGTGGGTATCAGTGTAAATCGATAGATATCTGAGTCTACGGTTCTCTGTGTGAGTCTATACTGTAGGTCTCAGTGTTAGTCGATAGATCTCTGAGTCTACGGTTCTCTGTGTGAGTCTATGGGTCTCGGTGTTAGTCTATAGATCTCTGAGTCTACGCTTCTCTGTGTGAGTCTATGGGTCTCAGTGTTAGTCGATAGATCTCTGAGTCTACAGTTCTCTGTGTGGGTCTATGGGGGTCAGTGTTAGTCGATAGATCTCTGAGTTTACGGTTCTCTGTGTGAGTCTATGGGTCTCAGTGTTAGTCGATAGATCTCTGAGTCTACGCTTCTCTGTGTTAGTATATGCTGTAGGTCTCAGTGTTAGTCGATAGATCTCTGAGTCTACGCTTCTCTGTGTGAGTCTATGGGTCTCGGTGTTAGTCGATAGATCTCTGAGTCTACGGTTCTCTGTGTGAGTCTGTGGGTCTCAGTGTTAGTCGATAGATCTCTGAGTCTACGGTTCTCTGTGTGAGTCTATACTGTGGGTCTAAGTGTTAGTCGATACATCTCTGAGTCTACGGTTCTCTGTGTGAGTCTATACTGTAGGTCTCAGTGTTAGTCGATAGATCTCTGAGTCTACGGTTCTCTGTGTGAGTCTATGGGTCTCGGTGTTAGTCGATAGATCTCTGAGTCTACGGTTCTCTGTGTGAGTGTGTGGGTCTCAGTGTTAGTCGATACATCTCTGAGTCTACGGTTCTCTGTGTGAGTCTATACTGTAGGTCTCAGTGTTAGTCGATAGATCTCTGAGTCTACGGTTCTCTGTGTGAGTCTGTGGGTCTCAGTGTTAGTCGATAGATCTCTGAGTCTACAGTTCTCTGTGTGAGTCTATACTGTAGGTCTCAGTGTTAGTCGATAGATCTCTGAGTCTACGGTTCTCTGTGTGAGTCTGTGGGTCTCAGTGTTAGTCGATAGATCTCTGAGTCTACGGTTCTCTGTGTGGGTCTATGGGTCTCAGTGTTAGTCGATAGATCTCTGACTCTACAGTTCTCTGTGTGAGTCTGTGGGTCTCAGTGTTAGTCGATAGATCTCTGAGTCTACGGTTCTCAGTGTGGGTCTATGGGTCTCAGTGTTAGTCGATAGATCTCTGACTCTACAGTTCTCTGTGTGGGTCTATGGGTCTCAGTGTTAGTCGATAGATCTCTGAGTCTACGGTTCTCTGTGTGAGTCTGTGGGTCTCAGTGTTAGTCGATAGATCTCTGAGTCTACGCTTCTCTGTGTGGGTCTATGGGTCTCAGTGTTAGTCGATAGATCTCTGAGTCTACGGTTCTCTGTGTGAGTCTATACTGTAGGTCTCAGTGTTAGTCGATAGATCTCTGAGTCTACGGTTCTCTGTGTGAGTCTGTGGGTCTCAGTGTTAGTCGATAGATCTCTGAGTCTACGGTTCTCTGTGTGGGTCTATGGGTCTCAGTGTTAGTCGATAGATCTCTGACTCTACAGTTCTCTGTGTGAGTCTGTGGGTCTCAGTGTTAGTCGATAGATCTCTGAGTCTACGGTTCTCAGTGTGGGTCTATGGGTCTCAGTGTTAGTCGATAGATCTCTGACTCTACAGTTCTCTGTGTGGGTCTATGGGTCTCAGTGTTAGTCGATAGATCTCTGAGTCTACGGTTCTCTGTGTGAGTCTGTGGGTCTCAGTGTTAGTCGATAGATCTCTGAGTCTACGCTTCTCTGTGTGGGTCTATGGGTCTCAGTGTTAGTCGATAGATCTCTGAGTCTACGGTTCTCTGTGTGAGTCTATACTGTAGGTCTCAGTGTTAGTCGATAGATCTCTGAGTCTACGGTTCTCTGTGTGAGTCTGTGGGTCTCAGTGTAAATCGATAGATCTCTGAGTCTACGGTTTTCTGCGTGGGTCTATGGGTCTCAGTGTTAGTCGATAGATCTCTGAGTCTACGGTTCTCTGTGTGAGTCTATACTGTAGGTCTCAGTGTTAGTCGATAGATCACTGAGTCTACGCTTCTCTGTGTGAGTCTGTGGGTCTCAGTGTTAGTCGATATATCTCTAAGTCTACGGTTTTCTGTGTGGGTCTATGGGTCTCAGTGTTAGTCGATAGATCTCTGAGTCTACGGTTCTCTGTGTGAGTCAATGGGTCTCAGTGTTAGTCGATAGATCTCTGAGTCTACGCTTCTCTGTGTGAGTCTATGGGTCTCGGTGTTAGTCGATAGATCTCTGAGTCTACGGTTCTCTGTGTGAGTCTGTGGGTCTCAGTGTTAGTCGATAGATCTCTGAGTCTACGGTTCTCTGTGTGAGTCTATACTGTGGGTCTAAGTGTTAGTCGATACATCTCTGAGTCTACGGTTCTCTGTGTGAGTCTATACTGTAGGTCTCAGTGTTAGTCGATAGATCTCTGAGTCTACGGTTCTCTGTGTGAGTCTATGGGTCTCGGTGTTAGTCGATAGATCTCTGAGTCTACGGTTCTCTGTGTGAGTGTGTGGGTCTCAGTGTTAGTCGATACATCTCTGAGTCTACGGTTCTCTGTGTGAGTCTATACTGTAGGTCTCAGTGTTAGTCGATAGATCTCTGAGTCTACGGTTCTCTGTGTGAGTCTGTGGGTCTCAGTGTTAGTCGATAGATCTCTGAGTCTACAGTTCTCTGTGTGAGTCTATACTGTAGGTCTCAGTGTTAGTCGATAGATCTCTGAGTCTACGGTTCTCTGTGTGAGTCTGTGGGTCTCAGTGTTAGTCGATAGATCTCTGAGTCTACGGTTCTCTGTGTGGGTCTATGGGTCTCAGTGTTAGTCGATAGATCTCTGACTCTACAGTTCTCTGTGTGAGTCTGTGGGTCTCAGTGTTAGTCGATAGATCTCTGAGTCTACGGTTCTCAGTGTGGGTCTATGGGTCTCAGTGTTAGTCGATAGATCTCTGACTCTACAGTTCTCTGTGTGGGTCTATGGGTCTCAGTGTTAGTCGATAGATCTCTGAGTCTACGGTTCTCTGTGTGAGTCTGTGGGTCTCAGTGTTAGTCGATAGATCTCTGAGTCTACGCTTCTCTGTGTGGGTCTATGGGTCTCAGTGTTAGTCGATAGATCTCTGAGTCTACGGTTCTCTGTGTGAGTCTATACTGTAGGTCTCAGTGTTAGTCGATAGATCTCTGAGTCTACGGTTCTCTGTGTGAGTCTGTGGGTCTCAGTGTTAGTCGATAGATCTCTGAGTCTACGGTTCTCTGTGTGGGTCTATGGGTCTCAGTGTTAGTCGATAGATCTCTGACTCTACAGTTCTCTGTGTGAGTCTGTGGGTCTCAGTGTTAGTCGATAGATCTCTGAGTCTACGGTTCTCAGTGTGGGTCTATGGGTCTCAGTGTTAGTCGATAGATCTCTGACTCTACAGTTCTCTGTGTGGGTCTATGGGTCTCAGTGTTAGTCGATAGATCTCTGAGTCTACGGTTCTCTGTGTGAGTCTGTGGGTCTCAGTGTTAGTCGATAGATCTCTGAGTCTACGCTTCTCTGTGTGGGTCTATGGGTCTCAGTGTTAGTCGATAGATCTCTGAGTCTACGGTTCTCTGTGTGAGTCTATACTGTAGGTCTCAGTGTTAGTCGATAGATCTCTGAGTCTACGGTTCTCTGTGTGAGTCTGTGGGTCTCAGTGTAAATCGATAGATCTCTGAGTCTACGGTTTTCTGCGTGGGTCTATGGGTCTCAGTGTTAGTCGATAGATCTCTGAGTCTACGGTTCTCTGTGTGAGTCTATACTGTAGGTCTCAGTGTTAGTCGATAGATCACTGAGTCTACGCTTCTCTGTGTGAGTCTGTGGGTCTCAGTGTTAGTCGATATATCTCTAAGTCTACGGTTTTCTGTGTGGGTCTATGGGTCTCAGTGTTAGTCGATAGATCTCTGAGTCTACGGTTCTCTGTGTGAGTCAATGGGTCTCAGTGTTAGTCGATAGATCTCTGAGTCTACGGTTCTCTGTGTGGGTCTATGGGTTTCAGTGTTAGTCGATATATCTCTGAGTCTACGGTTCTCTGTGTGAGTCTATGGGTATCAGTGTTAGTCGATACATCTCTGAGTCTACGCTTCTCTGTGTGAGTCTATGGGTCTCAGTGTTAATCGATAGATCTCTGAATCTATGCTTCTCTGTGTGAGTCTATACTGTAGGTCTCAGTGTTAGTCGATAGATCTCTGAGTCTACGCTTCTCTGTGTGGGTCTATGGGTCTCAGTGTTAGTCGATAGATCTCTGAGTCTACGGTTCTCCGTGTAAGTTTATGGGTCTCAGTGTTAGTCGATAGATCTCTGAGTCTACGCTTCTCTGTGTGAGTCTATGGGTCTCAGTGTTAGTCGATAGCGCTCAAGATAACAATGCAACATACTTACTGGAACATTTTATATGTCTTTTTTCTCCCTTCTATTTTTCCCATCTCGTTGGTATCGTTTACATGGGATTTTACCGCACCCAACGTATTTGCTGATTTAATCTGAAATAAAACATTAGCATCAGACCCGGGGTCAATTGCAAACGTAATTGTGTAACTCGCAACGAATTGCAATCTCAATGCAGTTTAATTGCAGTCTCCGTTAACACTGCTTCTGTAATTATAACTGACCCAAATCTGATTAGCATGTCATTTCCATATGATTTGCATAAAAGGCAGACACTTATATCAATCCTTGATCGGAAATTGTTTCAACAAGTGAAAAGTCGCTGCTGGATTGGTGCTTTACTCGAACCATCATTTCTCTCGGGTTGATAAAATAGCTACCACCTTGTGCGAAAGTCCTCAATTGTTGTCCCCTGGATGAACTTGCTCCGCCATGGGAACGTAGAATTTCCTCCACTGGCTCTTGCAGGCCTGTCAACGGGGAGAACGAGCACCAAATGCTGATTTGAGTCGCTCTTCGACTTCTCGTTTTGCTATCGTCAGAGCGTTAATAGTTTTCATTTTTATTTTGCTTAATCCTGCGCCACGGGTGAAGTCCACAAATAACCCAAAAAAATACGTCCTCGCCTTGAAGACAAACACGATAGGTTCTGATGCACTTTAATTTATTTACCAGCCATCGTATTTATTATTCAGTTGCCCCCTCCGTTCATGCACACGTATATCAAACCGAATTCTGCGGTATAATTTCGTGTTAATGATTGATAAAAACAAACACACAACAATAACAACTCATTAATAAGTAAATCGGCGATGTCAATGGGCAATGCAATATGGCGGTGCTACGCTAAAACTAAAAACGGACGAAGTCGATACAAGACCAATGTAAGTGATATAATAAAAACCAACACTCAACACGTCTGTCAATAACCCTGTGGCCCTAAAAGGAATATATATAACAGGTGACGTGTCTGGCTTTTTTATTTTAAGGTCACAGTGTTATTGACGAAAGTGGTGAATCTCGCGTTGTTATTATTGTGCCCGTGCACCACTGCCACGCAATGAATTGTAAAGTGCCGCATTTAATCCGTAGATCCCACCAATTCGCCACCACCGTGTATGAAAAACCAGGAAATAAACAGAACCTGCTCAGCGTAAACGGCAAGGACTAGGCGGGTGGTGATGGCCAGTTTCCTCACTCACCTACTCGCTTTCTCGCCCACTCACTCACCCAACAACCAACTCACCCACTCATTCACCCACACGCACAGAATCTGCAGGTGCATGGCCAGAACTAGGCAGGTGGTCATGGGCAGTTTACTCGCCTAGTCGCTCACCCACTCGCTATCTTGCCCACCCACTCACTCACTCACCTACTCGCTCTCTCGCCCACTCACTCACCCGCTAACCAACTCTCACCCACTCACCAACTCACTCACCCACACTCTCAGATTCTGCAGGAACACGAGCCAGAACTAGGCGGGTGGTCATGGGCAGTTTACTCACCCACTCGCTCACCCACTCGCTCACTCACTCACCCACCAACGCACCCACTCACCCACCCACCAACTCACCCACTCATTCACCCACACGCACATAATCTACAGGTACACGGCCAGAACTAGGCAGGTGGTCATGGGCAGTTTACTCACCCACTCGCCCACCCACTCACTCACCCACCAACCCACTCACTCACTCACCCACCAACGCACCCACCCACTCACTCACCCACCAACTCACCCACTCTCTCACCCACCCAACCCACCCACGCGCCCGCTCGTTCGCTCGCTCGCTCGCCCACTCACTCATCCACCTACTCAGCCACCTGCTTACCAACTCACCCACACGCACAGAACCTGAGCTGACGGTGTCGTTCTCTCACTACGTCTGCTGCGCTGTCTGCACACGTGCGCTCCCGCTTGTCTGTTTAAGATGTTTTTCTTGTTCATGTTTTTGTTTTTTGTTTGTTGCGGTTGCACTCGATTCAAGAGCCGAATGGCTCGCTGGGCTATACCAAATAAATGGAACTATGAACTGTCCCTTACGAGGTCAACGGACAACCGCTCCAAGTTCGTACCACACATCGCCGTTCCGATCCCGAGCTGTAGCCCCGTACCCGTGTCGCCGATGAATTCGCTGGAACAACAACAACAACAACAATCTGACTCTGCGAAAGCGCTCGGTCGATCTGTATCTGTCCACGGCTGGGCTACGACTACGACACATCCCACGCCAGGAGTAACAGACGGATGCATTCGGAGTGCGTTCATCAATGAAACACGAGTGGGTTGTAGATGCAGTAGAGCCCCTTTTAACGACTACCCCTGTTAACGGCTAATCGCTTCACGACAGGCCTCCATAGTGTAGTTTATAGTGTAGTGTATAGCGTAGAGGAGTGTAGTACATAATCGTGTAGTGTACAGTATTGTAGTGTATAGCATTGTAGAGTATAGTAGTGTAGTATATAGCAGTTTAGCGTATAGCAGTGTAGTGGATAGTAGTGTAGTGTATAGCAGTTTAGTGTATAACAGTGTGGTTTATAGCAGTTTAGTGGATAGCAGTGCAGTGTATTGTAGTGTAATATATTTTATTGTAGTGTATAGCAGTGTAGAGTATAGCAGTGTTGTGTATAGTAGTGTAATATATAGTATTGTAGTATATAGCAGTGTAGTGTATAGCAGTGTAGTGTATAGTAGCGTAGTGTATAGTAGTATAGTGTATAGCAGTGTAATATATAGTATTGTAGTGTATAGCAGTGCAGTGTATAGTGTAGTGTATAGTGTGGTGTATAGTGTAGTGTATAGTGTATAGTAGTGTAGTGTATAGCAGTGTAGTGTATAGTGTAGTGTATAGTGTATAGTAGTGTAGTGTATAGTGTAGTGTATAGTAGTGTAGTGTATAGTAGTGTAGTGTATAGTGTATAGTAGTGTAGTGTATAGTAGTGTAGTGTATAGCAGTGTAGTGTATAGTAGTGTAATATATAGTATTGTAGTGTATAGTAGTATAGTGTATAGCAGTGTAGTGTATAGTAGTGTAGTGTATAGCAGTGTAGTGTATAGTAGTGTAGTGTATAGCAGTGTAATATATAGTATTGTAGTGTATAGCAGTGTAGTGTATAGTGTAGTGTATAGTGTATAGTAGTGTAGTGTATAGCAGTGTAGTGTATAGTGTATAGTGCATAGTAGTGTAGTGTATAGTGTAGTGTATAGTAGTGTAGTGTATAGTAGTGTAGTGTATAGTGTATAGTAGTGTAGTGTATAGTGTAGTGTATAGTGTAGTGTATAGTAGTGTAGTGTATAGTGTATATTAGTGTAATGTATAGTAGTGTAGTGTATAGTAGTGTATAGTGTAGTGTATAGTAGTGTAGTGTATAGCAGTGTAGTGGAGTGAAGGCCGGCACGGAACACGAGGAGGTGGGTGGCTAACACCACGCCCGGCCGCCTTTGTCTCCCTAGTGGCGATGTTTACACATCGCACCATGCACTCATTTGAGGCTGAGTCGACCTAGGGGAGGCCCAGGACCCGTTCAAATAATTGTCACCGGTGTTGACCATGAGCGGGAATCGAACTGGGGTCGCCAGGTTCATAGCGCTCCCTACACATACATACACACGCACATGCACAAAGACAAAGATCCCCCGTATAGCCTTAACAGACTGCAGGGGATGGAAAGTGGGTCGCATGATCAGCGGAATACGTTATGTGTGTGTGCGCATCAAGGGCAGTCACGAGACTATGACGGGAACGAGTGCTATAAACTAAACTACTCAACTATTGTTATTTTTATATTAACAGGTAAAGCCCACTGAGCTGCATACCCTCTTTTTTTTTAGAAGCGACCTGGCAATAACTGATAGCCCAAACGAAGTGGCTTATCACGTGGAAATGTTTATCAGCCAGAGTGACACGCAGACTCCACAAATACAGCGGGCATCGTCAGGGTCGGGAACGAAACCACGACCTCTTGTTTACCAGGCGAGGTAGTTAACATCTCTTAGCCACTGTACTGATGATGACAGAGAGAGGGAGACACGCAAACTCCAAATATACAGCAGCAGCAAGCGTCAGGGTCGGGGTCGAACCCACGACCTCCTGTACACCAGGGGAGGTAGTTAACATCTCATAGCCACCGTGATGATGATGATGATGATGAGAGAGACACGCAAACTCCAAATATACAGCAGGCGTCAGGGTCGGGATCGAACCCACGACCTCCTGTACACCAGGCGAGGGAGTTAACATCTCATAGCCACCGTGATGATGATGATGAGAAAGACACGCAAACTACAAATATACAGCAGCAGGCGTCAGAGTCGGGATCGAACCCACGACCTCCTGTATACCAGGGGAGGTAGTTAACATCTCCTAGCCACCGTGATGATGATGATGATGAGAGAGACACGCAAACACCAAATATACAGCAGTAGGCGTCAGAGTCGGGATCGAACCCACGACCTCCTGTACACCAGGCGAGGTAGTTAACATCTCCTAGCCACCGCGGAGTCCCTGGTGCCTCGATGTAATGCCCGCTCCATGCCACGTGTTCCTCAGCTTGCCAGATAAGAGTACTGTCGCCATAGCAAAAATAATTGCTATAATTATTATTCTCTACCCTGGACAAGCCTCTCTCCGATGCGTCTCCTTTTTGCGACGATGCCGTTGATTGTTCGCCACGATGTCCGACGTTTCGCTCCACGTTCCGGAAGCTGATTATTACTATGAATGATACCACACTCGCTATCTTATTTTCTATATATATAAAGAGTCGTTTGCGGTAGTTGCACGGCTCGATGAGTTCCCCTGGGTCTCGCGGAAGAGAAACGGAATTCTCTGTGATCGTGAGTGAGAAGGTTTGGAGGAGTTTCGTTGACAGAATTGACTTCGCATTGCTCAGAAGGGTGCAATCAATTAGGAATCAATTAGTGCGTTTTTTTTATTTCACCGAGGTGACAGCTGATGATCAGCCACTGTCGGATTTGCAAGGAAGAGCGACGCGATGATGGCGTTTTAAAGAACGAGTGGATTAAGTTTGGATGGTTTTGTTGTTGTTGTTGGTGGTGGTGGGAAGGGGGAGTGAACAAGGAGCATAAACAACAACAACAAGATCATCATTTACATCACCATCGTCATCAGCCATGGCCTATCCACTGTTGATTCAATATCCCGAACTCCTGATCTCGCACAGTGCCCGCGACAATACGACCGAAAGTAAAACGCGCGCCAACGTTGGGCCGACGTCTTGCCCGACGTTCCGTGATTTCCATCGCGGCTCCGTCTCCTGCGGTTGACCCGTCACTCTCTGGCCCTGTTCAACTCCATTTTTTTTGGAATGCGAAATAAGTTTTTTTGTGCAACGGGTAGTCGTAGCAGTAGCACCACCCGACACAGCCAATTAGTAAGGGGTTTGTCGCGTCAACGTAAACGTGTCAATTCGTTACTTAGTGCAGCAACACCGGTGTGTTGGAGAGTAAATCCAGATGTGGCTGTCGCCTCATGATGCCGGCTGTAATTACTGGCGAAACGTCGTACTCAGATTGTAAATGTTGTAGTGGATTTGCCCTCCAACACACCGGTGTGCTGTACTAGTAACTAATTGGCACGTTCTGTTTACGTGACAAACCCCTTACTAATCGGCTGCGTCGGGTGGTGGCGGATTTAACGACGCATTTATATATTTACGCAACGTAACCCACGCACACACAAAAAAAAAACCCTCTATTATGAAACATTTTTAGTTTATTTTTTGTTCTTTCTGCCGACGTGTCTTTATTAAAGTCACACACGAACACACGCTGCGTTTTTGATCACCGATTCTCGAGTTGGCTTGTTTTTTTCTCGCAACAAAAACAATTGCCCGACCGCTGTAGAACCGTTAGCGCCTAAATAATCCGGCGCGCTTCGGTAAAGTTTAATGCAATGAGCGCATTCGCGATCCAAAGTAATATTTTTTTTTATCGATATGCGCACGCATTGGAAGGTACGCGTGGGGTGGGTGGAAGGGGGGGTTGGTGGGTGGATGGGCGATTAGGTGGGTGGGTGGGGGTGTTGGTGGTTGGTGGGCGAGTGGGGGTGTTGAAGGGTGGGTTGGTGAGCGTGTAAGTTGGTGGGCGGATCGGTAGGTGGGTTGGTTGGTGGGCGGGTGAGTACGTGGGTGGGTGGAAGGGAGGTTGGTGGGTGGGTTGGTGGGTGGGTGGGTTGGTTGGTTGGTGGGTGGTTTTGTGGTCGGGCGGGTGGATGCGTGGGGGTGTTGGTGGTGGGTGGGTGGGGGTGTTGGTAGTGGGTGGGTGGTGGGTGGAGGGCTCCATTACGCATCCACATGCCTGCAGTCGCTGTCCACTTTCCACAAGAGATCGATCTGATCGCGTCGCACTGTCGGCCCGCGTGTTGTCGATGTCCGTCACGTGGCGGCGGGCGACGTGACCGCCTCTCTCGTCACCGACGCCGGGGATTGTGGGGGCGATGACGACGACGGGGTAGGCGAACGGGGCCCACTCGAAGCTCCCGGCAACGTGGACCGAAACGTCGGGCCCGAGAACCCATCGGAAACCCGCACGGCACATCCGCGAAGACCTTGCAGAGTGGACTAATGATTCTTGTCATCGTCATCATCATCGCTATCATCATTGTTATCATCGGTATCATCATCATCGTCGGATGATTTGTTTTCGTACAGGGGGTCCGCAAGAGAAACGACAACAAGAAGAGCAACTTCGTCCGAATTCGGTCAATATCAATATTTCTAGATCCGCCGTGCACCGTGTGGGTGAATACGAGGAGACGGTGATGATGATGGTGGTGGTGGTGATGGTGGTGGTGATGGTGGTGGTGCTTGCTTACTAAAGAACGGTCACGGAGCTGTCCCTGGATGAGCCCGAATGCGGTTCCAGGGCTGCAGGTTGCCGACCCCTGCCCATGGTGAACTGGTCTCCCATGGTGAACTGGACACCCATGGTGAACTGGACACCCATAGTGAACTGGACTCCCATGGTGAACTGGACTCCCATGGTAAACTGGACTCCCATGGTAAACTGGACTTCCATGGTAAACTGGACTCCCATGGTGAACTGGACTCCCATGGTGAACTGGACTCCCATGGTGAACCGGACTTTACCGAAATAACCCAGAAGACGAATCCCTGCAGTCACGAAAGCTTTAAATCGAAAACGGGCTTACTGCTGAATAACCCGGCTCTCTTTTTTTTGTTTTTAACGGACCACCTTGAAGCGTCTGCGTTGTTTTGGGGGCATCGATCTGCAGTCCAATCGATTTGGGGGCCCTCCCCCACCCCACCCCTTCGAACGAATGCTGGAGGAGTGGGGGGGGGAGGTGGATTTTAAAACAACAACGCGATCACCACTGTAGCTGTGCCCGGGCATCCTTTGTGCTTGGCGGTCTTTAATCAAAAGTGCTTTTGTTCGTGTTCTTAGTTTAGTTTTGTTGTGTCCCCCTCCACCCCCCTCCCCCCTGCCCGGCTCTGCATCTCCGACTTAGCAGGGTTGGCTACGTAGGGTGCGAAAGAAGTTCTACACACATACAGATGATCGCACATCAAAGCGGCGTCTACCATCACCACCATCATCATCAAACGTAGTCACCGGGTAATCCACGCACACGTTTCTAGATGCGGACTGCAAATCCGGAGAGACACGGTTTGGCTCCGTACTGTGCTTAAGACGTTATACGTGCATATACCCACAGACTCGCAGAGAGACCCACAGACTAACACAGATGGAAAAGTAATTTATTTTAGAACCGCTGTGTTGGTTTTTAGTTTGTTGTTCTTCCACCGCACCTCCGATGAGCGTGATGTGCTTACGTGCGGTGCGAAAAAAGTTCAACGTACACACGCGTACACTCCACCTCCTCCTGGAAACGTTTACATAAATTCTCCCCTAGGAGTGTTATTTCGAACTTTCAAATCATTTTTTTAACCCTGTCGTGCTGAGAAGCTACCCACGGTTCAGTATCAAAGTTTCAAAGGGGCAAGCTGGGGTTGAGCACAAAATGAAAATCTTGGTAAACAGCCGTGTGTGTTCTTTTTTTCACCTGATGACCATTGCTTGCGTTGCGATCGAAAAGTCGTGATGTTTTATTATTTTTTCTATCTACGTAGCTTTACCGAAAGACCCAAAGAACATGAATTCCTGCAGTCACGAAAGATTTCAGTCAAGATTTAGCCGTGTGTGTGTGTCTTTTTATTTATTGCGGGTGGACACACACAGCGTGCAAGAGTGCCTCAACACACAGCAAAGACAAAGACCACCCCGTATAGCCTGCAATGGACTTTTGGGGCAAGCGTCGTTAGCGAGCACCTCTGAATGCCGGCACGGTACACGAGGGCACCACGCCCGGCCGCCTTTGTCTCCCCAGTGGCGATGTGATGATCCTGGGTCGCCGGGTTCGTAGTGCAGTGCGCTAGCCACTACACTATTGCCTCGACACACACAAGACACAACAACAACCGCCATTCGCCACTAAGTAGCGGTGACGTCACCACGACGCTTGTGCCAGGCCAAGTGCACCTTGAGGCCACGTGAAGTGTCGAACGCCCGCTGGCAGGAGGTCACGGGGCAGACCCAGGTGCCACGGGTCGACTGACTGAGATGACTGACTGATGCACCACCTGTGGCCTCTACTGTGCCAACCTGCTGTGCTTTAGCCACCCGGCATTCCGCTCGTTGTTGTGAGCGTCGATCCTCCGCTCTCCGTTGTTGTTGGGGGGCGACTACCTCCAACTGCCCTTTAGCGTCCTTCACGAGCCTCCTCCACAGAGGTCGATCTTGACACCGCTGGTACCAGTCATCGACAAGTCAACTCAGCTCCACGTCCTCTTGTACCACATCACTCCATCTCTTCTCTAGCCCGTGCCGCGCCCGTTTAGGCCCCTCGATCCGGCGGAACAAAAGCTGTTTCGGCATGCGGTGGCTGGGCATGCGGGCTACATGACCCAGCCAACGCAGCCTTGCCTGCCGGAGGAGCTCACCGATGGGACCTTGCCCAGATTTTTCAAGAATTTGTGAGCTCCTCACACAATCCAGCCTGGTTAAACCCAGGATCGTAGGCAGGCTAGCTTAAATGTTTCTAACCGTTGTTTCGCAAGCCCCTGTAGTTGTTACAGTCTGTGCGGCCCCCCTTCTTAAAGAGGGGGACCGCTAGGGCATCCTTCCAATCCTGCGGAACCCATTCAGCGGTCCAGACTGTTGTTATGATGTCATATAGGACAGTCTGTGCACAAACGCCACCCTCCCTCAGCATTTCGCTTGGAAGATCATCTCTGCCGGTGCCTTTTCTGGTCTCAGACTCTGGATCGCCTTCAGTACTTCCTCAACAGATGGCACCTCAGCCAGCCACTCACAGGGTGTGACTTCTTCCTATATATGAGGCACCGCAGCCTCAGCAGGGTCATCCTCACTTTGTGCCACGATGTTTTCCTACCTCCTCGCCGTGCCGAACGGGCAACTCTGTCGTTGACAGTGTTGTGGGGGGAGGGCCAATTCCGATTGGCTCCTCCCCTCATGGCGTCTGTGACCACCACAGGGGCTAAACGGGGGCTCTGGACGGGTGCGAGGGGCTGGTGACCCCTCCGCCTTCAAAAATTTACCACTAAACACAGACACACACACAGAGACACACACACGCAGAGACGCACACACACAGACACACACACAAACACGCGGCACTTCTGTCTTTCAGGTCAGTACAGGTGTCTACGAAGCGCCTGACATCGCTACTCACGCTCTCTCGCTCTCTCTCTCGTGCAATTCGGCAGATGTCTAAAAACAAACGTCTGCCCCCCCTCCGAGTCTGTGGGAGGTAATCGTGAGTAATAATAATTCTGAATGTCAACTTGTAATACGCTCGCCATCGCGCGGCATTCGCTCGCCTTCGAAGGGATCGTGAGCGGGGGAGAGGGAGGCCCCATGCCACTAATATCATCCACAATACAGGTTTTTTAGTTTGTGGGGTTAGATCGCGTAAATATATTCTAAACGTGTCGTTAAAACCCGCCCACCACCCGACACAGCCGACTAGTAAAGGTTGTCACGTAAACAGAACGAGGCCAACTCGTACAGCACTAACCGAGAAGACGTTGAGACCGTTAAAAAAACGTTCAGTGAACTTGGGACGGATCCATTTGCTCGAAAGGGAATGTGGCGATTGGATGAGACTGGTGCCCAAGAACTTCTGTTCTCTCTATATATATATTAAGGTGTTATTGGCCAATTCATGCTTAGTTTACAAGCGCAAGGACACCTGAGCACCCGGAAGAAAACCCCCGCGCATGCGAGGGGGCAACACTCTATCCCGTACAGATAGGACGGATGAGATGAGAGTTGCACGTTTGCTTCGCAGCTCTCTTCTGATGTCGTCAACGCCTTCGTGGGAGGGATTTTTTTTGGAACGTTTGTGTGATCTTCCTTCCCTCCCCTCCGGTGCTAGATTCGAGGCGTGCGTAAGCCACCGGCAATTGAGAGGATATCTTCCCAAACATCTGGTGCCCTTTGTCAGCGGAGATGAAAGTACGACGACACTCGGTCTCGCTAAATAGGAATGATTACAGTGCAGAATTAATGAATGATTATCAAGGGTTCGGATTAAAGTGTTGAACATGATTAGTTAATAAGATGGAAGCAATGCAGATTAAGAATGTGCTCTTTTTACATCGCAAACCCCATTCTGACAAGAAGGTTTTTTTTTGTCATCGTCTAATGAGCAATGTTACAGACACCCTTTTTTGCCACGAGACTCGATATATGTACGATCAATTTCTGATCCCCGTAACTTTGTTCTCTTATGTACAAACACGGGCTTTGACACGAATAAATAAAATAAGATCTAAGACTGAGCCGAGACGAAACATTTCGGATGGTAGCAAAAACACGGTTTGTTTCGGATTGACACGAAAACCTGACGTCACAGGATTTGATGTCACTATCATTGGTATCATGCGAAGTGACGTCACTAGCATGGTGTCACAGGAAGTGATGTGGCGATCTTTGTGTGCCTTCCGTGACGTCACTTGTTTTAGCACGAGGACGCATTAAATGATTACAAAATGTAAATGGTCCCAGAATAAAAATAAAAAAATCGAGGTAATTGTCTTTGAAACTAAAAAAATAAGATTTATTTGATCTAAAACTCATCCCTATTATTTAGTTGAAGGGGTGAAGACATGGAATGGTGGTTGGCATACGACAATTACGAACCCGACAACCGGAGTTAGATTCGTGGCCATGGCGAATATCGGTGGCGAGTGGTATAACCAAAGCGGTTCTGGTGCCTCTGATCAGCTGAACCTACCCGCACTGACCAGTGTGGTGTGCAGTGCAGCCCTTTTCCGCGAATCGTGCTCCTTTGTCTCCGCCAGAGTACGACCAAGGGTGTTTTAGCCCTAAATCATTTCACATGTATACATGCATGAGGCTTCCACTCGCCGAGATAGATTGCATTAGTCTCCTTTCAAAAGGTGATGCATTACCTCCATCGCATTTAACTCATGCATTTAAGATGGCCTTCAATAAATGATTTTGGAATAATGGAAAGCTTTCATTATTATTTTCACAAACAAAACCTAAACGTATTTCATTTCCGGCAGCAGCCGTGTGAGTGAGCGATTGCAGGGCTGCGCCTCTACCGTGTAATCGTACTTCATGCATTTTCTAGAGAAGTTTTTTTGTTTTTTAATAAAAGACGTAAAACCCAACTGCTACAGCGCTTAAACTAAATATACAGACGTCACACCTCCGTTTCCCATATCTGTGTGTCCACATGAAAGAAAAAAAAATCTAAATTTATTTTTGCACGAATCCCATCAGGTGCACGGACTTCGGACTTGACACGCGCACGACCCTGGGCCTGTTTCGACATGGGAGTGTCTCGTCGGCAGAGCAAGGTTTCCCGATGTCCGTAGGCAGCGCTCTTTTTCTGTTTTCATGTGAGGGTCCCTAATTCGACGCTAAACTAGATGAGACACAACGCGTAGTAATAATATATCTTGAACAAAAAAACTTTAACTTTGCCTGGTGCATCTCGAACGGCCTGCTTCCACAAACCACAATATCAAACTTGCGGCCAACTTTCATAAAAAAACATACCCATGCGGGTATGCCAGTTCCATAGATGGCATGGTGCGCTAACCACTGCACCAACACTCCATCAAACCCATCGCTGGTGAAACTGCCTGTCGTTTTAATAGGCAAGGATCCTTGCTGCTACGCATGGCTCCTGATTCGACACCAAACTTCGTGAGACATGGCACGGAATAATAATTGCGCGCGTAGAGCTGTGTGTAGGTTGGCGTATCCTCATTATAGATTTATGTGGCTTCTACAGTGTCAACGGGCATCACTTCGTTCTGACTTTGCGATAAATTAAAGTGAATATATAATTAGGCGTCCGGACAGTTGTATAACCCAATTGGGTTCCTATTATAAAAGAGTACATTTGAGAATCGGAAAAAAAATCTGAAAATGTATTTACACCAGTGGAATCCGACAAGCTATGAAGCTCTTTTCACAGATGTTCAGGAGATGTCCATTTACCACAAATCCTCCGTGAATTCCTGGGGACACTATCATCATATCTCAGAAGCTAAGCAGATGTCAAGGACAATGCATATATTATAAGAGCATGTTTTGTTTGCATGCTCACCACAAGTACTGCGTGTGGTTAATGCAGTAACTTGATTCCCTGCAAAAGGTTTATATTTGGTGTTTGAACATCTTAACACTTCCTGTTTTCTTAGCTCTTTCGGTAAAGTCATGTTGAAGGGAAACAATAAAATAATAAAATATATATAAAACAATACAAATTCTCACAAACGGCCCCGCCAGCCGCTGCTTGGAGCGGGCCCCGGGGAGCACGCACGCCTCAGGCGGCCATCTTGCTAAGCACAGTTGCCGCTGCTGTCCACCAGCCGGCACTGTTGCACTACACTTGCATGTTGAACTTGTTTCACACGGTACGTAGCCATCCGCTGCTGTCCACCAGCCGGCGCTGTTGCACTACACTTGCATGTTGAACTTGTTTCACACGGTACGTAGCCATCCGCTGCTGTCCACCAGCCGGCGCTGTTGCACTACACTTGCATGTTGAACTTGTTTCACACGGTACATAGCCATCCGCTGCTTTCCACCAGCCGGCGCTATTGCACTACACTTGCATGTTGAACTTGTTTCACACGGTACGTAGCCATCCGCTGCTGTCCACCAGCCGGCGCTGTTGCACTACACTTGCATGTTGTACTTGTTTCACACGGTACGTAGCCATCCACTGCTGTCCACCAGCCGGCGCTGTTACACTACACTTGCATGTTGAACTTGTTTCACACGGTACGTAGCCATCCGCTGCTGTCCACCAGCCGGCGCTGTTGCACTACACTTGCATGTTGAACTTGTTTCACACGGTACATAGCCATCCGCTGCTGTCCACCAGCCGGCGCTGTTACACTACACTTGCATGTTGAACTTGTTTCACACGGTACGTAGCCAACCGCTGCTGTCCACCAGCCGGCGCTGTTGCACTACACTTGCATGTTGAACTTGTTTCACACGGTACGTAGCCATCCGCTGCTGTCCACCAGCCGGCGCTGTTGCACTACACTTGCATGTTGTACTTGTTTCACACGGTACGTAGCCATCCACTGCTGTCCACCAGCCGGCGCTGTTACACTACACTTGCATGTTGAACTTGTTTCACACGGTACGTAGCCATCCGCTGCTGTCCACCAGCCGGCGCTATTGCACTACACTTGCATGTTGAACTTGTTTCACACGGTACGTAGCCATCCACTGCTGTCCACCAGCCGGCGCTGTTACACTACACTTGCATGTTGAACTTGTTTCACATGGTACGTAGCCAACCGCTGCTGTCCACCAGCCGGCGCTGTTGCACTACACTTGCATGTTGAACTTGTTTCACACGGTACGTAGCCATCCGCTGCTGTCCACCAGCCGGCGCTGTTGCACTACACTTGCATGTTGAACTTGTTTCACACGGTACGTAGCCATCCGCTGCTGTCCACCAGCCGGCGCTGTTGCACTACACTTGCATGTTGAACTTGTTTCACACGGTACGTAGCCAACCGCGCTCATCGGAGTTGCGACAAGTAGAACAGGGAGACAGAATCCAGAGCTTGTTTTGCACTCGCCCCACCGCCGACTCCTCCATCCTCCTGCTCCAACACAGTCGCACGCTTATTCACCATCGGGCACGTGTGTGGTGTGGTCAGCAGTGGATAGACGCCACGGTGACAAGGATGTTTGCTACCTCGCCTGGTATACAGGAGGTAGTGGGTTCGATACCGAACCTGACGCCCGTTTATTTGTTCTCTCTCTAGAGACCTGTGGTAGCGTGGATCTTTATCTGGCTCCTCCAGTTTGTCCCTCCACATTTAGAACCCACATGCGTTTATTTTACTTGGCTGCTATATAAATTTTCACATGGTAGGCCACTCCGTTGAGCTATCATTTGTGGCCAGGTCGCTTCTGAAAAATAAGAGTTGCATAGCTCAGTGGGCCATAACTGGTAAAATAAAAATAGTTTCTATTTAGACCGTGGCTCGTGATGATTGGTGATGATGATACTGTCCGGCCTGTAGCCCATGGCTAGCACCCCCACCCCCCCCCCCCCCCCCCCCACACACACACACACATGATGCAGACCGACAGAAGCTCCACAGTGTGTGACCGAGCGATTGAGAGTTGCCCGAATCGCATTTGGCAAGGATTATGAGTTCAACTCCTGGTGTAAGGGCATCCATACCATTGAACGGTGGTCACAGCATCGCGCGGCGCTTTCAGATGCGCTTCTGCGGCCGTCTGGAACGCCCTTCCCTTCCGATATTAGGAAGCCACCGGAGCGATGCCACTTTTCAAATCATCATCCAGATTGAAAGACTATTTCTTGAGAACTGCTTTTAGTGTTAAGTTTGTTGTCCTTCCCCCGCACCTCCGAATAGCACGGTTGGCTAACGTGCGGTGCGAAAGAACTTCAACATACATCTACGTACATGCCCCCAACACTTTGTGGCAAATCAGCGGGTGGGGAGTTTTCTTGTTTTCTTCCTCCCAAAGAAAACTGTGCCCTCCGGCCCATCGTAATGTGGAATTTCCATCACTGGCTCTTGTGCCGCCAACGGCAGACTCTGACGGGCTGACTTGGAAAGAACTCTCATCGCGAGAGGATTGGCCATTCATCTCTGCTCCGGATCTTCTTTGGCTTTGTGGTTTTCTAAGTGGAATGCCACCAACATCATCATCATCACAATAAACACCCAGAGTAAAAGAAAAAGGGTGGTGAATGTGTGCCAACTTATAACCCAGTAATGAGCCATTCAAAATCTACAGGCGCGTTTCTTGCAGAGATATTCTCTCTATTTTTGTTTGAATGTGGATGTGTGCATTCCATCGTGGTCACGACACCGTTTGAAATGCACCAAACTTCAATAAACACTGGTATTGGGAGCATTGCAATGATGATGATGATACATCATATTCATAATAAATAGCCCTTCGTCAATCAATTCTCCTATGCCAATCCTGGGTCTGCCCTTCGCCAAGCCCGTGCACTGACAAAGTTTGGTGAAGTATGGTTGAAAATTGGCCACACCACGACCGACACAGCGTTGAGCACCCTCCAATCCAGCAGTGGTTTGACAAAGGAGCATTGTGTTAGTTATCGACGAGTGTGCAATCCTAGCTACGGATTAATTCTGAAAGGCACGGATTTAGCTGATGGGCTACACACACAAAAAGACGCGCATAAATAGAACGCTATTGGGTTGTTGTTGTTGTTTAACGGGAAGCGATGAAGGCAAACAGACAGCTCTTCGCATATTCATCATCCCACGCGTCTTGGTTATCCAGTCGATGTATATTAGGGGTTCATATATTTTTATGCAAATCAGTAACGCCAACACAAGTAACATTTTGAAATCAGCTTTTTTTAAAAAATATTTATTTGTATATTTACTCCCGCAGGAAAACTTTCTCTTAACTTTGCGTGCGCGTTTAGTTTTTTTGTTTTTCCTCCTCTCACGATATAATCTCAGTCTTGTTTTGTTTTTGATCTTCCCGTTACTTCATTTGCGCACACAGCGGCGCCGTGAAAGAAAACAAAAAAAACAACGTGACTCTTATTCTTAGTTTTTTCGGTAAAGTCACGTCGAAGGGAAACAACAAAATAATAAAATATATATAAAACAATACTAATATTGTTTTATATATATTTTATAATAATATTGTTTTATATATATTTTATAATAATATTGTTTTATATACAATAATAATATTGTTTTATATATATTATTATTTTGTTGTTTCCCTTCAACGTGACTTTACCGAAAAAACTAAGAATATGAATTACTGCAGTCACGAAAGCTTTAAATCAAAACGTGACTCTTTTTCTAGGTCTTCGTGCCGTTTGTCGGTTGGGGCCATTCCTCGTCAAAAGCCATGGAGTATGTGTGTGTGTGTGGTTTTTTTTTTAAATATCTGCTCAAAAATGAACACTGGCGCAGCAGTGTTCGCCTCGTGTTCAACCGGGCGATGGAAATTCCACATTCTTACGGCAGGGCGGGAGTCCATAGAACCACAAAGGGGGGATGGGGGGGGGGGGGTGAAGAGGCTGCGGCATGGACACCGTGCAGGAAACATTTAAAATGCGTGTATCGATCGTCGGTGCCACATCGCCGGTGACGCCAAACGCGGCGCTCCAATTCGCAACCGAACGAATGCACTCTTGAATTGGGGGCAGTGATCTGGGAATCGTGATTGTTCATCGAATCACCCGAGTTGAATGGGGGGGGGGGGGGGGTGGGGGGGGTGGGGAGGGGATTGTTCGTACAGCTGCTGATGTAAATTTTCGGAGCGATTTTGACATTTCAGGGTGCTCAGGGCCCAGTAACAGGCGTCAGGAGTAGCGCAATGGTGGCCTTATCCGTTAGCTGGGGCCTCTTCTGGATCACCGCAGCCGCACGCCACGATTGGAGAGTTTTTTTTCCGTCAATCGTCACCCGACCCGTCAATCGTGACCCGTCAATCGTCACCCTTCAATTGTGACCCGTCAATCGTGACCCGTCCCGTCAATCGTCACCCGTCAATCGTCACCTGTCAATCGTCACCCGACCCGTCAATCGTCACCCGTCAATCGTCATCCGTCGTTCGTCACCCGTCAATCGAATCACCGACAACGGGAATAACCGTAGAGACACCTAAACAGTTAGCCGCGATGTTTTAGTTGACTCTGAATTTACACTATCTCGCGTAATTTTAAATTCGCGGACCCCATTTCCGTTGGGTCAATCCACTGCTGGATGAGGCTGCCCCTCCCACTACGGCCGCACTCCTCACCCGCCATGCCTCGCAGCCGCTCGATGCGACAACCCCTGCGTGTAGTGATCTCGCCCTGCCAACCCCGTCTACACGAGCACGACTCACATCCAGACTCAACTCAACACGCCTGCTCAGCTGGACGCGATCGGGCGATGGCCCCCGCGAGGTGCACGTGGAGAAACGGCGTGTCGAGAAACTGGCCCGTCCCGTTCGCCGCCTTCGTTCGCGAGTTTAACACGCGGCAGCCGTGCGCTTTCGCGACCGATGTTATCCGCGGTGGAGGACGTCGGGTTAGAAACCGTCCAGATGATGCGCGCGCGTCGTTAAAACCCGCCGCCACCCGGCACAGCCAGCTGGGAAGGTTTGTCGCGTGGAGAGGGCGCGCCAATTCGTTGCTGGTGCAGCCACACCGGTGTGCTGGAGAGTTAACCCTTCAACGTCTACATCATGGGACCTCCTTTGCAAAAAATACCAAAATATGAGAATAGTTTTTCCCCTTTTTTTCTGGCGACAAACTGAAACCTTTTACAAGGAATCATAGTCTGCATTAACCACAATACTTGTGGTCGGAATGGCAACACAAAACACACTGCGATAATATATGTGGCGTTGTCTTTGAAACTGATTGGTCCACGCCAGAAACAGCTTTCTTTTGAGCCTCGTCTCAAACGGTGTTAGACCAGAGGACGCTCACCCCGAGCTCTCATTACTCTGATAGTGGCATTGTCTTTGGGCAATGTTAGACTGTGCAATGTTAGTCTATGGCCAATCTTAGTCTATGGCCAAGCTTAGTCTATGGGCAATTTTAGACTGGGCAATGTTGGACTGGCCAATGTTAGTCTATGGGCGATGTTAGTCTATGGACAATGTTAGACTGGGCAATGTTAGTCTATGGGCAATGTTAGTCTATGGGCAATGTTGGACTGGGCAATGTTAGTCTATGGGCAATATTAGTATATGGGCAATGTTAGACTGGGCAATGTTAGTCTATGGGCAATGTTAGTATATGGACAATGTTAGACTGGGCAATGTTAGTCTATGGGCAATGTTAGTCTATGGGCAATGTTAGACTGGGCAATGTTAGTATATGGGCAATGTTAGACTGGGCAATGTTGGACTGGGCAAAGGTAGTCTATGGGCAATGTTAGTATATGGGCAATGTTGGACTGGGCAATGGTAGTCTATGGGCAATGTTAGAGTATTCAATGTTAGTCTATGGGCAATGTTATACTGGGCAATGTTAGACTGGGCAATGTTAGTCTATGGGCAATGTTAGTCTATGGGCAATGTTAAACTGGGCAATGTTAGACTGGGCAATGTTAGTCTCTGGGCAATGTTAGTCTATGGGTAATGTTAGCCTGGGCAATGTTAGTCTAGGGGCAATGTTAGTCTATGAGCAATGTTAGACTGGGAAATGTTAGTCTATGGGTAATGTTAGACTAGGCAATGTTAGTCTAGGGGCAATGTTAGTCTACGGGCAATGATAGTCTATGGGCAATGTTAGTCTATGGGCAATGTTAGACTGGGCAATGTTAGTCTATGGGCAATGTTAGTCTATGGGCGATGTTAGACTGGGAAATGTTAGACTGGACAATGTTAGTCCATGTGCAATGTTAATCCATGGGCAATGTTAGACTGTGAGCAATGTTAGTCTATGATGACTATCGTGTGAATATGTAACCAGACCAGGATATCCGAGTCAAATGCAAGTGAAGTTACAATACGAAAATCGACCGAAATGTTATCCATTGCCCGGAGTTGAACCCTTGTTGCTGCGGCCAAATCACTGAATCGGAATCAGGAGGAATCTGATGATCTGTAAAGCACTATCACCAGATATCCAGCATTGGCAGGGTGAGTCGCCCGATCCACCCTCTCGCATCAAATCAATGCTTCTGCCGTTATTTTATATTTAAACAAGCTATATATATACATTCATTCAGGCAGTCGCCCTATTTTTTTACGACAGGGGTATCGGAGCTTAGGAAGACGTTTATTGAAACGTGTGGGTTAAGACAAAGTTTCCATTGCACTGTGATCCGCAATTCATTTTTGTGCTCGTGTAGACTGTATTGTGTACCTGTATCGTCTTGTTAATTAAAATAGATATATATACTTTTAGAGAGTAAAAAAAAAAAATCTACATTTACGAAGGGATGTTGGGCTCACATAGAGCGCGGATGATGGCCGAACTTGGTGAATGACGTCTCCTGCGATGAATGTGGAGGATTGAGGCTTCTCAAATCTCAAATGCCCTCTCCATTGTACGTGTAGGTATAGTTGGGATGCGGCGGGGGGAGTGGAGATGGGAGAGAGGGTGAGGTGGGTGTGGGGCAGTTTTGAGATATTCCCAAAATAATTTAATGGGAGCCAGCCAGCTGTGGGAATCCAACCCTGTCGTCTCCACTAGCACCGCGCCCCCCACGTCCTCCCCGCGGGACTCGATCGAGGCCCGGGGTCCCACCTCGCCATCGCTAGCGTGACACCCGCGGTACAGCCCATGGGCTAAATTTAATCGCGCGCTTCCAATATGTATAATTTTTTTTATAATTTGATTGCATTGGGAAGTGGTGGCAATTTGATTTTTTTTTTAAAGACGTTATAGTCCAGCGATCAGGCTATGAGCCATCAACGTGAATACGTGCGATTTGTGTTGTATTCGTTTGTTGAATATATAACGTGAACGAGATTTAACCGATGGCTTCATTGTCCAATCGCGTTTTGTTTTTTTCGAAATGTCATTGTTCCGCACGCACGCGTTCATTTTTTTCTAACAATCTCGACGGGGTTTTAGCCGCCGCGTGTCATCGTCGTTTTTATTATACGTAAAGATTTTAAGAGCGGTAAAAATACAGAAAAAAAAATCGAATCATGCAACCGACCTCAACAGCCTGCGAAATATTCAGCGTTAAACACTGCAGCGCAGCAGCAATAGCATCAGCAGCAACAACGGCGTATTTGTGCATCCTGTGCATATCCGCCGTGCCCGCTTGTGCAATGCGTGCGTCATTGCTCCGTTTCTCTGGGGCGATTCTGTTCCCCGCTGTATTGGCGGCTCGGAGCGACGTTCATTTGAGACGAACGCCTTCATCGGATCCCCCCCCCCTCCCCTTACTCCTCCTCCTTCCTCCTTCCTCCCACCTCGTCTATCGTGCCCCCCCCCCCCCCCCCCCACACACACACAACCACCTCCCCCACCTCTTCTCTCCACCGTTACCACCACCACCACCAACTCCACCCCAGGCCATGCCGACAAAAGGGAAAATGGCCATCGCGATTTATGTAAATTGCACAGAAATGCTAATGCGGGCCCACCCCCCAACGCAGTGGACTCGCCTGTCACTCGCGGTGGGAAGGGCGAGAGTCGGGCAGCGCGCGCCCATACAAAGACAAATGTCCCCTGGCGTGTAGCCTTTGATAGACTTTTGGGGGTTCAAGTGCTGTTAACTAGGCCGCCACAGAATACGAGGGGGTGGCTGACCGCCAAAACACCACCACCATCAACCACCACCACGTCCCTGCCACCTTTGTCTCCGCAGTGACGATGGTTTTTATTTTTTTAAACACCGCACCGGGTTACTCAAACGGGGGGCTCAGGGTTTTATTTTATTTTTAACGCGCTAACCGCTGCGCCACCGCTCCCCACTGCCCCAATCTCTCCTTCCTTACGTCACTCACACATCAGGATCATTGTAAAATGCCATTGAGAAGATAGAATGAATTATCCACAATAGAGGTTATTTTTGGGTTAGATCGCGTAAATATATAAATGTGTCGTCTAACCCTCCACCACCCCACACAGCCAACTAGTAAGGGTTGTCACGTAAACAGAATATTCCAATTCGTCTTTAGTGTGTGTTGGAGAGCCAAGCCACAACATTTACAATCTGAGTCCGACGTTTCCCCAGTAATTACAACTAGCTTCATCAGGTGACAGCCAGATTTGTGGAGAAGTCCACGCATTTCGTTCCTGAACGAAACAGGTTCCTTACGGAAGAGGTGGAACGAAACAGGTGGAGGACTTCTCCACAAATCTGGCTGTCGCCTGATGAAGCTGGTTGTAATTACTGGCGAAACGTCGTACTCAGATTGTAAATGTTTTGGCTGGCCTCTCCAACACACAACCGGTTAGTGCTGTACTAGTGACGAATTGGCCACGTCCTTATTCTTGGTTCTTTCGGTAAAGTCACCACGTAGAAGGGAAACAATAAAATAAAAAATAAAATAAAAAATTCTCACGCCTTTCGACTGCAACACAAGCAATCATCATCAGGTGTGAAAACAACAGCAAGAAACCGCCACTTTTCTCAAATTTTCTTGCTGTGGTTTCACACCTGATGATGATTGCTTGTGTTGCAGTCGAAACGTCGATGGGAATTTTATTGTTTTATATTTTTTATTATTTTATTGTTTCCCTTCTACGTGGCGACTTTACCGAAAGAACCCAGAATATGAATCCCTGCAGTCACGAAATCTTTAAATCAAAATTGCCACGTTCTGTTTACGTGACAACCCCTTACGAGTTGGCTGCGTCGGTTTGGTGGCGGCGTTTAACGACGCACAATTATATATCCACGCGATCTAACCCCTCTAAACGAACCTCTACGTTGGATGATATTGTTCGCGAAAGCGCTGCTGGGTTGTTACGATGGATTTTGTCGGTGGGGCCGTTTTGCTGCAGTCGAACTGGGTCTCTGCTCAGGCTCCGTAGCGCGGCGCGCTAACCGCGGACTCCACCCACACGCACGTGCGCGCCGCAAATGATGCGCGCAAAGCGTTCGAGAAGAGGTGTGGGGAAATTTCGAATTTTACTGACTATTGATTGAGTTGCTGTGAGTGCGGGTGGTGTAAGGCAAGCGCGCTCGGCGCACCTGATCAGTGGCGACGATTTCTGTACAGCAGATAAACTCGACAGGTTGTTTTGTTATTTTTACCAGGTAAGACCCACTGAGCTATATAGATAGATAGATATATTTTTTTTGTTTCCAGAAGCGACCTGGCCACAAGCGATAGGTGAACGAAGTGGCTTGTCATCGCGTGGAAAATGTATAGCAGTCAAAACCTCTAAACGCACGTTGACTCTAAATGTGGAGGGGACAAAACCGGAGGACCCGGAGAAACATCCACGCGATCACGGGGAGAGAGAGAGAGAGACACGCACACTTCAAATATACAGCAGCAGGCGTCGCCAACCTCCGGCATACCAGGCGAGGTAGTTAACATCTCCTAGCCACCGTGATGATGATGATGAGAGAGAGAGAGAGACACGCAAACTCTTAATATCACAGCAGGCGTCAGGCTCGGGATTGAACCCACGACGTCCTGTATACCAGCAGAGGTAGTTAACATCTCCTAGCCACCGTGATGATGATGATGATGAGAGAGAGAGAGAGAGACACCGCAAACTCTTAATATCACAGCAGGCGTCAGGCTCGGGATTGAACCCACGACGTCCTGTATACCGGACGAGGTAGTTAACATCTCCTAGCCACCGTGATGATGATGAGAGAGAGAGAGACACCGCAAACTCTTAATATCACAACAGGCGTCAGGCTCGGGATTGAACCCACGACGTCCTGTATACCAGGCGAGGTGGTTAACATCTCCTAGCCACCGTGATGATGATGATGAGAGAGAGAGACCGCAAACTCTTAATATCACAACAGGCGTCAGGCTCGGGATTGAGCCCACGACGTCCTGTATACCAGCAGATGGAGTTAACATCTCCTAGCCACCGTGATGATGATGATGATGAGAGAGAGAGACACCGCAAACTCTTAATATCACAGCAGGCGTCAGGCTCGGGATTGAACCCACGACGTCCTGTATACCAGCAGAGGTAGTTAACATCTCCTAGGCACCGTGATGATGATGATGAGAGAGAGACACCGCCAACTCTTAATATCACAACAGGCGTCAGGCTCGGGATTGAACGCACGACGTCCTGTATACCAGCAGAGGTAGTTAACATCTCCTAGCCACCGTGATGATGATGATGAGAGAGGGAGACACCGCAAACTCTTAATATCACAGCAGGCGTCAGGCTCGGGATTGAACCCACGACGTCCTGTATAACGGGCGAGGTAGTTAACATCTCCTAGCCACCGTGATGATGATGATGAGAGAGAGAGACACGCAAACTCTTAATATCACAGCAGGCGTCAGGCTCGGGATTGAACCCACGACGTCCTGTATACCAGCAGAGGTAGTTAACATATCATAGCCACCGTGATGATGATGATGAGAGAGACCGCAAACTCTTAATATCTCAACAGGCGTCGGGCTCGGGATTGAACCCACGACGTCCTGTATACCGGGCGAGGTAGTTAACATCTCCTAGCCACCGTGACGATGATGATGATGAGAGAGAGAGAGACACCGCCAACTCTTAATATCACAACAGGCGTCAGGCTCGGGATTGAACCCACGACGTCCTGTATACCAGGCGAGGTAGTTAACATTTCCTAGCCACCGTGATGATGATGATGATCATGAGAGAGAGAGAGATACCGCAAACTCTTAATATCACAACAGGCGTCAGGCTCGGGATTGAATCCACGACGTCCTGTATACCGGGCGAGGTAGTTAACATCTCCTAGCCACCGTGATGATGATGATGATCATGAGAGAGAGAGACACCGCAAACTCTTAATATCACAACAGGCGTCAGGCTCGGGATTGAACCCACGACGTCCTGTATACCGGGCGAGGTAGTTAACATCTCCTAGCCACCGTGATGATGATGATGGTGATGATCATGAGAGAGAGAGAGACACCGCAAACTCTTAATATCACAACAGGCGTCAGGCTCGGGATTTAATCCACGACGTCCTGTATACCGGGCGAGGTAGTTAACATCTCCTAGCCACCGTGTTGATGATGATGATGATGAGAGAGAGAGACACCGCAAACTCTTAATATCACAACAGGCGTCAGGCTCGGGATTGAACCCACGACGTCCTGTATACCTTGCGAGGCAGTTAACATCTCTTAGCCACCGTGATGATGATGATGATGAGAGAGAGAGAGAGACACCGCAAACTCTTAATATCACAGCAGGCGTCAGGCTCGGGATTGAACCCACGACGTCCTGCATACCAGGCGAGGTAGTTAAAATCTCGCAGCCCACGTAGACGTGTAAGCAATCACTGAAGATCCTATTCGAGGTTCAATACAAATGACCGTGCATGATACGGTTGTCGATTTACGTGGCGCCGTTATAGCTCAAGCTGCCGCAGTCGCAACTCGTGCAAGGTGTTCGGCATTGCTGTGGGCTACTGCGAAGAGGGCCTCAACCCGCTGTGTGTGTGACCTGTGGCTCTGAAACTTGCGCACTGACAAAGAGTACGGAACGTGCGTGCACGTGCGAGTGCGCGTCTGCTGAATGTTGAACTTCTTTCGCACCGTACGTAGCCAACCGTGCTATTCGGAGCTTTGCGGGTGGTGGACAACAAGCTAAAACGCAAAAAATAAGTTCTAAAGAAATTAGTTTTCAGAGAGAGAGAGAGAGGCGCATGATTTGAATTAAGCGGCAATCGGAATATAAAATAATAAAATATATAAAACAATAAAAATTCTCACG
This sequence comes from Petromyzon marinus, assembly GCF_048934315.1. Taxonomy (NCBI): domain Eukaryota; kingdom Metazoa; phylum Chordata; class Hyperoartia; order Petromyzontiformes; family Petromyzontidae; genus Petromyzon; species Petromyzon marinus. Next base: position 7,991,644 of record NC_133723.1, read on the forward strand.
ACGTTTCGACCATAACACAAACGGTCGTCTCCAGGTGTGTCGGTTTGCATAACACACACCTGAAGACGACCGTTTGTGTTATGGTCGAAACGTCGTGAGAATGTTTTTATTGTTGTATATATTTTATTATTTTGTTGTTTCCCTTCAACGTGACTTTACCGAAAGAACTAAGAATATGAATTACTGCAGTCACGAAAGCTTTAAATCAAAATTTAATCGGAATATAATTTAGGGACGTCCCCATTGATCGGCAAGAACACCACACGGGTATTGATATTGAGTGACTTGGTTATCTGTATTCCTCGCTATATTGGAACCCTATCATTTTAGCACTGTTTGCCGTGTTGTAACTCTGGACGTCTGTGAAAAAGAGCTTCACAGCTCATCGGGTTCCTCCCAGTATCAGGCAACGAGTGTGATCATGGACGCGTCGCTAGACCGGATGGGGGCCGCTGCCGAAGAGCAATCACGGAATAGCATCCGAACTGGAGACGAAAAAAAATTGGATCGTTACTTTGCAGCGTCGCGAGAGATGGTGATGGACCGCTGGGGGTTGGGGGGGGGTGCTTCATCTGGCAGTGGATAGATCATGGTCAATGATGATGATGATGATCATCATCATCATCATGATGAAAATAAAGTGGACTTTAAAGATCCTGGTACATAATTCGCTCGATGAGGGCATGGCGACGTCTTTGAAACCACGGCACAACTTGAACATATAATAAATAGATAATAAATATGATATAATAATTATATTATATTTATTTTTTAGTGCAACAAAAAAAGATTATATATTTTTTCGTGTAACAATTTTTTTTATATATAATAAATAGATGTATATATATTTTTTTACAAAAATTTTTTACTGGAGGTGAACCGGGTGGCTCAGTGGTCAGAGCGATGAGCCGACGTCGCTGAGAACCATGGTTTCAATCCAGGTCACAGTCATCCGTAATTGAACACAGAGACACACTGACTCCCATAGAGACCCACTGATTCCCATAGAGACCCACTGATTCCCCTAGAGACCCACTGATTCCCCTAGAGACACACTGATTCCCCTAGAGACCCACTGATTCCCCTAGAGACACACTGACTCCCATAGAGACCCACTGATTCCCCTAGAGACCCACTGATTCCCATAGAGACCCACTGATTCCCCTAGAGACCCACTGATTCCCCTAGAGACCCACTGATTCCCATAGAGACACACTGATTCCCCTAGAGACTCACTGATTCCCCTAGAGACCCACTGATTCCCCTAGAGACCCACTGATTCCCCTAGAGACCCACTGATTCCCATACAGACCCACTGATTCCCCTAGAGACCCACTGATTTCCCTAGAGACCCACTGATTCCCCTAGAGACCCACTGATTCCCATACAGACCCACTGATTCCCCTAGAGACCCACTGACTCCCCTAGAGACTCACTGATTCCCCTAGAGACCCACTGATTCCCCTAGAGACCCACTGATTCCCATAGAGACCCACTGATTCCCCTAGAGACCCACTGATTCCCCTAGAGACTCACTGATTCCCCTAGAGACTCACTGACTCCCCTAGAGACCCACTGATTCCCCTAGAGACTCACTGATTCCCATAGAGACTCACTGACTCCCATAGAGACTCACTGACTCCCATAGAGACTCACTGACTCCCATAGAGACTCACTGACTCCCCTAGAGACCCACTGATTCCCCTAGAGACCCACTGATTCCCCTAGAGACACACTGACTCTCATAGAGACCCACTGATTCCCCTAGAGACTCACTGACTCCCCTAGAGACCCACTGATTCCCCTAGAGACCCACTGATTCCCCTAGAGACTCACTGATTCCCCTAGAGACCCACTGATTCCCCAAGAGACCCAACGACTCACATAGAGACCCACTCATTCCCATAGAGACTCACTGACTGCCATAGGGACCCATTGACTCCCATAGAATCCCACTGACTTGCATATAGACCCACTGACTTGCACAGAGACCCACTGATTCTCATAGACTGCGTTGTGATTAAAACCGGGTTATTAAGTATAGCGATTTGGTGCTCTCAGTGTGGCACCTAAATGACAGCACACACACACACACTAACACCTTCGCATAAATGGTGTGCCGCTTAATTTGGCTTATTTCAGTTTGACTGACGTGCAGCGAACAATCTTTTGATACAGGGCATTAATAGGCGTGCCCCCCCCCCCCCCTCCCGTGTGAGTAACAGGATTTACCCAACGAAGAAGACTCAGAAAGAGTTCTTTTTGGACGTCATCTTTTTTCCCCAGAGTCAATTTCCTCGACGGAGATTAAATGCGCCGCCAGCTGCAGAGGATTCAAATTAAATCTCTATCGGATGGTGGTGGTGGTGGTGAGGGTATCGTGGCACGGAGCCTATAGCGCGATTGTAAATGTTATTGGGAATACTTTTATTTTATTTTTAAAGATGCAATTGCTCACGCTACTAACTACCCACCGGATGTGGCTGAGCGAATTCCAACGATGAACAAGTAAACCTTCATCCTTCTTTTTATTGGGCGCAATTGTGAGATGTTGACTACCTCGTCTGGTATGCAGGAGGTCGGCGGTTCGATCCCGACACCGACGCCTGCTGCTGCTGTATATTTGGAGTTTGCGTGTCTCTCTCTTTCCCCGTGGTCGCGTGGATTTTTTTCCTCTGTGTGCTCCGGTTTTTTTTTCCATCCGCGTTTATAGACACGCGTTGAGACTATTTGGATTATTTTTTGCCGCTACAAATGTCCAAATGATGTTTGCCGCTTTGCTCAGATGTCGCTTGAGGCCTCGTTGCTTTTGAAAAATGAGTTAATACCTCAATGGGCTTTGCCCGGTGGGATGGGGATGGTTTCGTTTTATTTGCGTGTGTTTGGGTGATTTGTTAAACTTTCTTGCACGTTGCCCTCCTATCGTGATTTGTATTTTTCGTTGTTAAAACGTTCTTACTCGCCCAGACTAGACAACTGTGAAAAAGAGCTTCATAGCTCATCGGATTTCTGCATTGTAACAAAATACATATTCTGATTCTGGGACATCTAATCGGCATACTCGTTGGTGCACTGCAGCTAGGAGACTAATCTCCTTCCAAGGTGCGTGGTGAAGTTAGGAGATGCCCCACGTGTGTGTGGTGTGTATGGTGTGTGTGGTGTGTGTGTGGTGTGTGTGTGTGGTGTGTGTGGTGTGTGTGTGGTGTGTGTGTGGTGTGTGTGTGGTGTGTGTGTGGTGTGTATGTGGTGTGTGTGGTGTGTGTGGTGTGTGTATGGTGTGTGTGGTGTGTATGGTGTGTGTGGTGTGTGTGGTGTGTGTGTGGTGAGTGTGGTGTGTGTGGTGTGTGTGTGTGGTGTGTGTGGTGTGTGTGGTGTGTGTGTAGTGTGTGTGGTGTGTGGTGTGCGTGGTGTGTGTGGTGTGTGTGGTCTGTGTGTGTTGTGTGTGGTGTGTGTAGTGTGTGTGTGTGGTGTGTGTGGTGTGTGTGTGGTGTGTGTGTGGTGTGTGTGTGGTGTGTGTTCTGTGTGTGTTCTGTGTGTGTTGTGTGTAGTGTGCGTGTTGTGCGTGGTGTGTGTGGTGTGCTCGGAATTTGAAGGTCTGAAGATCGGAATCGGTAATCCCGCCGACAATGTGTTCATCGTGGGAGGCAGTTCCATATCCGGGCAGCGGAGTGAAGTGGAACTTCTTGTCCAGGGAGCAATGCCCCCTGGCAACTGCGTTGGGGGCCAAGGGCGCGTCATGGCCGGGGGTTTTGTACACTCGGGTGGCACAGCGTCTTTAAATGGGGTTGGGGGCGAACGACTACGATGGTGGTGGTGATGGTGATGCAGACAGGACGATTGCGATATCGGTTCAGTGAAACTGAATCATAGATCCGGTGGTGGTGGTGGTGGTGGTGGGGGGTGGGGGAGGGGGGAGCCACACGAAGGGTTGGCAACGAGAGGGGGTGCGTGCGGTCTCCACGCCGGGTGCACGCAGCGCGTCCGCCTGCGAGTGGGCAAGATCCAAGCAGCGGACCGAGCCGAGAAGCCGCATCGAAAGGCGGCGGCTGCAGAGAGCCTCAGCTGAGCGGCGTCCAACCGGGGGGCCGGATCAAGGCCGTGGGGGCTTTAGGGGCTGCAAGCCTAGGGGGGCCTCCGCCAGCTGGAGTGGCCTCCAGAGATTAAGTGAAAAGCTGTGTAACGCCTTTTGGTGTCATCTGGTCGGGCACCAATTGGGTCGAGGCTCAAAAGAAAGCCGTCCCTTGGTGTGGACCAATTCGTTTCAAGGACCATGCCACGTATATTATCATAGTATGTTTTTTTGTTTGCATTTTGACTGCAGGTATTGTGGTTAATGCAGTTACATGAATCCTCGTAAAAAGGTATCAGTTTTGTTGCCAGAAAAAAAGGGGAAAACCCTATTATGAAGTGAAAAGTTATTTCATTTGTGAATGCTGAATTTAATTTGTTTGTTAGCCTTGTAAAAATATATATTTTTCTTTAACTTTGTTTTCCCTTTGGAAAATATTACTGTGGGGGGTCCAATCTTGATTTGAAGCTTTCGTGACTGCAGCAATCCATACTCTTTGGTTCTGTCGGTAAATTCATCTATTATTTTTTCTACCTACGTGACTTTACCGATAGAACCAAAGAATATTACTGGGGGCAATCCCGGTGCCTGTAGCCCTGGGGCCTACACAATCTGAATCCCCAGCCCTGCGTCCAAGCCCACGTTTTATTTCCCGCGGTCAGCAGATCCAATCGACCGATCTCCTACCGGCACGGCTGCATTTGTACAGACGCGGAGCGAATTAATATCGGCGAAGTCGCATTCAGGCGGCTCGTGCCAGATCACCGCGTCGGGAGTGAGCGGTTGGGAGCCTGTCGCTTTCGTGTCGAGCAGAACTCACGTCTCCACGTGGACCGCTGTAGCGAACATCGCTCTCTCTCTCTCTCTGTGTGTGTGTGTCGCTTCCCGTGGCCGCGTCTCTCGGCGTGGAAGAATATGAGGTGGGGGGGGTTCTCTCTCTCTCTCCCCGCTGCGTCGTGGAGACTGTCAGATTCCTCCGGCTGATACTTTTGGCGGTGGTAGTCGAGCCAAAATCGATATCCCGCTTATTGTCGCTGCGTTAACGAAATCGGAATTTCTTAACCCCCCCCCCCCACACCACTCAAACTCCATACCCCCACTCCTTTACCCATTACCCCCCCCCCCCCCTGGAAACCCGTGAAGCTACTTGACCGGGTGTGTGATTCTCCTTCACGCGTGCGCCCGGATTTAAAATGCACGTGGTCGTGTGTGGTGGTGGTGGTGGTGTTGGTGGTGGGGGGGGGGGGGGATAGAAAGAATGGGGGGGGGACGGGGGGGTTGTGAATGGGGGGCGAAGGAGAGAAGGGGAGAAGGAGGTCATCATTCCCATCCGAGCTATCGGAGCGACACGTGGACCCAATGAATGTTGATGATGATGATCAGCTGAGAGATGGACGCAGCGGCAGCGCTTGCGTGAGCCGCTGCTGCTGCTGCGTCAGTGGTGATAATGAACAGACGTGGGGCGTTCTCTCCTCCACCTCCTCCACCACCACCACACCTCGCACCCCCCACCCCGATACGTTTGTCACACTTCGTGGACGACCGCAGCCCAAGGGCGTTTCACGCGGAGAGTGGCGAAGGTGGTGGAGATCCCGCGGCTTCCTGCAGTTCGGGTCTCTATGTAACTCTATGGGTCTCTATGTAACTCTAGGGGTCTCTCTGTAACTCTATGGGTCTCTATGTAACTCTACGGATATCTATGTAACTCCTACGGGTCTCTATGTAACTCTACGGGTCTCTATGTAATTCTATGGGTCTCTCTGTAACTCTATGGGTCTCTATGTAACTCTATGGGTCTCTATGTAACTCTAGGGGTCTCTCTGTAACTCTATGGGTCTCTCTGTAACTCAATGGGTCTCTATGTAACTCTACGGGTCTCTACGTAACTCTATGGGCCTCTCTGTAACTCTACGGGTCTCTATGTAGCTATACGGGTCTCTACGTAACTCTATGGGCCTCTCTGTAACTCTAGGGGTCTCTCTGTAACTCTATGGGTCTCTATGTAACTCTACGGATATCTATGTAACTACTACGGGTCTCTATGTAACTCTATGGGTCTCTATGAAACTCTACGGGTATCTATGTAACTCCTACGGGTCTCTATGTAACTCTATGGGTCTCTGTAACTCTAGGGGTCGCTCTGTAACTCTAGGGGTCTCTATGTAGCTCTAGGGGTCTCTATTTAACTCTATGGGTCTCTATGTAACTCTACGGATATCTATGTAACTCCTACGGGTCTCTATGTAACTCTACGGGTCTCTATGTAACTCTATGGGTCTCTCTGTAACTCCATGGGTCTCTATGCAACTCTATGGGTCTCTCTGTAACTCTATGGGTCTCTCTGTAACTCTATGGGTCTCGATATAACTCTACGGGTCTCTATTTAACTCTATGGGTCTCTCTGTAACTCTATGGGTCTTTATGTAACTCTATGGGTCTCTCTGTAACTCCAGGGGTCTCTCTGTAACTCTAGGGGTCTCTATGCAACTCTAGGGGTCTCTATTTAACTCTATGGGTCTCTATGTAACTCTACGGATATCTATGTAACTCCTACCGGTCTCTATGTAACTCTAAGGGTCTCTATGTAACTCTACGGGTATCTATGTAACTCCTACGGGTCTCTATGTAACTCTACGGGTCTCTATGTAACTCTATGGGTCTCTCTGTAACTCTATGGGTCTCTATGTAACTCTATGGGTCTCTCTGTAACTCTATGGGTCTCTCTGTAACTCTATGGGTCTCTATATAACTCTACGGGTTTCTATTTAACTCTGTGGGTCTCTCTGTAACTCTATGGGTCTCTATGTAACTCTATGGGTCTCTCTGTAACTCTAGGGGTCTCTCTGTAACTCTAGGGGTCTCTATGTAACTCAAGGGGTCTCTATTTAACTCTATGGGTCTCTATGTAACTCTACGGATATCCATGTAACTCCTACGGGTCTCTATGTAACTCTATGGGTCTCTATGTAACTCTACGGGTATCTATGTAACTCCTACGGGTCTCTATGTAACTCTATGGGTCTCTATGTAACTCTACGGATATCTATGTAACTCTTACGGGTCTCTATGTAACTCTATGGGTCTCTATGCAACTCTACGGGTCTCTATGTAACTCTACGGGTCTCTATGTAACTCTACGGGTCTCTATGTAACTCTACGGGTCTCTATGTAACTCTACGGGTCTCTATGTAAATCTACGGGTCTCTATGTAACTCTACGGGTCTCTATGTAAATCTACGGGTCTCTATGTAAATCTACGGGTCTCTATGTAACTCTATGGGTCTCTCTGTAAATCTCCGGGTCTCTATGTAACTCTACGGGTCTCTATGTAACTCTACGGGTCTCTATGTAACTCTACGGGTCTCTTTGTAACTCTACGGGTCTCTATGTAACTCTATGGGTCTCTATGTAACTCTACGGGTCTCTATGTAACTGTATGGGTCTCTATGTAACTCTACGGGTCTCTATGTAATTCTACGGGTCTCTATGTAACTCTACGGGTCTCTATGTAACTCTACGGGTCTCTATGTAACTCTACGGGTCTCTATGTAGCTCTACGGGTCTCTATGTAACTCTATGGGTGTCTATGTAACTCTACGGATCTCTATGTAACTCTATGGGTCTCTATGTAACTCTACGGGTCTCTATGTAACTCTACGGGTCTCTTTGTAACTCTACGGGTCTCTATGTAACTCTACGGGTCTCTATGTAACTCTACGGGTCTCTTTGTAACTCTACGGGTCTCTATGTAACTCTATGGGTCTCTATGGAAATATACGGGTCTCTATGTAACTCTATGGGTCTCTATGTAACTCTACGGGTCTCTATGTAACTCTACGGGTCTCTTTGTAACTCTACGGGTCTTTATGTAACTCTATGGGTCTCTATGTAACTCTACGGGTCTCTATGTAACTCTACGGGTCTCTCTGTAACTCTATGGGTATCTACGTAACTCTATGGGTCTCTCTGTAACTCTACGGGTCACTTTGTAACTCTACGTGTCTTTATGTAACTCTACGGGTCTCTATGTAACTCTACGGGTCTCCTTGTAACTCTACGGGTCTCTATGTAACTCTATGGGTATCTATGTAACTCTATGGGTCTCTATATAACTCTACGGGTCTCTATGTAACTCTGCGGGTCTCTATGCAACTCTACGGGTCTCTATGTAACTCCACGGGTCTCTCTGTAACTCTACAGGTCTCTATGTAACTCTACGGGTCTCTATATAACTCTATGGGTCTCTACGTAACTCCACGGGTCTCTATGTAACTCTACGGGTCTCTATGTAACTCTATGGGTCTCTATGTAACTCTACGGGTCTCTATGTAACTCTACGGGTCTCTATGTAACTCTATGGGTCTCTATGTAACTCTACGGGTCTCTATGTAACTCTATGGGTCTCTATGTAACTCTATGGGTCTCTATGTAACTCTACGGGTCTCTATGTAACTCTATGGGTCTCTATGTAACTCTACGGGTCTCTATGTAACTCTACGGGTCTCTATGTAACTCTATTGGTCTCTTTGTAACCTCTTGCCTCCCCCCGGCGGGCGTGGACAGAACTCCTGCCAGAGGAGTGTGGAGTTTCCGCACGGGTTCATTGATCAGCAGAGCCTCAATGCCTGACGGAAAAGTTCACGTTCTCTTACATTTTATCGGCGATTTTTGTTGTTGTTATCGAATAGAACAAACGCTGTTTGGAATTAAAAAAATGCGGTTCACGGTGGGGGGGGGTGGGGGAGGGTGGGGGAGGTGGTAAATCACGCGCTGCATTACAGTCTGCAGTCAATCCACGACTCGCCGCGACCGCCCGGGCCCCGCACTTTTGGGGGGCTTGGGGGGAGGCCACCGCCGATACATCACTCGCCGCTGATGTCCGCCGCGGTGATGGCCAAACCGCGGTACAACTGCATCACCAACGTTCCAACCGCTTCCCCCCTCCCCCACTACCACCACCCCGAATCCAAAAACCCACTGAGACTATGAACAATCATTCTTCCTTTATTTTACAATCATTCAGTTGTCGTGAAAAGGTTCTCGGAGGGCTAACGCCGTGGCGGTCAAACTGAGCCGACAAGCGCCCTGGGGGTGGGGGGGTGGGGGGGGTGGGCTTCGAGTCCCAGCGTTGGCCACCCATCATTCCGTGTTGTTTGGCACTTAATTGAACAACAACAACATCTACAGCTACCGAGGGGTACGGAAGGATATATTGATTGAAATGCTGCCATGCAAAGGAAAAGTCTCTCTCGGCAGAGCGTCGCTGCTGCCGTTCCCGTGAACGACACGTGTTGCTTCCTCCTCCGCACGTGTTGAGGGCCTGCTCAGCTCGTCCGCAGTGCGTTTGACCGTGCACGCTTCACGACCACAGACGAAGATCTCCCCGTTTGCCTTAACAGACTGTTGGGGCAAGTGCTGTTAGCGAGCAGCACCCTATGAAGGCTGGAACAGGTCACACGAGGGGATGGGTGGCCAGCAACCACGCCCAGCCGGCTTTGTCTCCGCAGTGGTGATGTTAACGCACCAAATCAAGTACTTATTTGAGGTTGAATCGACCTAGGGGAGGTCCATGCCCAGCTCAGATAATCGTCGATTGATGTTGGCCGTGAACGGGATTCGAACTCGGGTCGCCGGGTTCGTAGCGCGGCGCGCTAACCGCTACACTACTACTCCCAGACTCGCTCACTCACTCACCCACACACTCACTCACCCGCTGAAACACCAACTCGCTCACCCACCAACTGATTCACTCAACCACTCACTCAGCCAACCACTCACTCACCCACCCACTCACTCAGCCACGCTCTCGCTCACCCACCCACTCACTCAGCCACCCACTCGCTCACTCACCCACACACTCACCCACTCAAACACCAACTCGCTCACCCACCCACTGAATCACCCAACCACTCATTCAGCCACCCACTCGCTCACCTACCCACTCACTCAGCCACTTACTCATTCACCCACCCACTCAATCACCCAACCACTCACTCAACCACCGACTCACTCAGCCACCCACTCGCTCACTCACCCACTCACTCAGCCATTTACTCACTCACCCACCCACTCACTCAGCCACTTACTCAGCCACCCACTGGCTCACTCAACCACTCACTCAACCACCGACTCAATCAGCCACCGACTCACTAAGCCATTTACTCACTCACCCACACACTCACTCGGCCACTTGCTCACTCACCCACCCACCCAATCACCCAACCACTCGCTCACCCACCCACCCATTCACAGCACTGCAGGTCACCTCACTTCTCTCTCCGTGGCTCATGCACAGGACATCGAGACGGCGCGCTGCATCGCGCGCTTTCAGATGCGCTTCTGCGGCCTGTGTTCAGTCCGTTGTCCCCACCCACCGCACCTCCGATTAGCACGGTTGGCTACGTACGGCGCGAAAGAATTCGACGTACATCCAGCGGGGTCCTGTGCTACATACAAAACAAACGAGGCCGCCAGAAGCGACGAGAGTGGTTGTATAATAAGAGATGCCGCTACTGCTGCTGCCGAGGTTCGCAGGCGGTCCTGTCGTCTTTAATAACACCCTTGTCATCTGTTTGCAGTCATCAAATGCAGGCGGTTGGAATCTTGCCACGTGGGTGGCATTTTACCCTGCAACAACACCACCACCACCACACACACACAAATGGGGATGCAGCGGCAAATCGTAATTGCGCATAATGGGGATACGACACATTATACGCATGTGGATATGTCATTGGCACCTGTTCTGCTCGTTTTATTATCCTCCCCCCCCCCTCACACACACAAACTCGTCTCTCTTTGTTGGGGGGCGGGCGAGCGGGCGGCGGGCGGGGGTAATCTGTCCTGGGAAATCTATAAAACCTTCCCCTGCACATTAAATATTCAACGTCCCAGGATTCTGTGATGTTGCACGCAGTCGCCAGCGCTTCGCATCGCGAGCACGGCAACTCTCTCTCTCTCTCTTTTTCCCTTCCCTACTTCCTCCCCTCCAAGCGCGGCGCGTCCCGGTGTCTCACACTTGCCGAGGCGTGGAAGGCCCGAGGTGCAGGGAAGCGGTGAGTGGAACGTTTGCCCGCCTGTGGTGGACTCGGTAAGCCAGCCCCGAGTTCAATTGCCGGCCACGGCACTGACATCGATGGCTTAGACTGCAGGGGCGGAGCCAGGATTTTGACTTTGGGGGGGCTGACTTCAATATTCTGAGATACCCAGTGTTTATGTTTTCCAATGGACGCCTCACAAATGTATAAAACAAATTTTATTGGATTTTAACGCGGAGTTTATTAATAGGTTCAGAGCCGCCGATGTGGCTAATAAGTTCGATAAGTTCGAAAGGCTGCCGCTCAAGCAGCACGAGATGGCAGCCTGCAGGGCAGCACACAAGGTGGCAGCACAAGTTGGTAGCCTGAAGGGCAGCACAAGGTGGCAGCACGAGGTGGCAGCCTGCAGGGCAGCACGAGGTGGCAGCCTGCAGGGCAGCACAAGGTGGCAGCCTGAAGGGCAGCACAAGGTGGCAGCACAAGGTGGCAGCCTGCAGGGCAGCACAAGGTGGCAGCCTGCAGGGCAGCACACAAGGTGGCAGCCTGCAGGGTAGCACACAAGGTGGCAGCCTGCAGGGCAGCACAAGGTGGCAGCCTGCAGGGCAGCACGAGGTGGCAGCCTGCAGGGCAGCAGCACACAAGGTGGCAGCCTGCAGGGCAGCACAAGGTGGTAGCCTGCAGGGCAGCACAAGGTGGCAGCCTGCAGGGCAGCACACAAGGTGGCAGCCTGCAGCATTTTGCAGCAGCCGGATATCCGGTTATCCCGATTACCGACTTTCCCAAAATTTCAGGGGGGGCTTTTGCCCCCCCCCCCCAGCCCCGTCTGTAGCTCCGCCCCTGGCTTAGAGTGATGTTTGACTGGGTTCTGTGACAGCTCACCCCCCCTCCCCCCCGTTTCACCCAACCCACACTGAACCAGCGTGGGGAAGTATGGTCAAGCAACGTGATGTTGGGGATGCCTTCATCCGGCAAGAGATTGACACGAGGCGAGACAATACATTATTATGATTTTACTTTATCAGCTCTGCAATGGCAATCACCGCATAACTTGTTGTGCTGCTGCTGTACATCCTCTTTCCGCCCTCTTTTTGGGGGCCGTACCCGCGTGTTGTTCGGCACGACGTCCGACGTTTCGCACCGCGTGCCCGGTGAGCTTCTTCGAGAGCTGTAAGTAAACAAAACAAAAAATTCCCGGCCGATTGAACGAAACGTCGGACATTACACGCTCCTTCAGTCGGTCATCTTTTTGTTTTCAATTTTGCCCCACGCGAAGCTTCTTCGGCCGCCGAAGATATGTAGAAGTCCCCACCCAGTACGTGGTCACGAAACGTCGGACATCGTGCGGTGAACACGCGTAGGTTCTCGCCACCAATGTTATTCGTAGCAGCGGTTTTTTTTTTATTTCTCATGGTAAAGTTTCGCGACCGAGGCTCAAAAGAAAGCTGTCTCTGGTGTGGACCAATCGGTTTCAAAGACAATCCCATATATTATCATTCTGACCACAACTATTGTGGTTAACGCAGACATGATTCCTTGTATAAGGTTTCAGTTTGGTGTTTTAATATCTTAACATAGCTGTTTTGTTGTCAGAAAGAAAGGGGAAAACCTATTCTCATATTTTGGCACTGGCAAAGGAGGTCCCATTATGTTAAACTGTGTTATAAAGAAAACATGTATGCCTTTTGTGTGTGTGTGTGGGAGTTAGTCTGGGTCATGTAGCCTGCATGTCCAGCCACCGCATACCTAAACAGCTTTTGTTAGGCCGGACAGAGCGGGCTTAACAGGCGCGGCACGGGCTAGAGAAGAGATGGAGTGACGTGGTACAGGAGGATGTGGAGCTGAGTGTACTTGCCGATGACTGGTACCAGCGGTGTCAATATCGGCCTCTGTGGAGGAGGCTCGTGAAGGACGCTACTGGGCAGTTGGAGGTAGTCGCCTTCCAGCAACAACAGAGAACGGAGGAGCGACGCTCACAACAACGAGCGGAACGCCGGGTGGCTAAAGCACAGCAGGTTGGCTTAGTAGGGGGCACAGGTGGTGCACCAGCCAGTCATCTCAATCAGTCGACCCGTGACAACTGGTTCTGCCCCGTGACCTCCTGCCATCGGGCGTTCGACACTTCACCTGGTCTCAAGGTGCACATAGCCTGGCACAAGCGCCGTGGTGACGTCACTTCCACTGAGTGGCGAATGGCGGTTGTTGTTGTTGGTAGTTAGGCTACATGGAGGAGACTACTGGGTAGTTTGGCTCATCAGGCTAACCACCTCGTGTATGCTTGCAGGATGATGATGATGATGTTGTTAGTTTGGCAAAGTAAAGACAGTAATTCCAGAGTACGGCACCTCCGTATCTGATAGTGAATTGACTTTGTGTGTTGCGGCAGTGGAGAGGGCGATGGTTGTCGGAGTGTCTTGTGTTGTGGCTGTCACTGATTGTTCACGTTTCGTTCACGTAACAAACCTCACCGATTGGCCCTGTCGGGTGGAGGCGGTGGTGGGGGTGCCACGACACGGTTACATTTTACGCGATCTCAAACGCCAATTTAATTTTTTTTTCTCTTCACATCGCTCTCGGTTTATAAACGAAATAAAAAAAAATCTGAACGCAGCATAAGTATCTGGGTGCTGCTGTGTTGCGGAACGTCGGTGGTAATTAGTGCTCTCTCACTTTGCCATCTGCCTAGGAAACGGCTCAGGAGGCCATAATTTGGTGCTGGCAAGATGACTCGGAGATGTGTCGCTAATATGTTGATATTTTACCCTAATTATTTCGGCGCTGGCACAAAAAAAATAACCGTCGCTTCGCTAATTTGTGAAGCGTCTCAGGAGTGGGGGGTTTTATTTTTAGCTGGCAACGTCTATTGCGGAGGTGATGTTTAATCACTTAAAGGTTGTTACAGCTGACTCACAAAATGCCAGTCAGTGTGATTCGTAGTTAATGCCAATTAGTCGTTCTCCTGAAAGGTTTAGTTGTGATTGATTCTGGTGCAAACAGTTGCAGAGTTCGTAATTTGGTCTCGTACATCGGGAATTAATTGCCGGCAAGTCCACGGCGCGATTTCCCTGCTACGCAAACGGGCGTCAAGGGGTCGGCGTTTGTCTCGCGTTCACAGCCCTGCAGAGCCAGTGGTGGAAATTCATCATTCCCGTGGCGGGAATGAAAACAACGCGACAACAAGCAACATCGCTGTCGAAGCAGCAGCGAGGCGTTGTGAAGCTCCCTTGCATGTATGTCTGTTGGATATCTTCTTTCGCACTGCACGTAATCCAACCTGCGCTAATCGGAGGGGGGGTCCATGAGGAGCCATGCCCTGGCTCGCCGGGCTAATGCGGCACAACAAAGTGCGTGGACTTATCTCCGTCTGTATCCATCTGTTTCCTCCTCGCATGTGTGGGGTTTTCTCCGGGCACTCTGATATCCTCCCGCCTCTATAACAAACGCTCGTTAATTGAATCTCGACTCAAAACTTTCGTGACTGCAGGAATTCATATCATTGGTTCTTTCGGTAAAGTCACGTGAGATAGAAAACAAAAAAAATTATAATGAAATAAAAAAATGAAATTGGAAAATAAATATTTCATCGCTTCCCTTTTTTTTCCAATAAAAGCAAAATAACACAATAAAAAAATAAAACTTGTTAAATTAAATTAAAATAAAATTGAGAATAATGAAAAGCAAAAAACCCAGAGCGTTTCCATCGCAACACAAGCGGTCTTCATCATACGGAGAGAAAAGAGGGGGCAAGCGTCCAAATGTAACTGCTTTAAAGGGTTCCAAAATTACTCGTTAAGTGGCCGATAACGCCTTAATATAGAGAGGCTCTTTTGAGCACCTTACAGTGGAGGCCCCTTCCATGAGCAGTGGCGTCAGCACCGCAAATCGCAGGGCTCCCTGCGCCTAATAGCTGTTTACTTGTGCGAAAATGACGTCATAGGCCCACTACGTGTCACACAAATTACATCCAATCACAGCCGCTAATTCAAACGCCCCTCCCCCTCATCACGTGCTTCTCGGCGCGCCGTGCCAACGGCGATAATCGCCACAAAATAAACAAAAAATATGTTGACCTCCGTCATTACTACGACTACTTATTAATGCGAAATGCAGAAGAGTGCCCATGTTTATATATTCGCATTAGGACATGTCAGGGCTTTTTACTGCATTGGAGGTGTGGTGGGGGGGGGGGGCTTTAAAGCGTATTGCATCATACGTTACTTTTTTTGGCCTGGTTACCATACGCTCTAAGGCCACCTAATTGATATATCATTTTAAGTGCGCCCTGTTCTTCTTCCCCGGCACGTAAACTCGCACGCGTTGCTCCGTTTCTCGGCCGTTGATTTGCCGAGTTGCCGACTAAAGTTTGTACCGAGCCCCCCCCCCCTCCCCAACCCTGTGCCCCCCCCCCCCATCCGCTCCCGCCCCTCCCCCACCACGGTAGCGAGATGAGTTGTCGCGATTCGTGCTCACGATTCGATGGAAGAGTCCATTGCTTTTGTTGGGAGATTGTTTGCTGCTGGTTGCTGTTCACGTACTGCACTTAGAATCTACAGCGGCCGAAATTAACCTGTTGCACGCGATTTATCATCGGCAGTCGGAAGTTAGCCGCGGTGGCGGTGGTGGCTATGCCCGTGGCTGCTGCAATCTGGCACTGTGGATGCAGCAGCGAGGGGTTGGTGGATCAACACACAGAGGGGCTGTGAAACTCCCATCCCGTGGGCGTCAAGGAGGAGATGTAACCCCGGCTCGCCAGGAGAATACTGAACAGCAAAGTGCGGACTTATCTCCACCTGTTCCATCAGCACGGGACAGCTTGTTACTGCCTCCTCGCGCGAGAGGTTTTCTCCGGACGCTCCAGTTTCCCCCCACGTGTATAAACACTCCAATGATTTACTGAAAACATCTTTGCATATCGAAGACCACAGATCTTGGACAATCTCTTGCAGCGCAGGCTCAGACCGCGTGGCTGTGGTTCCTTCTCATCCTCTCTCTCTACAAGAGTAAGGAGCGGACATCGTGCGGCGCAGTGTTACAAGTCGACTTTATCATTATTATTATGATAAAGAAAAAACTGGCACTGTTTGTACACGTAGGTCGTAGGATGGACAACAACAGGAAACATTTTTTAAATGTGTTGTTACGTAAAATCCGTGATCTGGTTCCGTCTGTAAAATATGTGATTCCGGACATACAGCACCCTGGCGTCTACAAACTAAGTTGCCTCTGTGGTAGTAGTTACACTGGAGAAACCAAACGCCATGTCTCGGACCGCATTCGTGAACACAAAGCAGACCTAAAACAGGGTAGGACCAACACCTCGGCCGTGGCAGATCACTGTTATAATTCAGTAGGCTCACATGACATTGACTTCTCCAGGACAGAGGTTATTTGCAAGCCATCTGGCTACCATGAGAGATTCGTTCATGAGGCTATCCACATATACAAACACAGAGACAATTTCAACCAAGAAGATAGATTCTGGCTTAGCAATCATTGGAAGGATTTTATAAACCATTTCGGGTCTTAATTGATTGTTCACGCTTACGGTGGCTTTCAGACCGCATCCATTATTTTCGTCTCCCCCCTCCTATTTTCCGAACATAGATGGAATCGTCCATCTGAACAAACTGCCAAATCGCTCTCTGTGGTGTTAACGTTAAAAAACCGCCACTTTTTTAAAATGTTCTTGCTGTGGTTTTCACACCTGATGATGATTGCTTGTGTTGCAATCGAAACGTCGTGAGAATTTTATTATTTTACATTTTAATTATTTTATTGTTTCACTTCCACGTGACTTTACCGAAAGAACCAAGAATATGTGTTGTTGTTGTTGTTGTTTGGGGAACATGGGTAGAATCGGAAAGAGAGGAAGACCTAACACGGAATGGCTTGACGAGGACATCGTAAGGGATTGGTGCCAGAAAGATGTGGCCACTACATTATGAGACCTCCTTTTGCCAGTAGCAAGATATAGTAATAGGTTTTTACCCTTTTGTCTGGCACCAAAACTGACACCTTTATACAAGGGATCATGTTTTCAATAACCACAACACAAGCAATCAAAATGCAAACAAAAAGAGACAACTCTGATAATGATATTGGCACTCTCCTTGAAATTGTTTGGTCCACACCCGAGACGACTTTTCTTAGAGCCTAGTCTCCACTGGTGTTGGACCAGATGACGCCAAAAGGCGTACAACTCAAAAACAGCGCACTATCAGAGTATTGAGAGCGTATATCATTATCAGAGTTGTCTCTTTTTATTTGAATTTCGACTGCTTGTGTTGTGGTTATTGCAAACACGATCCCTTGTATAAAGGTGTCAGTTTCGGTGCCAGATAAAAGAGTAAAAACCTATTACTACGTGCGGCCAACACTTGAGGGCATTGAGCACGAGTCAGAGGAGGAGGAGGGGTGGGGGGGGCGGGTAAAGTGAAAACAAATGACGACATTTCCAGTGGAGACTTTCAGGGCTACCTGTCCCTGCATGGCTCGGGATAATAATGATGATCATCATCATCTTTTTCACAGATGTCCAGTTACCCATTTCCTTTGGCTGCCGTTCGTCTCCAACGATCGTCGAACCCGGCCGTTGCCCCCCCCCCCCCCCCCCCCTTCGCGAGCCACGTGATTTAAGTTGAACGGCACAAGATGTCGAGTGAAAGTGAAGCGGGTTCGGCCCTGACGGGCCGTCGACGATTCGTCTGGTTTTTTTTGTTTGTTTGTTTGTTTGCTCGTTTCATTCACCGCGACGTTATTCGTCGCAGAACGCGGTTTTCAGACGCGCGAGCGTCGGACGTGACCCTACGTTCGCCGATCGACCAATCGGCGAATGCCAGCATCTTCCGTTTGCTTCGTCGCGCTTTCCACCAAAAGCCTCTCTGCGTGGCCAAGCACGTGCCGCGTCTCAAAGGGCCCTCGATTGATTAGAAATTACACAGTTTGTGCCTTCAATTTAAGGGTGAATGTGGCTCGATGGATGATGCAGCGGCGGCAGCAGCAGGAGGAGGCTTCCTGCTTGTGGTGGTATTAATCCAATTCGCGCTGAGATTATTTTTTTCTTTTCCGATTAGCACTTGCTTCGTGTTACTTTTTTTTGTTTGTTTAAGTCGCCTGTGGGGCTCAAGGGTAAGATCCATTGAGTCGGCACCGCTGTTTGAATCCAAGTTTCGGATGGCAGTTCATTGAACCGCGATTCCCAGTGCAGCGAGAGTCGGTGGTCTCGGCCCGGTCACAGGCACACAAAGGCAAAGATCCCACCCGTAAAGCATTAACTGACTGTTGGGGCAAGTGCTGTTAGCGAGTAGCACCTATGAAGGCCGGCACGGCATACGAGGGGGTGGTTAACCAGCACCACGCCCGGTCCCCTTTGTCTCCCCAGTGGCGATGTTTACTAAACACCGCACCAGTTACTTATTTGAGGCTGAGTCGACCTAGAGGAGGCCCAGGACTAGTTCAGATAATCGTCGATGTTTGACGGGTTCGTAGCACAGTGCGCTAACGTCTATACTTCAATTCCAACCGTATGTGTCTGGCGTCAATACGTACGCACTAAACGATCATATTTAATCACATTTTGCGCTGATTTTTGCCCAAAATTTAAGCTGCGAGAATTTCAAAACATTGATTGGACTTTCTTGTGATGAGCGTTACTGTCTGTAGCAAGGCAGGGTGGGGAAGTGCCGCGTCCTCTGGGAAAGTTCCTTGGCATCCGCTTCTGTGGGCCAATCTCGAGCATGAAGGGTCAACATTTCTGCACGACGAATTCAAATGAATTATTCATCTCACCACTCGAAGCCAGTAGCACAATGCGTAAACAATTCTAGATTTGAAGCTTTCGTGACTGCACGGATCCATACTCTTTGGTTCTTTTCGGTAAAGTCGCGTAGGTAAAAAAATAAAACAACAAAAATCACGACGTTTCGGCCACAACACAAGCGGCCTTCATCAGGTGAAGGGACCAGACTCTCTCGAAGACTCCAGCGCAGTCTTCGAGACAGTCTGGTCCCTTCACCTGATGAAGGCCGCTTGTGTTGTGGCCGAAACGTCGTGATTTTTGTTGTTTTATTTTTTTACCTACGTGACTTTACCGAATAGAACCAAAGAGAATGGGGATACAATCTATGCCAGTAGTAGCACAATGGTGATACAATCGGCTGAACGTGAATACAAATGAAATGGGCAGTCGGAATGATGAGTAAAGTTGGCTGTACGCTGTGACGCACCTGGATTCGAACCTAGGTTCTCTGCGTCGCCAGCTCGGCGCCCTTGACCTCTGTGCCTCCCGGGCCCAATGCCTTCACCAGGTTGAGCCGAATGATCACTGCTGTCGGCCTCGTCGCCTGGGCCTAATCGTGTTTGGCATCGTGCAGGCACCGCCTTGTGTGAGCAAGTGAGAGTGTGTGCGTGCGTGTCTGCCTGTGTGCGTGCGTGTCTGCCTGTGTGCGTGCGTGTCTGCCTGTGTGCGTGCGTGTCTGCCTGTGTGCGTGCGTGTCTGCCTGTGTGCGTGCGTGTGTTTGCGTGTGTGAGCGTGTGTGTTCGTGCGTGCGTGTCTGTGCGTGTGTGGTTGCGTGTGTGTGTTTTTGTGTGTGTTTGCGTGTGTGTGTATGCGTGTGTGTGTGCATGTGTGTGTGTGTATATGGGGAGAGGTAGTGTAGCGGTTAGCGCCCTGCGCTACGAACCCGGCAAACCGAGTTCGATTCCCGCTCACGGCCACCAACACCAGCGACTATCATCTTGAACAAGTCCTGCGCCTCTCCTCTAGGTCGACCCAGCCTGAAATGAGCACCTGGTGTAGTGTGTAAACATCGCAACGAGGGAGACAAAGGCGGCCAGGCGTGGTGCTGCCCGCCCATCCCCTCGTGTGCCGTGCCGGCCTTCATAGGTGCAAGTCGCTAACAGCACTTGCCCCCTACAGTCTGCTGAAGGCTATGGGGGTGGGGGGAGATCTTTGTCGTGTGCTTGCGTGTATGAGTGTGGGCAAACCTATCCGTGGTCGGGGTGAAGTAGAAAACCCGGACGGGTCTGTCCATGGTTATTCACCACGATCACACGTGCGCTGCGCTTTGTCCATCTCTCGGCCGCAGACCTCTTGATGTTTATTTTTTTTATTGGCAGTGTGAGGTTTCATCCCACAATGCATTGTAAGGTTTTATCCCACAATGCATTGTGATGTTTCATCCCGCAATGCATTGTGAGGTTTCATCCCACAATGCATTGTGAGGTTTTATCCCACAATGCATTATGATGTTTCATCCCGCAATGCATTGTGAGGTTTTATCCCACAATGCATTGTGATGTTTCATCCCGCAATGCATTGTGATTTTTTTATCCCACAATGCATTGTGATGTTTAATCCCGCAATGCATTGTGAGGTGTGGCTGTCCCAATAACGAATTGGCACGTTCTGTTTACGTGACAACCCTTACTAATTGGCTGTGTCGGGTAGTGGCGGCTTTAACGACGCATTTATATATCTACGCGATGTAACCCAACAATAAAAAAACACCCGTACTATGTATATTGCATACGATGTCCGACGTTTCGCCGCACACGTGCGTGGGAAGCCTCTGCCCGAACTGCAAGAAGCCGCGGGATCTCCACCACCTTCGCCACTCTCCGCGTGAAACGCCCTTGGGCTGCGGTCGTCCACGAAGTGTGACAAACGTATCGGGGTGGGGGGTGCGAGGTGTGGTGGTGGTGGTGGAGGAGGTGGAGGAGAGAACGCCCCACGTCTGTTCATTATCACCACTGACGCAGCAGCAGCAGCGGCTCACGCAAGCGCTGCCGCTGCGTCCATCTCTCAGCTGATCATCATCATCAACATTCATTGGGTCCACGTGTCGCTCCGATAGCTCGGATGGGAATGATGACCTCCGCCCTGCCCCCCCCCACCCTTCTTCTCTCCTTCGCCCCCCATTCACAACCCCCCTCTGCCCTCCTTCCTTCTTTCTATCGCTCCCCCCAACCACCACCAACACCACCACACACGACCACGTGCATTTTAAATCGGGGAGCTCGCGTGGAGGAGAATTACACACCCGGTCAAGCAGCTTCACGCTGCTGTTCGGATGACGACGCAGGGGAGGGTGGTGATGGGGGAGGATTTCGATTTTAATTCACGCAGCAAAAAAAACATCGCGGAAAATCGATTTGGGCGGTGTGTGTACAATGTGCTGTGTGGGTGCAATGTGCTGTGTGTGTGTACAATGTGCTGTGTGTGTGCTGTGTGTGTACCACGTGCTGTGTGTGTGTGTACAATGTGTGTGTGTACAATGTGTGTGTGCTGTGTGTGTGTATGTACAATGTGTGTGTACAATGTGCGGTGTGTGTGTGTACAATGTGTGTGTGTGTACCACGTGCTGTGTGTGTGCTGTGTGTGTGTACAATGTGTGTGTGTCTGTACAATGTGTGTGTGTACAATGTGTGTGTGTACAACGTGCTGTGTGTCTGTACAATGTGTGTGTGTGTACAATGTGCTGTGTGTCTACAACGTGCTGTGTGTGTGCTGTGTGTGTACAATGTGTGTGTACAATGTGTGTGTGTGTACAATGTGTGTGTGTGTACAATGTGCTGTGTGTGTGTACAATGTGCTGTGTGTGCTGTGTGTGTGTGTACAATGTGTGTGTGTACAATGTGTGTGTGTGTACAATGTGCTGTATGTACAATGTGTGTGTGTGTGTACAATGTGTGTGTGTGTACAATGTGTGTGTGTGTGTACAATGTGTGTGTGTACAATGTGTGTGTGTGTACAATGTGTGTGTGTACAATGTGTGTATGTCTACAATGTGCTGTGTGTGTGTACAATGTGATGTGTGTGTGCTGTGCGTGTGTACAATGTGTGTGCGTACAATGTGTGTGTGTGTACAACGTGCTGTGTGTCTGTACAATGTGTGTGTGTCTACAATGTGCTGTGTGTGTACAATGTGCTGTGTGTGTCTGTACAATGTGTGTGTGTACAATGTGTGTGTGTGTGCTGTGTGTGTACAACGTGCTGTGTGTGTGTGTACAATGTGCTGTGTGTGTGGGGAGCGGTGGTGTAGCGGTTAGCGCGCTGTGCTATGAACCCGGCGAACCAGGTTCGATTCCCGCTCACGGACACCACCAGTGACGATTATCTGAACCGGTCCTGGGCCTCCCCTAGGTCGACTCGGCCTCGAATTAGTACCTGGTGCGGTGCGTAAACATTCGCCACTGGGGAGACAAAGGCGGTCGGGCGTGGTGCTGTCCACCCCCCCCCCCCTCATGTACCGTTCCGGCCTTCATAGGTGCTCGCTAACAGCACTTGCCCCCTGAAGGCTATACGGAGGATCTTTGTCTTTGTAGCGATGGATTAGCGGTAGTGTAGCGGTTAGCGTGTTCGATTTGCGCTCACCGCCACCACGACGACTATCTGAACCGGTCCTGGGCCTCCTCTAGGTCTACTCAGCCTCGAATGAGTACCTGGTGAGGTGTGTAAAACATGACCACTGGGGAGACAAAGGCGGTCGGGCGTGGTGTTGGCCACCCACCACCTTGTGAGCTGTGCCGGCCTTCCTGGATGCTACTCGCTAACAGCACTTGCCCCAACAGTCTGTTCAGGCTACACGGGGGATCTTTCTCTTTGCCTTCAGGTGGGCAGTGTTAGCGTAGTGGTGTGCTTTGCGCTGCGACACGAACCCAGGAACCCAGTTTTGGCGCTCGGGCCTGGTGTTGGCCACCTCCCACCTCCTCGTTGCGCCGTGTCCAGGGACAGATTAAGGTCAAACGCTAACAATACAAATCTCATTTATTCGAGGTAAAAATTCATAATTTGCTGCAGGAAAAAAACAAAAACAGCTTCCCTTGTGGCTACCGTGGGAATAATCACGAATTATGCTGCCATCGTAAATCAAAGACGACGAAACATTTACAGCCCTTTTTCAGAAGCGACCTGGCTCTCACAAAAGTGGCCTCATCATCACCTGGAAATGTATATCAGCCACATATACTCTAAACGCGTGGTGATGTTGAGTCTAAATGTGGAGGGGAAACCGGAGGGCCCAGAAAAAAAATCTACGCGACCAAGGGGAGAGAGAGAGGGAGAGTGGGAGACACGGAAAATTCCAAATATGCATCACACGTCAGGGTCAGAATGGAACCCACGACCTCCTGTATACCAGGTGAGGGAGTTAACATCTCGCCACCGCGGTCAGCCAAATGAGATGCAGTGGGAAAAGTATGCCGAAACGCCAGGGTGCCACCAGCGGCTGATGCAATCCCGGCCAAAACATTCCCAGAAAGCCGTGCCGGGAATTATTTTAAAACCGTATTTATTTTAAGCGTAACATCGCCTCCACTCAAGGGGGTTGTAACCAAACGTTGCACGCTAAAATGAGACGCGAAGACAATGGAAGAATGTTGGCGTAAAAGCCATGATAAAATTGTGGGTTCCTGCACTGCCCCCTCCGATAATAAACCTCGGTTCGTAGCGTGCCTGGGATCACCGCTGGCGAGGAGTTCCAGATCCTCGGGGCAACGCTTTGATTCGGGCCCCCTACCCCCATTGCTGGCGTCACTCTCACAGCCGAGGCTGTGAGAGTGGTAGCAGGGGTCCTGCGCTGAAGAACGTGGTAGAGTATAAGGGGCCGTCCATAAATGACGTCACGCACCTGGGGGGGGGGCAGCCATTTGTGAAGATGTGTGACGACGAGGGGGGGGGGGTGAGAAATGTGACGTCGCATCAAAATGCGCAACTTTAAATACATATAGACAACACGTTCCACTTATATTCTTGGTTCTTTCGGTAAAGTCACGTTGAAGGGAAACAGTCATCACCTGTTTGTGTTACAGTCGAAACGTCGTGAGAATTTTATTGTTTTATATATATTTTATTATTTTATTGTTTCCCTTCAACGTGAGTTTACCGAAAGAACCAATAATATGAATCACTGCAGTCACGAAAGCTTTAAATCAAAACGTTCTACTTAATTGAATAGACTTTTTAATAAATGTTTTCTCCTACAACATCAGAGTGCAGCGCCACATTAAATTCGCACTACAATGACAATAGTTTAAAGCGATTTGAAACATGCTTTATATTTGGGGGGGGGCAGAGCTTTGTGACGTCATATTTGAGGGGGGGGGTCTGACTTTTTGTGACGCCGTGTGACGAGGGGGGGGGTCAAAAATCGTCCAAAATCGCGTGACGTCATTTATGGACGACCCCTAAACCCCCAGTCGCATGACAGATTAGTCGGGGCCCGCAAGGTGCCACGCATCCTACTCGCCTCTTTTTTTATTCTCGTGATGTCATTAATATTGTCCTCCCCCCCCCCCCCCAGTTAGGATTATATGAATCAATAATCTTTATTTAGGCTGCAGGAGGAATCCGATGAGCTATGAAGCTCTTTTTCACAGGTGTCCGGCAGAGGCGTGTCAGCAAGAAAATAGGTTTACAATAATAATAATAAGATAACCATATTATAGATATTTTATTATTGTGTATAGGCATGGCTTGTATTCTAGTGGTAGTGCTGTATGCTGATAGTACTTATTTTAAAGCAAGACTAGCGGTGGTCTGGAGAATTTACTCAATGAGACATCCATGCCTGGTCGCAATCGTTGCGAAAGAAAGTGTGCACTCTTTAGGGTTATTTCGGTAAAGTCACGTAGGTAGAGAAATGATAGATCACGACACAAGCAATCGCCATCAGGTGGGACAACCACAGCAAGAGAAAAAAAACTGCTGAAGTTAGGCCGACTGCTCAAGTTTTTTTCTTGCCGTGGTTGTCCCACCCGATGACGATGGCTTGTGCTGCAATCAAAACGTCCTGATCTATTATTTTTCTACCCACGTGACTTTAGCGAAAGAACCGAAGAGTTTGGGTTCCTGCAGTCACGAAAGCTTAAAATCAAGAAAGAATGTTTGATTCATCATCCGAACGTCGTTTTGAACGCCAGTGAGCAAAGTAAGGCGTTCCTGGATACTTGCTCTTCATTAACGCGGAAAATTAAACGCTGCACAGTAAGCATTAGAAGTTTAAGGATATAATCGCATTTCATTCATAATAAGCCTAATTTTGAACCCTGGCGTGGATGCCTATTAAAGTACACACACATACACACACACACAGTAAGACATGGAATCCAGGTTATTAAAAAAAATGAAATTAAACCTGCGGCTCACAGAATATATATTACGATCGTGAAGTTAACGACGCGTAGGCGAAATACACGATATCCATAAATGTATTCGGTTTATTTCCGTAATACTGTACGGAGCGTGTAAAATAGTCGGCTTCAAAACAAAAAAATGGCAACACCGCAGTTTGAGATTGTACGCGTTAAGGCTTTTTCAGTTTCAATTTTTTTTTTCATTTTCATTTATTTGGAATAGCCCTGTGAGCCATTCGGCTCTTGAATCGGGTGCAACCGCAACAAACAAATAAAAACAAAAACATGAACAAGAAAACATCTTAAAGTGACCATGTGTGACTTTGTGCAAACAGAAAATCCAGGAAAAAAAAACCATCAAAATATTCCTGAAAAAAAAGCACCGTACACCAACGCTGTGTGCAAAAATCCCAGTGGGATGCAGGTCAAACAACAACAACAACAACAACCACAACTTAGATTAAGGCCATCAATCTAACTCCGTACTACAACAAACAAACTAGGCTCTAAATTTCGATTTAAAGCTTTCGTGACTGCAATGATTCATCTTCTTTGGTTCTTTCGGTAAAGTCACGTAGAATGAGAATAAAATAATAAATTGATAAAATAAAATAACACAATAATATTCTCACGACGTTTCGGCCACAACACAAGCGGCCTTCATCAGGTGAAGGGACGAGACTGTCTGGTAGGACAGCGCTGGAGTGAAAGAGCCACGTTCAGATCACGGCCTTTAAGCCTCAACTTTAGCACCACGGATATTCACCTGATGAAGGCCGCTTGTGTTGTGGCCGAAACGTCGTGAGAATATTATTGTGTTATTTTATTTTATCAATTTATTATTTTATTCTCATTCTACGTGGTGACTTTACCGAAAGAACCAAAGAAGATGAAACTCGGCTCTCTTCTCGTTCCCTCTCTGCCGACATGGGCCGCCGAGCCAAAGGTGGAAGTTGGACATTAGCTTCTGCCGTCATGTGGGGCAGGGGGGGTAGCGTGGTGTGTGTGTGTGTTGTGTGTCACCAGCCGTGTAAGGAATCGTCAAATTTGCAAGCCACGATTCGACGTTAGAATCCATGTACGCTCGGGTCGAACGCGCTCCGTCCACCCGCCCGCCCATCGTGGCGGTTTAAAGAGCGGAGCGAGTTTCTTTAAAATCCCCTCCGACTCTCTGTCCGCACTCAGCGTCTCAGTATAAACGTGGGTCTCGTCTAGTGGTGGCGGTGGGGTGAAGTGTGGCTACTCTTCCCAGAGACATCTGGCCAGCGTGCAAGAGTAGGCCAAATACACGCGGGTTTATCTGGAGCTCCCCTAGAATTGCAGGCTCTTCCGCGGGTAGTGACATCAGCAGGCGATTGCATAGGGCTGCGCCTTTGCGCAATTTTATATTAGAGCGTAAATGGCCACACTTCAATTTGTTTAATTTTGAATGAACTGTGATGCTTGTCCGATGAGATTGCGGCGAGTATTGGGGATGCTGTTAGGCGCCTAACGGATGCATCGAGGCATCGGTTAATATTGATTCTTCTGCTCACGATTGCGCGCGTCCAATCGTGCGCGCAGCAATCAATTATTTACTTTTTACAGACCCCCCCCCTCCCCGGCATGCAAATTCTATCGCTGTTGTACATTCCGGCCGAACGGAGGTAACGCATCTCCATAATTCGAAACGGAAAAAAAACCACCGACAAACAAACAGCATGCGGTCATTCACCAGCAGCAGCATCGTCGTCGTCATCATCATCATGAGACGCGAATGAATCCACTGCTGGATGAAGGCCTCCCAAAGCCGTTGCGACCTCTGACGATCCGGCGAACGCGCACCGCGGCCCCCATCGCCGCCGTCCATGCCTCGGCTGCCACTCCCTCGCCACAACCTCTCCCCCGTGTAGCCTTCACAGACTGTCGAGGCAAGTGCCGTTAGGGAGTAAGCAACCGATGAAGGTCGGCACGGCGAATGAGTTGGTGCTGTCCGCCCTCGACCGTCCTCCGTCTTCCCGGTGACGATGTTTGCACGTCGCTTCTCGTAACTCGTTTGAGGCTGCGTCGACCTAGGGGCAGGTCCACTACCGGTTCAAGGAATCCATCACGTGGTGTCGGTGGCCGTTCAAGCAAGGCTCGAACTCGGTTCGCCGTGTTTCGTAGCTGCGGCACGCTAACTGCTGCCCCACCGCTCTTGAGCTCACTCATACTCTGACACGCACTTTTTTGTTGTTCTAACTTTTCTGACGCCGTGCCCCCCCCCCCCACTCCTCCCCCCCCCCCCCCGGATGTCTGTGAAAAAGAGCTTCATGGTTCATCGGATTTGTCCAGGATAAATTAAAGATTCTGATTCACGCGCACACTGCAGATAAATGGGATTGAGAGTATCGGCATTTCATAACCCCTACGCAACCGTCATCGTTAGACGCCTTATTGAATTTAGTTCGTTCAGGAATGTAAAGTGCGATTTTAATGTTGGGTTTGTAAGGAAGCGCTTTCCGAATAACGCTTCGACTGGAGTTGTTTCCATGGGAAGCGTCCGTGCGCGTGCCCAGATTTTCCGTGAGTTTCCCACTCCCCCAAAAGCTTCCTATGTTGTCATCGCTGCCACGTTAAAACTCTTTTTTTTAAAACGCGTCTATGCGTTGAATTCGGGATGCGTTCGATGGGCCATTTTTTGCGGTACGAAATAATTGCGTTTACTGTACAGCGGCAGCAGCAGCCTGGTTACCTCTCAGAATCTGAAGCCTTTCCTATCTTGATTCTCATGATTTGTGGGCGTTACGAAATGTATTCACCAATGATTTTCACGCCCAGGCTTTTCACGACCAATATTATTAGAATTTACAATTTGTCAACTTTTTGCTTGGACTTTTCAGCATTTCTCCACCGCTTTTGCTTGAAAATCCCACATTGATCGACACATTTGCACCCACCCCCCTCTCCCCCATTCCTCCCACTGGGGAGACAAAGGCGGCCGGGCGTGGGGTTGGCCACCCACCCCCTCGTGTGCCGTTCCGGGCTTCATTGCGTGCTACTCAGTCACAGCACTTGCCCCAACAGTCTGTTAAAGGCTATACGCAGGGGGTGGGGGGGTAGCTATGTCTTTGTAGATTATCACACATGGACCAGCGCTGGTGGGGCTACACTGCACCTCGCTTGTAATCCTGGCTCTGTGGAAGCAGGGAGGATTGGTGGATCTCAACAACAACAACCGCCATCCGCCACTAAGTGGCGGTGACGTCACCATGGTGCTTGTGCCAGGCTAGGTGCACCTTGAGGCCACGTGAAGTGTCGAACGCCCGCTGGTCACGGGGCAGACCCAGGTGCCACGGGTCGACTGACTGAGACGACTGGCTGATGCACCACCTGTGCCCCCCTACTGTGCCAACCTGCTGTGCTTTAGCCACTCGGTGCTCCGCTCGTTGTTTGTGAGCGTCGCTTCTCCGCCCTCCGTTGTTGTTGGAGGGCGACTGCCTCCAACTGCCCAGTAGCAGCGTCCTTCTCACACACACTCACACACTCGTGAAACCAGGGCATGACGACAAGTACAGCAAAAGTGCGTTATTGAGTTCCATCGCGAAAGAATGTTACCGTTCTCGCACGCTGAGCGAGTAGGTTTTGTCCGGGTGCTTCCTGCACCCACCAAACATCCCACTATAGGTCCCCAGAGCTCAGGCAATTTGTTGCAGTTCGGAGTCGATTCAGGTCGCCTTCTCCGCAGCTCGTGTGCGTTGTTACCGGCGCCTCGTCAGAATCTGTCTGTCTCTCTCTCTCTCTCTGGATCCCCGCCTCTCTCGGAGAGTCAACGACAACCGCGTGCGCTGTAACTGCGCGTATTTTATTTGAGTGTCTTTCTTTCAACATGTGTATTGTTGTCGCGCGCGATCGCTTAAGGGTGGCGTAGTCGGGTTTTGGGGAGGGAGGGAGGGAGGGAGGGAAGGGGGGAGGGAGGGAGGGAGGGAGGGAAGGGGGGGAGGGAAGCATGGAGGGAGGGAGGGAAGGGGGGAGGAAGGGAGGGGAGCCCTCAACCCAGCAGTGGCTGGCTGTCGCCTGATGAAGCTGGTTGGAATTACTGACGAAACGTCGTACTCAGATTGTAAATGGATTTGCTCTCCAACACAACCGTTGTGCTGTACTCGTAACGAATTGGCACGTTCTGTTTACGTGACAAACCTTACGAGTTGTCTCTGTCGGGTGGTGGCAGGTTGAACGACACAATTATTCACGTGATCGAACCCAAAAAAACCATGTAACACATTTATCCTGCGGAGGGAGCTGGTAGGAACGTTGGGTTGCTCGGTCAATGGGCAGGTTCACACGGCGGCACCACGTGGTGCATTCCGCAAATATGCCCGACTGTGAGGGCGGGCACAAGCCGGCGTGAGTAGGTTAAACGTTGAGTTTTATAAGGGCACCACGGGGTGACCAGCCCTTCCCCACCCAGCCCCACCCTCCCCACCCAGCCCCTCCCTCCCCACCCAGCCCCTCCTCACCCTCCCCACCCAGCCCCTCCTCACCCTCCCCTTCTCCACACAGCCCCACCCCTCCCATTTTTGGATGCACGACGGACGGACACAATAATCCCCTGTGGGCTGGTGTTGTAACCAGGAGGTTCTTACACAGTATTATACCAGCAGTGGCTGTTGTCCATGGCTGATGATATTTAGTATAAATAATGGAAACTTAATTTGTATGCAATGTAACGCATTGTGCTTCCCTAGAAATGAGTGAATTTGCATTACAATGTCCACAACCTCCAGGCCCGCTCTGTCTCTCCTCGACAAAAAAAAAAACTTCTTTATCTACACCAGCCACCGTTTGTCCAGCACTCTCGCTTTGCATTTCGTGATATATTTTCTCAATTTGCCACGAGACGGTGTTTGGTTGGAAAAAAAAAAAGAAAATCCCCGCATTATTTTCCTTCGTTGTCTTAATAGCGCATTCACGATTTATTCCTGCAACATTATCGTCCCATTGTATTAGTTGTATTGCATTGTTACGCTTCTGACGTAATTACATTTGTGACATTAAAGTATGTTACTGCCGCCAACCCCCCCCCACCCCACCTTTCTTTTATTTAACCACATTTCCTTTATATTCTTGGTTCTTTCGGTAAAGTCACGTAGAAGGGAAACAATAAAATAATAAAAAATATATTGTTTTATATTTTTATAAATAAAAAATATTGTTTCATATTTTTATTATTTTATTGTTTCCCTTCTACGTTCATATTTTTATTATTTTATTGTTTCCCTTCTACGTGGTGACTTTACCGAAAGAACCAAAAATATGAATCCCTGCAGTCACGAAAGCTTTAAATAACATTTCAATTACAATAAATTAATGCAAACCGACACACCTGATGACGACCGTTTGTGTTATGGTCGAAACGTCGTGAGAATTTTTATTATTTTATATATATTTTATTATTTTATTGTTTCCCTTCAACGTGACTTTACCGAAAGAGCTAAGATTATATAACATTTCCTTTGTCCATATTTCATTACAATTCTCAATTGAAGTGCAGTGAGCGACTGGACGCATGAGCTCAGACGAATGGGGCAGTGACACACAACAAGTTGCTGCATTTTTTTTTTATTTTGGAGGAGGAGGAGGAAGAGAGCGTGGAGGCTCTCTAATGCAGTGCAATCAATACATTTAGCACCGTAGGGGAGTCCGCAATGTGCACCGTGTATACACACACACACGTGTTTTAACACGGGTACGGAACACACCTCTAATACAAAAATCCGATGACAATTTAATCGGGAGATGCGCCTTCAATGAATTCCACATTCTCCCATGGCATTGTGAAAAGCAACAGTTTTTTTATATTAATGATCATCATAAATTAATGCAAAGGTTTTTCCTCCAGTCCAATGATGCGGTTGGCGCAGTGTGGATTCCAGCGAGACCGCCGGCATGTGCATGGATGGAGCATTCATCGGTGATGAATTCCACATTACGTGGCGAGAGTTAATGCTGCTGTGCATGTGGGAAGCGTTCCTCCCGTGCATTCGTAGCAAAGGGAGGAACGGGGCTGGACGGGGCGGGGCAGAAGCCCCGGGTACCCCTCTCGAGGAGAGGGGGAGGAGGGGGGAGGAGGGGGGGGGGGTCGCACCCTAATTGGGCGAGATGTTAACTCCCTCGCCTGGTACGCAGGAGGTCGTGGGTTCTAACCCGACCCTGACGCCTGCTGTGTATTTGGAGTTTGCGTGTCTCTCATCATCATCATCACGGTGGCTATGAGATGTTAACTCCCTCGCCTGGTACGCAGGAGGTCGTGGGTTCTATCCAGACCCTGACGCCTGCTCTGTATTTGGAGTTTGCGTGTCTCTCATCATCATCATCACGGTGGCTATGAGATGTTAACTCCCTCGCCTGGTACACAGGAGGTCGTGGGTTCTATCCCGACCCTGACGCCTGCTGTATATTTGGAGTTTGCGTGTCTCTCATCATCATCATCATCACGGTGGCTATGAGATGTTAACTCCCTCGCCTGGTACGCAGGAAGTCGTGGGTTCTATCCCGACCCTGACGCCTGCTCTGTATTTGGAGTTTGCGTGTCTCTCATCATCATCATCACGGTGGCTATGAGATGTTAACTACCTCGCCTGGTACGCAGGAAGTCATGAGTTCTATGCCGACCCTGACACCTGCTGTATATTTGGAGTTTGCGTGTCTCTCACCATCATCATCACGGTGGCTATGAGATGTTAACTACCTCGCCTAGTACGCAGGAGGTCGTGGGTTCCATCCCGACCCTGCGGTGTCTCTCTCTTGCTCTCCCCGTGGTCGCGTGGATTTTCTTCTCCAGGTCCTCCGGGTTTTCCTTCCACCATTTAGAATTTGGAAATGCTATACATAGAATTTGGAAATGCTATACATAGAATTTGGAAAGGCTATACATAGAATTTGGAAATGCTATACATAGAATTTGGAAATGCTATACATAGAATTTGGAAATGCTATACATAGAATTTGGAAAGGCTATACATTTCCAAGTGATAAGCCACCTCGTTTGAGCTGTAATTTGTGGAGAGGTCGCTGCTGAAAAAAATCTATACAGCTCAGTGCGCCTTACCTGATAAAAAATAAAATATATATAGCTCAGTTGTTGGGTACGTCGTAGGAAGCAAACTCGTGTCGCCCGGTTTGTATCAATGTCAGAATTTGTATTTAGATTGGAAGAATCTGATGAGCCATTAAGCTCTCCCCCGCAGATGTTCAGTAATCGTAGTTACGCGCAATGCGCTAAACACCGCGCTCCACAAGGATGAGGATGAACGGCGCACACGCACACACACGTACACACACACACGTACACACACGCACACGCACACACACACACACACGTACAAACGTACACACGTACACACACACGTACACACACACGTACACACACACACGTACACACACACGTACGTACACACACACACACACGTACACACACACGTACACACACACACGTACACACACACGTGCACACACACGTACACACACACGTGCACACACACGTGCACACACACGCACACACACACGTACACGCACACACACACGTGCACACGCACACAAACAAAGATCCCCCATATAGCCTTAACAGACTGTAGGGGCAAGTGCTGTTAGCGAGCACCTATGAAGGCCGGAACGGTACACGAGGGGGTGGGTGGCCAGCACCACGCCCGACCGCCTTTGTCTCCCTAGTGGCAATGTTTACACACCGCACCAGGTACTCATTTGAGGCTGAGTCGACCTAGGGGAGGCCCGGGACCGGTTCAGATAATCGTCACTGGTGTTGGCCGTGAGCGGGAATCGAACCCGGGTCGCCAGGTTCATAGCGCAGCGCGCTAACCGTGTGTGTGTGTGCACACACACACGTACACACACACGTACACACGTACACACACACGTACACACACACGTACACACACACACACGCACGTACACACACACACGCACACACACACGCACGTACACACACACACGTACACACACACGCACACACACACGCACACACGCACACGCACACACACACGCACACGTACACACACGCACACACGCACACACACACGTACACACACACGTACACACACGTACACACACACACGCACACACACACACGCTCTCACTCCGCAAGAAGAGGCCAGCAACCCACTTGATGTACTGCTTCGTTACAGGCGCCTCATTCCCCGCCCGCCCCACCTGGGAGCCGACGGATGATGTCTCTCGCGCGCGCGCGCTCCCATGCCTGGCGATCGATGGATCGATCACTCAGTCCCATCGAGACGGAGACGTTAGACGCAATCTCCCACCGCTCTCTCCGCCGCTTCCAATCATGCGATAAGCAAGCGGACCGAGGCGCAACGGCCGGACCCTCGGGTTGTTCCCTCCACATCCAAACGCGTTCGACATCCACGCGTTCAGAGCATTTTGTTGTTGCTGCTGCTGCTGTTATAATTTCCACGTGGTGATGATAAGGCCACAGATTCGTCAAGCTATCGTTTGTGGTGGCCTGGTCGCTCGTGTAAATGAGCCATATAGCTCAGTGGGCCTTACCTGGTAAAATGAAAAAATATATATTTCGATTTAAAGCTTGCGTGACTGCAAGGATTAATCTTCTTTGGCTCTTTCGGTAAAGTCACGTAGAATGAGAATAAAACAATAAATTAATACAATAAAATAACACAATAAAATTCTCACGACGTTTCGGCCACAACACAAGTGGCCGAAACGTCGTGAGAATTTTATTGTGTTATTTTATTTTATTAATTTATAAAATTCTCACGACGTTTCGGCCACTTGTGTTGTGGCCGAAACGTCGTGAGAATTTTATTGTGTTATATTATTTTATTAATTTATTGTTTTATTCTCATTCTACGTGACTTTACCGAAAGAACCAAAGAAGATGAATATATAGTTGCATTTTTTGCATGTTTTTTGTTAAGTGCTTTGCTCACCTGTTCTATAATTTGCACACCTATGGTGTTGTTGTATTGTTTGTTGTTGTAACGTTCGCACTCGACATCTGTGAAAAAAGGAGCTTTGTAGCTCGTCGGATTCCTCCTGCAGAATAAAATATTCTGACTCCGATTCGATTGTTCCGTGGCACCACGTGGCAGCAGCTGATCGCATTTACCAAGCGCTTCGCAGAGCCTATACAGCACGCCACCACGGTGATGCGACAGACTGCCGGTGCTGTTAGCGAGCAGCACCTATGATAGCCGATACGACCAGAGCCCGATTTACCCCTAGAGGCCCCCGTATGCTGTCGGTCCTTCTTTAGGCCAACGTTGAAGTAACAGGCCGAGCTGAACGTTTAGTTAATTTTTTTTTTAGTTTGTAAATTCCTGCGTAGAACAAAATAAATCTGCACCCTCCCCCGTGGCACCCGTTGAGCACCGCTGTACGGGGTCTAGCGCGCAGAGGAGGCGGGGGTGGAGCCTGAATCGCGACGGAGTCGTCGCTCGCTCGTCAATAACCGCGATGCGGGGCCGTCCACTCAAGCGCGTCGCCTCCGCCACAATTCAAATGCGAAGTCCCGGGCAGGCTTGACATTTCACACACACACACGCGCGCGCGCACACACACACGCACACACACACACACGCGCACACACGCACACACATACGCGCGCACACACGCGCACATACACACGCACGCGCGCACACACGCGCGTACACACACGTGCACATACACACACGCACACACATACACATACACACACACACGCACACACAGACACGCGCACACACACGCACACACATACACACACACGCGCACACACGCGCACACTACGTTCAAGAAAGAAGTGGGTCATTCGAGGTCGAGCGCTCGCGTTCCGTCGCAATTTGTTTTTGTGTCTTTCTCTCGTCCGCATTTGTCCCGCCGGTGGAATGAACTGACCACGTTGTTGTTGTTGAGAAACTGTGCCATTGTGTGTGTGCGGTGTGTGGAGTCTGTCTGTCGCTGCTGCTCCTGCTGCCGGTCGTTACTATCCGTGGCGGGACGTGCGATCGCCAAAGTCGGGGGCCATCCCGCGCTCCAGCGAGTCCGATGAACCCCTCCGCCTCATGTCCGCGATGGCCATTGTCCCCGTGTATAGCGACTTGTCCTGCACAGAGCCGTCTATGTCGAAAGGTTGGGTCGGGGTACGGGGCCCGGCGCGAATCCCACTGTGTGCCCCCCACCCCCCCCCCCCCATGCATTCAAACTAACCATAGCTATTGCATCTGACGTCGAAGCACGCCCCTCCCCCCCCCCCAAAGCGCGGGGCCCGAGGCGGTCGCCCGCGATTTTCTGCCTACACAAAGCCCACTTACGTAGCCTACCAGAGAGTCAATGGTAATGGCTATGATTTTCGTCTGCTCCCTGGTCCACGTGTTTCCCTCTCCTGCCTCTCGGAGTGATTCGAAGCATGAATCGAGGCCTGCGTCTTTGCGCACTCTTCTGGATTCCATTCCACGTTTGTTTTGTAAACGTCCGTGGCCGTGCGAGCCACGTCTCTTAGCGCGGGTGAAGCCCGTCGTTTAAACGCTTTGTTATCGAAGGTATAGATCGCTAACATGGTTTTTTGTGTGTGTGTGTTTTTTTTACGAACAGCTTATAGTTTCATGTTAAGTGTGCCGGAGACGATAGCGCCACCGCTCACGCCCTCCCCGACGTGCACATTCTGAAGTCATCGTTTCGGATGCATTTTAATTCCGAAAGTTGTCGCGTTAATTAAGTTGCCGTACAATTTTGGGCCGTTGATCTCTCTTTTTTTCCTCTTTCATCGCTCCTTTTCGCGGATTACCTTTGCGTGTAGATATATATGTAACAGGAAATAAACTAATTCTTGTTATTTACACTTATGAAAGCGCGTTTACCACCCACAGTGTCGCGAGGCGCCGCGCAGAGCTTAAAGCAAGCCAATTTTTAATAAATAACTAAACGCAATTCTCAAAAATAAAAATAAAATTGAATCTGCACGCAGATGAGTGGTTTGGAGGTGCGGTCACGTTCAGCCGCGGTATGAATCCAAATTTAATTCGCGCACGGCAAGCGTGGAGAGGGAGAGAGGGGGTAGAGAGAGAGGGGGTAGAGAGAGGGGGTAGAGAGAGAGGGGGTAGAGAGAGAGGGGGGTAGGGAGAGGGGGGTAGCGAGAGGGTGGTAGAGAGAGGGGGTAGAGAGAGAGGGTAGAGAGAGGGGGTAGAGAGAGAAGGGGTAGAGAGAAAGGGGATAGAGAGAGGGGGTTGAGAGAGGGGGTAGAGAGAGAGAGGAGGCAGAGAGATAGGGGTTAGAGAGAGAGGGGGTAGAGAGAGAGAGAGGGTAGAGAGAGGGGGTAGAGAGAGAAGGGGTAGAGAGAGGGGGTAGAATCAGATGGGGTAGAGAGAGAGGGGGTATAGAGAGAGAGGGGGTAGAGAGAGAGGGGGTAGAGAGAGGGGGTATGAGGGAGGGGGGTAGCGAGAGGGAGTAGAGAGAGAAGGGGTAGAGAGAGGGGGTAGAGAGAGAGAGAGGGGGTAGAGAGAGAGGGGGTAGAGAGAGAGAGGGGGTAGAGAGAGAGAGGGGGTAGAGAGAGAGAGAGAGGGGGTAGAGGGAGAGGAAGTAGAGAGAGAGGGGGTAGAGAGAGAGGGGGGTAGAGAGAGAGAGAGGGGGTAGAGAGAGAGAGGGGGACAGAGAGAGAGAGAGGGGGGGTAGAGAGAGAGAGGGGGTAGAGAGAGAGAGAGAGGGGGTAGAGGGAGAGGAAGTAGAGAGAGAGGGGGTAGAGAGAGAGGGGGGTAGAGAGAGAAGGGGTAGAGAGAGAGAGGGGGTAGAGAGAGAGAGAGGGGGTAGAGAGAGAGAGGGGGACAGAGAGAGAGAGAGAGAGGGGGTAGAGAGAGAGAGGGGGTAGAGAGAGGGGGTAGAGAGAGAGGGAAGGGGTAAGGAGGAGGAGGAGCAGATCGTGATTCTCCGTGTTGATATTTGCGTCTAAGAAGTAAGTAGCACAGACTGATTTTGTTTCACAATGGGAAAATACATAAAATATTTCATTTTCAAAGGGGGGTTGGGGGGGGGTGAAGCGCATAAAGCAAAGCAATGAAAAAAAAACAGAAATGATGAACGGAACAAAGTGCCGACTAAACCCAGCATCTTCTTGTTTTCTTTGATCGTAAAATAAAGAGAGGGAGAGAGGAAGTCGTTGATTAGAGACGTGCACGCGGGTGCCACGCGTCAAATGTTTACCGTTGAGGAAATTAAGCAGGGGGGGGGGGGGAAGGGCCTTGGATATGGACCTCGTAGTAGCAGCAATAATAATGACGATAAGACAATTCAATTTTGATATCGCCTTCCAAATTGGTCGTCTCAAAGGGCTGCACATCAAAGAGAACAGAAATATAAAAAAAAAACATTTACACAAAATTTGATTTGAAGCTTTCGTGACATTCGGTAAAGTCACGTAGAAAGAAAATAAATTAAATAATAGAGTACGACGTTTCGATTGCAACACAAGCAACCGTCATCAGGTAGAACTAAATTTGAGAGAGAGACAGAACACAGACACGGAGACACACAGACACACACACAAGCAGAGAGAGATACAACACAGACACAGAGAGAGACACACAACATAGACACAACAGAGACCCCAATGCCTCTGTGTCGAGGCCTTAAGTAGAGAGAGAGTGGGGTTTGGGTGTGTCTGTCTGTGTGTCTCTCTCTGCGTGTGTGTCTCTGTGTCTCTGTGTTGTCTCTCTCTGCTTGTGTGTCTGTGTCTCTGTGTTGTCTCTCTCTGCTTGTGTGTTGAGTCCATGGGTAGTGTTAGTGTAATGTTAGTCTATGGGTAGTGCAGTGTTGAGTCTATGGGCAGTGCTGAGTCTATGAGTAGCGTTAGTCTATTTGCAAGTTTACGTGCGTATGTATGTTGAACGTCTTGCGTACCGTACATAGCCAACCGTGTCTATCGGAGGTGCGGGGGAAGGACAACAAACTAAACACAAAAAAGCAGTTACAAAGAAATGAGTTTGTCATTCTCGATGATTTAAAAGTGCATCATAGCTCCAAGTGCCTTCCTCACATCAGAAGGAAGAGCGCGTTCCAGACGGCCGCAGAAGCGCATCTGCAAGCGCTCGATGCGGTGACCGCCGCTTTTGTTCGATGGCTGAGCCAAACGCCGCCGCCGCTGCCGCCGCCGCCGCCGCTACTGCTGCTCCTGCTGCGAGGATGAGCGTAGTTTGCGTGCTTATGGAGCCGGAGCCAAGGAACGGATACGCGTCCGACAGAGCCACGTCTGCCAGGGAGATGGAGCGGTGTGAAATTGTCTCGCGTGCAGGCACTGGTGGCGGATCATCAGATCGCAGGATCGTGAGCGATGTCGACCGCCTTGCGGAGACCATCCCCCAGCAGTGGATGGATCATGGCTGATGACGATGATCGTGATGATCTACGCAAATTGTATCGATTGAAAGAGGAGATGCGTTAATTATGCTTTGACCGACCCTCTGTGCTGCATTATATTGTTTCCAAATTTTACTGAATCTTGTTCGATTTTAATGTGCTTCTCCATCTCTCTGTGTTTCCCCTCTCTTCTTAAATTTAGCTCTTCTATACCCGATGATGATTGCTTGCGTTGCAATCGAAACGTCGTATGCCA
Organism: Petromyzon marinus; assembly: GCF_048934315.1. Classification (NCBI taxonomy): domain Eukaryota; kingdom Metazoa; phylum Chordata; class Hyperoartia; order Petromyzontiformes; family Petromyzontidae; genus Petromyzon; species Petromyzon marinus. The sequence goes on from NC_133723.1 coordinate 8,030,474, forward strand.
TTATGCAATTTTATTTTATTATCTCTTATTTCCACGTGACTTTACCGAAAAAAACACAAATAGGGAGCTGTTTCGTCTGGATGTGCTGTCAGCCCGGCTCTGAATGAAATCCGCCCTGTAAATATTACATGTTGTACAGTAAATATAAACAAGATCCATCACAGCAAAGGCTCGTTCGATGCACAATTCTCCTCAACGGTTCCCCTTCGCCTGAGCTGGTACGAGCGTCAGCTATTGCATCCGTGTCCAAGTGCCACCACTCATTGAATGCTGTTGCCTTAATCTAATTAAACACAGCCGGGCAGTGGCAGAGTAGTCGTGGCCACCGCACGTGGCTGCCTGTATAATTCAGCGCTGTAGAGGCAGCTATTCTATTCGGTAAAGTCACGTAGGTAAAAAAATAAAACAACAAAAAATCACGACGTTTCGGCCACAACACAAGCGGCCTTCATCAGGTGAAGGGATCAGTCTGTCTCGAGGACAGCGCTGGAGTTGAACACAGCCACGCTCAGACCGCGACCTTTAAGCTGTGTGCGAGGAAACAAGGTGCCTTGACAAAGGAATTAGCATAAAAAAATAGCATTTGATTGGCCGACTTGGCATAGAAGTGGTGTATATGCAAGTGCACATGCCGGGGGGGGGAGTTTCCCTATTGATGGTGTTGTGAAACTCTCTCCCCCCCCCCACTCCGTGGGCTTCGAGAAGGAGGTGTGGCAAATTAACTAATCGCCATCTGTGTCCATCTGTACGGGGATGGAGCGTCACTGCCCTCCCACCCCCGTCACCCGTCACCCTCGCGAGTGTAAGTTTTCTCCGGGAAGCTCTCGCCTTTCCTCCCCCTTCGTATCTTCATTGATTGGCCGCAGACATCTTCGACTGAAAAACAAACAAAAAGCACCACATTTCGCTGGACCCTTCTCTGAAACAAGACGCGATTGATGACTCAATTTGGCTTTCGTGGATATATTTTATTATTTTATTGTTTCCCTTCAACGTGACTTTACCGAAAGAGCTAAGAAAATAATAAAAAAAGAAAACAGTTTGGGAATTTTTTTTTTAGCTTATTCTATGGTTCTTTGGGTAAAGTCACGCAGATAGAAAAAAACAATAACTATAAATAATAATGTATATTTATATACAAAAAAATATATATTATAAAAATATACATTGTTATTTAATATTTGATTTAAAGCTTTCGTGACTGCAGGGATTCATATTCTTGGTTCTTTCGGTAAAGTCACGTAGAAGGGAAACAATAAAATAATACAAATATAAAACAATAAAATTCTCACGACGTTTCGACTGCTTGTGTTGCAGTCGAAACGTCGTGAGAATTATTATTATTTTATTGTTTCCCTTCTACGTGACTTTACCGAAAGAACCAAGAATATTATTAAATAGTTATAATTTTATTTCTACCCACGTGACTTTACCGAAATAACCGTAGACTGTGAATTCCTGCGGTCGCGAAAGTTTTAACCCGATACTCGTTAGTTCTTTCGGTAAAGTCACGTGGGTAGAAATAAAATTAAGACAAATCACGACGTTCCGTGCGTAACACAAGCAATCTTCATCAGGTGGAACAACCACAGCAAGAAAAAAAAAACTGAAGTTGGCGAGAGAGCTGCCGTGGCAAGAGGTTATATAGGTAAGAGAGGGGGAGGGGCAAGGGGGGAGAGAGAGGGGGGGGGGTGTTGGGTAGGAGGAGGGGGGGCTACGTGAGTGCTGGGGGGGAAGTGGGCGGGGCTAGAAGTGGGAGGCTGAGTGTGGACACGGGGGATAAACAGACAATAATGTGCGCGTGCTTTTTAGTTTAGTTTTTAGTTTATTTATTTTGTTATAGCCCTGTGAGCCATTCGGCTCTTGAATCGGGTGCAACCACAACAAACAAAAAAAAACACGAACAAGAAAAACATCTTAAAGTGACTATGTGTGACTGTGCAAACAGAAAATCCATGAAAAAAACAGCAAAATGTTCCTGAAAAAAAGCACCGTACACCAACGCTGTGTGCAAAAATCCCGGTGGGATGCAAGTCAAACAACAACCACAAGAAAACTTATATTAAGGCCATCAGTCTAACTCCGTACTACAACAAACCAAACATGTCCAAACCAAAAAACTTTTCGAAATCACCAAAAAATAAAGCCATAATTGCAACGTTACAGTGATCACAGGGACTGTGACCGAATTTTTACAATAAACTACATAAATAACATGTAACACCGAATCCTAGAGCCATAGCTGGCTGCATGAGTTACTCCACAACAACAGAAGCATCAGTTGGAGTATAAAATTTTTCAATGCACCTTTAAGATCAGCACGCTAAATCAAAATACAGATAATGCTTTGCAGCGTCATCCGGAGCGAACATTTTATTTTATTTTACGCCAATGGATAGCAGTGGCAGCTAGGGGTGTACAACTCCTCTAGAGCAGTTTTGAGAGAAGATCTCATTGGTAGTGATTCAAGTTGAAGTTTATTAGCAATAGCATTCCAGACCCTGGGGGCATCAATAGCAAAGGCCCTTCCTCCAGTTTTTGTACGGCAATAGGGAATGTGAAGCTGGTAAATGAGCGAAGACCTGAGGTAAAATTTGTTTTTTGAAACAGAGAGGAGATCCAGCAGGTAGTCTGCGGATTTTTTTGTAAGTACATCGTGAATAAATAAGATCTGGTGCACAAGCCATCGAACATTAAGAGATGTTAAGTTTGACCCAATGTGGTGAGTCCTATATGGGCAGTTCAATGTAAATCTTAAGGCCGAGTGATAGATGGAATCAAGCTTCTTCAGTACAGTACTTGGGGCTGATTTATACACGATGTCACAGTAGTCAAGTAGAGGCAGTATGGTAGCTTTTGTCACTTCCAAACGGAACATTGGGGGGAAGCAGTGCTTGTGTCGATACAGAAAACCGATTTTTATTTTTGTCTTTTAACCAATTTATTCAATGTGATCTTCAAAAATTCAGTTTTGAATCCAGGATGACCCCAAGATACTTATAGATCTTGACTTGCTCTATTTGATAATTATTTAAGGAATGTAATTGGGGAAAAATAACTTCCTGCTTTAGTCCTGGTGAGAAGCATAGCACCTTGGTTTTGGAGGTATTCAGGACTAGTTTAAGAGCAACTAGCTGATGTTGTAGTTTGTTGAAATCACCCTGTAGCTTAGCAATCAGGTCATCCGGAGAGCGACCAGCAGAAATCAGTATCGTGTCATCTGCAAAAAGATTTACCCTGGAATGATCCAGGTCAGCGCCCAAGTCATTGACATAAAGAGAGAACAAAGGGGGGCCGAGGATGGAACCCTGTGGAACCCCTTTTGTTATCTTGACACTGTTTGACCTCCAACCATCTGTGAAGACAGTTTGGGTGCGAGAAAAGAGCTAGTTTTGTAACCATTTTACACGCGTTTTCGGAAAAACCGAGGCAACTCGGTTTACTAAGCGGGGTGTTGTGGCCTAATGAACTAAGTCGTCAACAGACGCTCACCCCTCGGCTGCCACCGAGAGCCTGGCTCCTCCGACGTCTCTGACCCACCTCGCCGTGTGCGTCGCTTCCCCGCCCTGCCTCTGGCCGCCCGCCCACGAGGTGTCAAACCGTGCCAGGTGTTTCCACTGCCGTAGATTTACGAATCTATCGGCGCCACCGCCCCTCCTCCCCCCCCCCGAGTGACTCTGAGCGGGCCGATCGAGTTCATGGCGTGCCCTGCGGTATGCCCCAGAGCTGCCCTTCCGTACTGACAAGCAACCAGAACACCCCTGGCTCCAAAGGCAAAGATCCCCCGTGTAGCCTGTAACAGACCGTTGGGGCAAAAGTGCTGTTAGCGAGCAGCACCTGTGAAGGCCGCAACGGCACACGAGCGGGGTGGGTGGACAGCAACCACGCCCGGCCGCCTTTGTCTCCCCAGTGGCGACGATTAATTTTTCACACACCGCTCCAGGTACTCACTCGAGGCTGAGTCGACCTGAGGGAGGGGGGGAGGGGAGGGGGGAGGCCCAGGACCGGTTCAGGTACTCGTCACTGTCGTCGTGAATGTGTCGAACTTATTTCGCCACACCGTACGAAGCCAACCGTGCCTCGTCGGAGGCGTGAGCGGGAATCGAACTTGGGTCGCCGGGGGTTCCGTAGCGCAGCGCGCTGACCGCCACACTGCTGCACCGCCCACCAACCCATCATCACCCTTTGCCTCCCAACAAAACCCCACAATTCCAAATTCTTCCTTACTCTTGCGTACTTTGGCAGGGGGGGGGGGGGGGTGGTGATCCGTGGGTTCTGTGAGGCTCATTGCGGGATCACCCGCGCATCGATCAACGACGCTCGCCCCCCTCCCCCCCCCGTCTCTCGCAGGGAACACGAGCGACTTCACCCGCGCGTTCACTGGCAAATGCCTCCCCCACGGTGATGACGGTGATTTGCTGGGGGTGTTTTTATTTATTTATTTCAGCTATGTCCCTTCTCAAAATGAGAGAGAGAGAGAGTGAGAGAGCAGTGACTCATCAGGTTCGTGGCGTCGTCTCGCGCAGTAGTTGTTGAATTTAGTTTTGACCGAGTAGCACCCCTCCCCCCACCCACCCACCCCTCCCCTGGCCTAAGGGGCCGTCCATAAATGACGTCACGCACCTAGGGGGGGGGGGGGGGAGGGGGGTCAGACATTTGTGACGATGTGTGACGAGGGGGGGGCGGGGGGGGGAGTTTTAGAAATGTGACGTCACGTAAAAATGCGCAACTTTAATTAAATATAGACAACACGTTCTACTTAATTAAATAGACTTTTTAATAAATGTTTTCTCCTACAGCGCCACATTAAATACGCACTACAATGACAATAGTTTAAAGCGATTTGAAGCATGCTTTATTTATTTATTTGGGGGGGGGAGGCAGAGCTTTGTGACGTCATATTTGAGGGGGGGGGGTCTGACTTTTTGTGACGCCGTGCGACGAGGGGGGAGGGGTCAAAAATCGTCCAAAGTCGCGTGACGTCATTTATGGACGGCCCCTAACCCCAAGCACGGCTCTGCGACAGAAATGTAACGGACAACGAACGTCACCGTTTGTGTGACCAATCGAGATTTGAAGCTCCCACTTCCAGCCCCGCCCACTTACAGCCCCGCCCACTTACAGCCCCGCCCACTTACAGCCCCGCCCACTTACAGCCCCGCCCACTTCCCCCCGTCAAGCTTCACGTCCCTCTCCTAGCGTCCACGCAACCCCCCCCCCTACCCCCCTCCCTTGCCCCTCCCCCCTCTCTGACCTCTATAACCTCTTACCACGACATCTCTCTCCCACTTCAGCAAAAAAAAAATATGTCTTGGTGTGGTTTTCCCACCTGATGATGATTGCCTGTGTTGCAATCGAGACGTCGTGAGTTATTTTTTATTTTATACCTACGCGACTTTACCGAAAGACCAATTGTCCGTTTCGTGAGAACTGCATCGCTGACCATCCACGCATCACTACACTCCCATGCGTCACGTGCCCTCCATGCATCACGACGCTAACTGGCCGCTGGTAACTGCGAGATGAATAAACGCGTGACGTGGCCTGTTTGCGCTCGCAACGTTACTCTTATTCTTAGCTCTTTCGGTAAAGTCACGTTGAAGGGAAATAATAAAAGAATAAAATATATATAAAACAATAAAAATTCTCACGACGTTTCGACCATAACACAAACGGTCGTCATCAGGTTATCAGGTGATGATGACCGTTTGTGTTATGGTCGAGACGTCGTGAGAATTTTTATTGTTTTATATATATATTATTATTTTATTGTTTCCCTTCAACGTGACTTTACCGAAAGAGCTAAAGAATATGAATTACTGCAGTCACGAAAGCTTTAAATCAAAACGTTACTCTTGTAAACCCAACAATTGTTTACGACCAACGAGTTTAGAGAGCGCTTTTTTATCATCGTTCTAGGTTGACACGTGCATTTAAATTGTATCGTAGTCAATTTATATTGGCAGATTCATAGATGATTATTTATTCACCAAATGGCTTTTTTTACGCGTGATATAATTGCACGCGTTTATACATCTCCGCACGTAATCCCCCCATGGGACATTACCATGTCCACCCCCAGGAGTCAGCATACCCCCGATTGAGAACCACTGCCCTGTTATTTTCTTTGGTTATTTCGGTAAAGTCACGTAGATAGAAAAAAAATATTAAAAGAAAAATAATAAAAAAGAAAAGAAAAACAATTAAAAAACTAAGTTCCACGAATGTAGACTGTAGCCTGGTTCTTAATCGCAGTGAGTGTACTGGCAGTCTATAATGTATACTGTATATATAATTTTTTTACTTTTTTTATTCACTTTATTTTTTAAAATCTACTCGACTTTACCGAAAGAACCAAAGAACATGAATTCCTGCAGTCACGAAAGTTTCAAGTAAATATGTCACTGCTCTATTGTATTGTATATTAATGATCATTCATCATCAACGGGTAGGCAGGAGCGGGAGCACGGAGGGTAGCTTTATGATGAGCGGGGTCACGCGATCTCTGGTTAACTGGTCGCTCGCACCGGATCGGTAGGCCGCTTTGGGGACATCGGAGTTGGTGGGCCCCGATGTGAATGTTTGAGGACTGTCAGCGTGCTCGTACAAGGAAACACGCCGTGCCTCTTGTCGTCTGCTGCACTCCCCAACGCGAATACCTGCCGAACCAACACCTTTTATCAGCGCCCTACCTTATTACAGACGCATTCAGACCCTATTGGTCACCCCGTGCCCCTTAGAAAGCTCAACGTTCATCCTACAAAGTCACCATCACAAGGGAGGAACACAAACAAATAGACGAAAACAGTTTTTTTTTTTACCGCGTATTGAAACGGCTGCACGCCGTATGGATCTGAAAAACTCAAATTTTCCCGTACTAGAATACGGGGTAAGCCGTACGAGTTGACACCTTTGAGCGCGTGAAGCCACCCCTTGCCTTCGCACGCTCGCAGAGAGTCTAAATCAAATCCCGAGCGATGTCGTCGAACTACGCGCGGCCATGTGGCACACAGACGGGGCAGAATGATGTCTTCGTCAGCCAAATAATAATGGGAATCCGAGCATGCTTTGCTTTCGGCAGTGCAGCGGTTAGGGCGCTGCGCTGCGAACCCGGCGACCCGAGTTCGATTCCCGCTCACGGCCAACGCCAGTGACGATCATCTGAATGGGCCCTGGGCGTCAGTCTCAAATGAGTCTCTCACCACCGCCCATTCCCTTCCTCTTCCCTACCCCTCGCCCCCTCCACTCCTTCCCATCCCTCCCCTGCCCTCGTGTGACCCCCACCCCACCATGTTCCATTTGTTACGGCCACTCATTCCTCGACCCTAACACTTCTCTTGCCATCTAAATCACTCCGGTTTTTTTCGGTTTTGTTTGTAACTACGCAAAGCGCATTGAGCTAAGGTGCTCTCTAAATATGAGGCAAGATCTGCTGGCTGAATTACAAATGCCGCAACGGCGCGCAGGGTGACACAATGGCCAGAGTACCGCACTCACACACTAACACACACACTCACAACAACAACAACAACCGCCATTCGTCACTAAGTGGCGGTGACGTCACCACGACGCTTGTGCCAGGCCATGTGCACCTTGAGGCCACGTGAAGTATCGAACGCCCGCGGGCAGGAGGTCACGGGGCAGACCTAGGTGCCACGGGTCGACTGGCTGATGCACCACCTGTGCCCCCTACTGCGCCAACCTGCTGTGCTTTAGCCACCCGGCGCTCCACTCGTTGTTGTGAGCGTCGCTCCTCCGCCCTCCGTTGTTGCTGGATGGCGATTGCCTCCAACTGCCCAGTAGCATCCTTCACGAGCCTCCTCCACAGAGGCCGATCTTGACACCGCTGGTACCAGTCATCGGCAAGTCAACTCAGCTTCACGTCCTCCTGTACCACATTACTCCATTTCTTCTCTAGCCCGTGCCGCGCCCGTTTAGCCCCCTTGATCCGGCCGAACAAAAGCTGTTTCGGCATGCGGTGGCTGGGCATGCGGGCTACATGACCCAGTCAACGCAGCCTTGCCTGCAGGAGGAGCTCACCGATGGGACCTTGCCCAGATCTTTCAAGGATTTGTGAGCTCCTCACACAATCCAGCTAGGTTAAACCCAGGATGGATCGTAGGCAGGCTAGCCTAAATGTTTTTAACCGGCAAAGATGTTCCATGAAGGGGGTCCACGTTTCGCAAAGCGTAGAGAAGGGAGGGAATGACCGTGGCCGAGAAGACCTGAAGCTTAGTGCGGAGCGACAGACCAGGTAGCTTCCACACAGCGTTACGCAACCGATGATAAGTTATTGCCGATCGACTGATTCGGAGTGAGGCCTCTGCTGTTAAACTGGAGCCAGTCATAAGCACACTGTCCAGATATGGGAAACTCTCCACTCTCTCCACAACTGCCCAATCACCGATTGAGAGTTGTATGGGTGTAGTGTCCGATAGTACAAAATACCCAGGCAGGTGCTTAGTTTTGGTGGGGCTGATGGTAAGGCCCCATCTCTTAGTGGCATGCTCCAGTATCAGCAGCAGCGTCTCCAACTCCTCCTCTGAATGACCAGCTATTACCAAATCATCGGCATACATAACGTGGTTGAGCAATAGGTAGCCATCCCTTGACCGCACCCGGGCATCGATCAGTCTCCCATTATATCTGTGCCAAATGGAGATTCCCCTGGTACAGCTATCGAAGGCTTCACGAACTACGTGGTCAAAATAGATGTTAAATAATGTGGGAGCCAGAGGACATCCTTATCGCACACCAAGGTGTACAGGGAATGGCTCTGACTCCCGGCCACGTAGTTTTACCCGGGCCTGCTCACCATCATGAAGGTCCTTAATAATCGTGAGCAGGGGGTCAGGGAGTCCAAAAGCACGAACAACCCAGAGCCCAGGCCGACTGATGGTATCATAGGCCTTGACCAGGTCACTAAAGCAGAGATGTAGGTCTTGTTGGAATTCCCTACACCTCTGCTGTAGCAGACGGACAGAAAATATGGCATCTGTGCAGGACCGCCCTTTCCTGAAACCACATTAGGGCTCCGCAAACCTCTCCTCAGCGTGCCTGGCAAGGCGATGTCGAATAATCCCTGCCAGGACCTTTCCCGGAACACTGAGGAGTGAGATGCAACTGTAGTTGTTACAGTCTGTGCGGTCCCCCTTCTTGGAGGACCACCAGGGCATCCTTCCAATCCTGTGGAACCCGTCTAGTGGTCCAGACTGTTGTTATGATGTCATATAGGGCAGTCTGTGCACAAACGCCACCCTCCCTCAGAATTTCGCTTGGGAGATCATCTCTGCCCCCTGCCTTTCCTGGTCTCAGACTCCGGATCGCCTTCAGTACTTCCTCAACAGATGGCACCTCAGCCAGCCACTCAAGGGGGTGACTTCTTCCAATATTTGAGGCACCGCAGCCTCAGCAGGGTCATCCCCACTTTTAGCCACGATGTTTTCCTGGCTGAGGGGTTTCCCCTCCCCAAGGACCTCACATAAATGCTCAGCAAATCTGCAAACCTGTTCCTGGGGGTCGGAGATTGGAACACCATTTTTCCCCTAATGATGGTAATAGGTGTGGCACTGCAGGTTACTTTTTTGATGGAGTTAAATAGAGATTTGTGATCGCGGGCCACTGAAGCAGACTCCATCTCCTCAGCAACCCGCGACTACCACCCATCCCTGCAGCGCCTCACGGCTCTCCGAACCTCCGAGCGAAGGCTGCGGTAAGCTTCCTCATTCTCTGACGTGGGATTCTGTAGCCGATGACAGTGGGCCTGTCGCTTTTTCTCAACCATCCTGAACACCTCCTCTGTCAGCCAGGGTCTCTGGGGAGGTCCGGACCGCGTACCCAAAGCAGCCATTGCAGCTGCATGAGTCACAGTCCTAAACCTCGCCCATTTACCCTCGACATCAGGAGGAGTGGGGGACGATGCCAACCCCAGCCGCAAGCGATGATGAAATTCTCGCTTGCAACTTTCATCAGCTAACTGAGACCAGGCCACTTTAGGTTGGAATGGGGTCCTGGGTGTACACCCACCACCGGAGTGGAAGAATGGCAGGCGCATCTTACAGATGACTAGTCGATGGTCAGAGGGCAGATCAGCTCCACGGTAGGTCCTGGTGTCAAGGACATGGGCTCGCATCCGCTGGTCCGTTACTATGTAGTCCAGCAGATGTTCTTGCTTGGACCCGGCATGCATCCATGATGTTGTGTGGATGTGCTAATGCCGGAACAGCGTGTTGGTAATTACAAGCCCATGGGCTGCACAAAAATCTAGCAGCCTCCTACCGTTGTTATTGAGCTGATCTGGCCCATGCACTCCAATCACTCCAGACCAGGTGCCAGCATCATGACCAACTCGGGCATTGAAGTCACCCAACAAGATGACTCTATCCAAAGGGGCCACTTTAGCCAGCACCTGTGACAGGAGGTCATAGAAGGCATCTGACTCATCGGCTTTGCCTGCATCCCTCCGCGGATGTTCGTCTTCGGTGGGGGCATAAGTAACCACGACCACCACTCCTCGCCTCCAGTTGATAGGAAGGACAGCCCAAAGTAGCCTAGGGCTTACAGCTTCCCACACCTCACCGCCACGCTCCCATGCACCCTTCATTCTTTTGTTCAAAAAAAGAGCCACACCCTGTTGTGTGGCAGTCTGCTGCCCCGAGTAGAGGACTGTACACCCCTCATGGTGGCAGGAGCCAGAACCGGTCTACCGGACCTCCTGAATGCCACAGAGATCCAGGCGGTACTGGTCCAGCTCCCGACAGAGGAGTGGCAGCCAATCCTCCGCAGTGAGCGTTCGAACATTCCACGTGGCCACACGAAGCGGCTTTTCGTTGTTTCTGGTGGAGCCTGGAGGGTAGAGATGCAATCTCCTGGCTCCGCCAATTGGGGTCTGGCCAGGAGACGTCATAGACGCATGTCCCCCCTGGGCCTCCGGCACAAGCTTATTAGATATATATTTAAGTCGTGGTTTCGTGGTAATTTTTTGAAGGTGGAGGGGTTGCCAGCCCCTCGCACCCATCCAGAGCCCCCGTTTAGCCACTGTGGTGATCACAGACGCCATGAGCACTGTCCACGACAGAGTTGCCCGTCCGGCACCGCGAGGAGGTAGGGGGTTGTTTTGCTGGACACACACAAACTCACCTACACACACGAACACACACACGCACACACACACGGACACACGCACACACACCAGCCTGGCCAGACACACACACACTCACACACTCACACACGGACACACACGCAACGAACACTAAAAACTGCTACGGCAGCCGCCGCCTCATCCTCCTCCACGCGGTTTATGGCATTTAATCCTCATTGGGTGATATTTGTCTCATGAAGGGTCCGCCCGTAGAACGTGTAATCGTGTTCCGGGAAGAAGAACCCCCTGCTATTTGTTCATTGTGAACAATGTGCGCTATTCCGCCAACGTGCACCACTCATTACATTCGCAGCGAGAGGTCCACTCCGTGGGACAAAGGACGCCGAATGTGGACCTGAGCAAAGCGAGCGGAGACCGGCTGCGTCTCCAGCCTCCGTAACCAATGGCTTTTTTTTACATATATATCATTTTCAACAACAACCTTACCTGGTGAAATAAAAAAAAAGTGTGCGTGAACAGTTTTTGGTTTTTTTAATGGAACCCACGACCTCCTGTATGCCGAGCGAGGTAATTAACATCTCCTAGCCACCGCTGCGATCTGCTCGGCCGGCACTGGTCGTCTGTCTCTAGGCTTGGTCGACACTTGATTTTTTTCACACAGCGTTGGTATACGGTGGTTTTTTTTCAGGAATATTTTGCTGTTGTTTTTTTCATGGATTTTCTGTTTGCACGGTCACATAGTCACTTTAAGATGTTTTTTTCTTGTTCGTGTTTTTGTTTTTTTGTTTGTTGTGGTTGCACCCGATTCAAGAGCCGAACGGCTCACAGGGCTATACCAAAATAAAGAAACTGACACTGAAAACTGAAACTTGATGAAGCCGTCTGGCAATTATTGTAGCCGGGCCCGGACCCAATTTAAAAAAAAAATCCCCCCCCCACCACCACCACCACCACAGGCGCACGGTGTCTTTTGTTCCAACGTTGCCTTTGTGGAATTGGAAGAGAAAGATAGAAAAAGAGACAAAAAACCTCGGGTCACACGAGTCTCCGGAGATTCCCACACACAAGGCAGTGTGTGTCCCCAAACCCCCATCCCCCCCACCCCCCCACCCCCATGCCTTGGCCTTTGCCACCCGCGCTTTTGGTTCGGCTAAATGAGTAATTGCGAACAAGATGGATCGTGGAGCGTATCGCGTGGCCGTGTCGTTCCCCGCGTCGCCTTGAAGGGCACCCATACGCGCCTTATCTGCGCGCCGTGGGTGGGTGTTCAGTCAGGCGGGGGCAAGGGGGTGCGAGTGGCGAGGCTCCGAACGATGCCAGATGATCGCTGGATTCATTGTTCTTTCAAAAATATTTATATATTTCCACGCCCCCCCCCCCCACTCATCATCATCCCTTCCAGTGACGTAGCCTGCCCTAACCCACTTAATTTTCTTAAACGCTAGGGCGATGTTGTTAATCCGCTCCTTCCAATCTTCCGTCTCCTCCAAATGTAATTCCCGCGTTTCTTTGCGCACTTTTCAGCCCTTTTTGGCCCGTGACATACGGCCGGAATCTCTCCTGTAACTGCATCGGCCCGGTCCTCAATCCACTGCTGGATGAAGGCCTACCCGTGCTGTGTCTTAGAATGGAGTGCTCACCACTGTTGTTAAATTGAAATTAAACTTTTTTTATTTTATTTTACCGGCTATAGCCCACTGAGCCATATAGATTGTTTTTCAGAAGCGACCTGGCTATTACAAATAGCTCAACGAAGTGGTTTATCATGTGGAAGTTTATAGCAGCCAAATACTAAATGTGGAGGGGGAAAATCCACTTGACCACGCAGAGAGAGACACGCAAACTCCAAATATACAGCAGCAGGCGTCAGGGTCTGGATCTAACTCACGACTTCCTGCGTACCAGGCGAGGTAGTTAACATCTCATAGCCACCGTGATGATGATGATGATGAGAGAGAGAGACACGCAAACTCCAAATATACAGCAGGCGTCAGGGTCGGGATCGAATCCATGACTTCCTGTGTACCAGGCGAGATAGTTAACATCTCCTAGCCACCGTGATGATGATGATGAGAGAGAGAGACACGCAAACTCCAAATATACAGCAGGCGTCAGGGTCGGGATCGAATCCACGACTTCCTGTGTACCAGGCGAGATAGTTAACATCTCCTAGCCACCGCGGCGCCACTGTTGGGCCATCGGTTCCAACCACGTGTGCCAACGTTGGCCCAACGTTGGCACTCGCAGTGGGACAAGAACAAACGGCAATTGTTCGGGGCGGACGCAAGGGCAGTAGATACAGGTCCTCCGGCTGACCCCCACGTGTATAACCCCACGCATCCCAAAGAATTGGCCAATACGAAATGAAAAATCGCACGCCATCGATTCTGAGATCAATGTATTTTTGCAACCCTGATTCAGAATCGGAATCCGAAAAGCGTATTTCATGCCGGAGGAATCCGATGAGCTATAAAGCTCTTTTTTCACAGATGTCCAGTCGGGGCACGGGGTGAGAGCGTTACAACAACAAACAGTGCAAAAACACGATAGGACTGCAAAGTACAAGAAACGTAATCAAATCACCCGAACACACAAAAAATACAACCAAACTAGCCCGCTGAGATATTAATTTAGAATGTTTTCCACGAGCGACGGGCCACAAATGATAGCTCGACAAAGTGACCCATCATTTGGACATTTATAGCAGCCAAAATCATCTAAACAGCCTAATCGCGTGTTTCTTCAGGGACGTTTTATTTCTTTATTTATTTTGGTTTATCGTCGCGCGAGGTGCAACATCCAAGTCATTGATGGTGGTGATGGTGGTGGTGGCGGCTGTCTCACCACGGGACAGACACACTTCACCGTTTTAATTCCACACGCAGCTCGGAGCTGTGGTTCTACCTTTCATTCCTTGCTTGCCTCCTTCCTTGTTTCTGTCTGAACGCAGCGCCACGCCGCACCCGCTTAATTGACGCGACGCGCCATCTTTCAGAGTCGGTGCATTTTATGTATGCTGCGGGAGTAAATCCGATGAGCGATGAAGCTCTTTCATCTTTGGTTCTGTCGGTAAAGTCACGTAGGTAGAACAAAATAATAGGTCACGACCCTTCGATCGCAACGCAAGCAATCGTCATCAGGTGGGACAACGGCAAGAAAGAATCAAACTCCTGCAGTTTAAATAAAATATGCCGACTCTGAAAGATAGCACATCGCTTCAGTAGTTGCTGAAGCAGTTTCTTCTTCAGCAAATTTTAGTTTTCTTGCTGTGGTTGCCCCACCTGATGACGATTGCTTGTGTTGCGATCGAAACGTCGTGATCAATTATTTTTTCTACCTAGGTGACTTTACCGAGAGAACCAGAGAGTATGGATTCCTGCAGTCACGAAAGCTTCAAATCAAGATATGAAGCTCTTCAATTTTTTTTCCTACAGAACGTTACAACAACAAACAGTACAGAAAACGCGACAGGAGTGCAAAGCATAGGAATGCTTAGCTAAAACAAGATAGAAATACAACGAAACTATTTTATCTTACCGTGTGAAACACGCTTGAGCTATGAGCTTCTCCTCCAGAAGCGGCCTTGGCCACAAATTGCATCACAAACGAGAATTGGCTCTTTGCCACGTGGGCATTTTTGTTTTTTAGCGGCCAAATAATCTAAATGAAATCAGCGTCACCTTCATCGCTTTCTCATCTCTCTCCATTAGCTCGCCGCTTAAAATTATATCCCTTGATGGGGGCAGAGGGGGGGGGGGGTATGCCGGTGAGGAGGATGAGGGGGCACGGCTTTATGATGGTGATTAATACTGGTAGGAACGAAGTTGTAAACTGAGTGTACCAGCCTGCAATAGATTAATGTGTCCGTCCGTCCGTCCGTCCCCTTTCAATACTTTAACGAAGTGAAATCTCGTGCTTTTGGGTGTAAAATCAGCAATAGCCAGCGCAGAGACTCGATATGCCTTATTGCACCCTACATTTGGAAGTCACATTATCTCATTTGCGAACTTCGCTTTTGGGGATGTGGCAAATTCACACACAGCCCACAGCCGAATACAAAATTCCAATGTTCCTACCAGCCCACCCTGCAGGGACCTGTTAAACACATTTATCCTTTCACCGATAGGCTGGGAAGAGGGGTTTGGCGAGTTGATTCACCCGGCCCAGCGACAGTGGCTCATTCAAATCGTGCCACGGGTATAATAAGAAAAGAAAAACAAAATCTATAGATACACACAAATAAAACTAAACTATTTTATATCAACAGGTGAAGCCCACACAGCTCTTAGCTCCTTCTTTAGAAAGCGGCATGGCCGCAAGCGGCTTATCACCATTTAGCCATTGTTTTGTTAGCGGACAAAACGATCTAAATAAAATCAGCGGCATCATCCTCAGCTCTCTGGGTTCTCTTCGTCCATCACCGCCGGTGATGAAGAAACACATTTGTCGATTCAACCGGCGGTGGGAGTGAGCGGTTTTGGTGCGTGGATTGACCAGGCCCAACGAGAGTGAATCACTCTCATCGTGCCCCGGGTGTAAGAAAACGTCGTTGATACCGAGAGCGAGAATATCCGCGTGTTGTTGATCCTTGGGACGGATAACAGGGGGTGGGGTGGAATCATATATCGGTCGTTTATCGATTCTTAAAGCAGCGGCGGAGGGTGCGATTGTTTTTTTTTTCATTAATTTCTCTGACCAACACGGCCAGGTTACATTGGGCGATGGTGTTGTGAATCGATGCTTTTAGATCTGCCGCGCGTGTCGCGGATTTTGTTCTTGTCGTTCTTCCGAAACTCCCGCGGCAGTGTGAGATTTTATATCCTTCGGCCGCATGCTTTAAACAAAAAAATATATACTTTAATATATTTAAATCTTTCAACGAATTTAATTTTCAAAACGCGATTTTGTGGAATGTGATGAGCATCGCTGCAGTGTAATCGTCCCACCCGTGGTAAAATAAAACCGCAAGATTCAATAAAGAAAAAATTGTAAGTTAATTACTTACAAGTAAATTAATACATTGTTATTATTACAAACATTCCCCCCCCCCTTATTTACAAATGTGTACATGTCTGTGCGGGGAGTGGAGGCAAGTGGCTAGCGCAGTGAGCTATGAACCTGACAACCCCGAGTTCAATTCCGGACCATGGTCAACATCCGTGTCGAGCGATCTCCTAAACTATTCCTTGGCTGCCCCTCTCCCTCCTCCACCAGCCCAACGTGGTGAAGTATGGTCAAACGACCCTCGTGACCGACACGGTGTGGGGGGGGGGGGGAGGGGTGCCCTTCATCCAGCAGTGGATCGATAAGGGGCTGGCTGTGTGCGACATTGCAATGTGTATAATGAGTTCACATTGCTAAACTAGCAAGCCACTAAGAGGCATCATCATCATCGGTTCATAACCCGGGGGGTTATGGGTACACTTAGTGGCACTTTGGCGATCGACTCCCACTCGACCCTCGTCATCTGCACGGCGTTTGCTTCCGACTCTCCGAGATACTACGCTAAGTCTGCAGCTGTCCCCTTGGCCGAGCCCTCCACTGGTGGAGCAATATTCTTGGTTCTTTCGGTAAAGTCACGTAGAAGGGAAACAATAAAATAATGAAAAAATATATAAAACAATAAATAATTTTTAAACATCTCGATTTAAAGCTTTCGTGACTGCAAGGATTCATCTTCTTTGGTTCTTTCGGTAAAGTCACGTAGAATGAGAATAAAATAATAAATTAGTAAAATAAAATAACACAATAAAATTCTCACGACGTTTCGGCCGCAACACAAGTGACCTTCTTCAGGTGAAAGGAACAGACCTGTCCTGTGTTATTTTATTTTATTAATTTATTATTTTATTCTCATTCTACGTGACTTTACCGAAAGAACCAAATAAGAATTTTTAAACAATAAAGAATCGTATTGTTTTATATTTTTATTATTTTATTGTTTCCCTTCTACGTGACTTTACCGAAAGAACCAAGAATATGAATACCTGGTGGAGCAATGTTAAAAAATACGTTTAAAAAAAAAACCCCGTGGTTGAATTGCAAACCCCTGAATCGTCACGTATTTGTTTAATCACTGTGCGACGGTGAATCAATGTTGCACATTCCTACCTCTGCGCGATGTTTACTACATCGCCTGGTATGCAGGACGTCGTGGGTTCGATCCCAACATTGGACGTCTGCGGTATTTTTGGAATTTGCGCGTCTCTCTCCCCGTGGTCGCGTGGATTATCTCCGGCTTTTCCCCCCACAGTTTGAATCGACGTGCGTTCTAGAGCATTTTGCTTGCTATAAATATCTACGCGATAGGCCACTTCTTTGAGCCATCATTTGCGGCAAGGGCGATTCTCAAAAAAAAATAACTATATAGATCAGTGGGCCTTACCTGGCAAAATAAAATATATATATAGTTTACGTCTTGATTTGAAGCTTTCGTGACTCCAGGAATCCAAACCCTTTGGTTCTTTCGGTAAAGTCACGTAGGTATAAAATACAATAAATCACGACGTTTCGGGCGCAGCACAAGCGTCGTGATTTATTGTATTTTATACCTACGTGACTTTACCGAAAGAACCAAAGAGTGTGTAGTTTATAGTTAAAACTGTGCCGCCACTTCCGAAGGCCACGGACTGCGGTCGTCTCCATAACAGAGCTGCTGAGCTCACTGGGGCCCTTGCCGGCAGACATAGTGAAGCACCAGGATCTTGGTCTGATCCAGCCCTGCAAGAATACCGTACTGATGCTCGCGTGGCGTAAGGTTACCTGTGGTTACGCTCTGGTTCTTTCGGTAAAGTCACGTAGGTATAAAAGAAAATTAAAAAAAATAAATCACGACGTTTCGATTGCAACACAAGCAATCCATCATCATCATCATCAGGTGGGGAAACCACAGCAGTCACGAAAGCTTCAAATCTAGATGTTACCTGTGGTTGTGGGGCGCTGCGAACCGTGCCAGCCGAATTCCATTCCCACTCACGGCCACCGCCACCACCAGTGACGATTATCTGAACCGGCAGTGGGCCTCCTCTAGGTCGACTCAGCCTCATGCTGGGAGCTTCACGAGGAACCAGTCCAGTTCCTTCGTGCGGAAAACCAGTTTCGGTTCCTGCTGTGAAGCTCGCGGCACGTGGTACGAGAGTGAAAGCGCACCTGAGGTCTGTCCAATGCTGATGAGGTTGGCGAAATTGCGCCGGTCGGGAAGGCCTCGCTTAACGCGTTTGGGCGGTGTTCTCGCTGTCACGCGGATCGCGCGCTCCGTTACAACGCTGAACGTGCCATCTGCTAGCCACCGTGATGATGATGATGATGATGAGAGAGACACACGCAAATTCCAAATATACAGCAGCAGCAGACGTCAGTGTCGGGATCGAACCCACGACCTCCTGTGTACCAGGCGAGGTAGTTAACATGTCATAGCCACCGTGATGATGATGATGATGAAAGAGAGAGACACGCAAACTCCAAATATACAGCAGCAGGCGTCAGGGTCGGTATCGAACCCACGACCTCCTGTATACCAGGCGAGGTAGTTAACATCTCATAGCCACCGTGGCGGTTCTGACGCCAACGTTTCGACGGGACGCGCTTTGGAAAATAAACACCGCAGCGGCTGCAGCGTTTGGCGCAGGAAACGTGGGGGGCGTGGAGGGCGTGGGGGGCGCGGGAGGCGTGGGGGGCACGGGGGGCGCGGGGGGCGCGGGGGGCACGGGGGGCGTGGGGGGCGTGGGGGGCACGGGGGGCGTGGGGGGCGTGGGGAGCACGGAGGGCACGGCGAGAGGGGGGGGGGGCGTCTTGAAAAAGGAGGGGGCTCAAAGAAAATCCCCTGGATCCGATCGTGGCAATAGAAAAGTCCCCCACCCCGGTGTGATGTCGGTGTGATGTCGGTGTGATCTCTGTGTGATGTCTGTGTGATGTTGGTGTGATGTCAGTGTGATGTCGGTGTGATGTCGGTGTGGTGTCGGTGTGATGTCAGTGTGATGTCGGTGTGATGTCTGTGTGATGTCAGTGTGATGTCGGTGTGATGTCAGTGTGATGTCGGTGTGATGTCGGTGTGATGTCAGTGTGGTGTCGGTGTGATGTCAGTGTGATGTCGGTGTGATGTCGGTGTGATGTCTGTGTGATGTCATTGTGGTGTCGGTGTGATGTTGGTGTGATGTCTGTGTGATGTCGGTGGGATGTCGGTGTGATGTCGGTGTGATGTCAGTGTGGTGTCGGTGTGATGTCGGTGTGATGTCTGTGTGATGTCGGTGTGATGTCAGTGTGATGTCGGTGTGATCTGTTTGTGATATCGGTGTGATGTCGGTGTGATGTCGGTGTGGTGTCGGTGTGATGTCAGTGTGATGTCGGTGTGATGTCAGTGTGATGTCGGTGTGATATTGGTGCGATGTCGGTGTGATGTCGGTGTGATGTCGGTGTGATCTCTGTGTGATGTGAGTGTGATGTCGGAGTGATGTCGGTGTGATGTCTGTGTGATGTCAGTGTGGTGTCGGTGTGATGTCGGTGTGATGTCTGTGTGATGTCGGTGTGATGTCGGTGTGATGTCGGTGTGATGTCAGTGTGATGTCGGTGTATCTCTGTGTGATATCGGTGTGATGTCAGTGTGATGTCGGTGTGATGTCGGTGTGGTGTCGGTGTGATGTCAGTGTGATGTCGGTGTGATGTCTGTGTGATGTCAGTGTGATGTCGGTGTGATGTCAGTGTGATGTCGGTGTGATGTCGGTGTGATGTCAGTGTGGTGTCGGTGTGATGTCAGTGTGATGTCGGTGTGATGTCGGTGTGATGTCTGTGTGATGTCATTGTGGTGTCGGTGTGATGTTGGTGTGATGTCTGTGTGATGTCGGTGTGATGTCGGTGTGATGTCGGTGTGATGTCAGTGTGATGTCGGTGTGATGTCTGTGTGATGTCGGTGTGATGTCGGTGTGATGTCTGTGTGATGTCGGTGTGATGTCAGTGTGATGTCTGTGTGATGTCAGTGTGATGTCTGTGTGATGTCGGTGTGATGTCGGTGTGATGCCTGTTTGATGTCGGTGTGATGTCGGTCTGATGTCTGTGTGATGTCGGTGTGATGTCTGTGTGATGTCGGTGTGATGTCTGTGTGATGTCGGTGTGATGTCTGTGTGATGTCAGTGTGGTGTCAGTGTGATATCTGTGTGATGTCTGTGTGATGTCGGTGTGATGTCGGTGTGATGTCGCGCGGGGCTCCCTTAATGTCGCCCTGCTTCCACGACGAGCGGGGAAAGGAAGCCGCCATACATTGAACCTTGCTGCGCCCAAAACAGTGTTCACGGATAAACAAAGAGGGCACGTCCACGGTTCCTTGGACTTGGAATGTAATTATGCACGTGTGCATTTATTCAGAAATCTAAATTTTTACGTGGGATCTATAAAAAAATATATCATCATTCTAGTTGTTTTGTTTTGTAATGAATTTGGCTCAATTCCAGCATTGAGAGTTAAATACATTTACGAACTTTCAGAGATACGAACAAACCTGTCCATATGTCAAGTTGCCTGTTCGGAGGTTAACCGCCGCGCAAAAGATGGCGGTGGTGGCATCTGCATCTGCAGAACGTGAAGGACCAGCGGCATCTACATCTGCAGAACGTGAAGAACCAGTGACATCTACATCTGCAGAACGTGAAGAACCAGTGGCATCTACATCTGCAGAACATGAAGAACCAGTGGCATCTCCATATGCCGAACATGAAGAACCAGCGGCATCTACATCTGCCGAACGTGAAGAACCAGTGGCATCTACATCTGCAGAACGTGAAGAACCAGTGGCATCTACATCTGCAGAACATGAAGAACCAGTGGCATCTCCATATGCAGAACATGAAGAACCAGCGGCATCTACATCTGCCGAACGTGAAGAACCAGTGGCATCTACATCTGCAGAACATGAAGAACCAGTGGCATCTACATCTGCAGAACACGAAGAACCAGTGGCATCTACATCTGCAGAACATGAAGAACCAGTGGCATCTGCAGAACGTGACGAACCAGTGGCATCTACATCTGCAGAACGTGAAGAACCAGTGGCATCTGCATCTATAGAACGTGAAGAACCAGTGGCATCTACATCTGGATAACATGAAGGACCGGTGGCATCTACATCTACAGGAGATTATACAACTTTTAAAGCCATTCTCCGTGTTTAGTGTACACTCCGTACAACATGCTTGGAATCGACAGGAGTAAATTTGGACTTACGAACAAATTGACTCACGAACAGACCTTTGGAACTTATCTCGTTCGCAAGTAGAGGAGTGCCTGTATATAAGATCGACTGCTTTCGTCACGAGCAATCCGGGTATCATTGCCACAAAACATCACTTAGATTTGTTTTTTTTTTATTTTCTTTAAAAACAGCTCAGTGTTATTGACGAATGTGCCGCGTCGTTTGTTAAACGGAGAGCGGGTTGGGAAAGCAGCGACGCCTGCGTTATAGACCTCACAGTGTAGCTCTGCGATATCCACTTCCGCGAGCACGTTTCTCTGACATTAAAGGGTTGCGATGCTCCGAGAGAAATCCGCGAGGGCACGTTGTCCCTTTGGACACAAATCGCGCAATTCGGGTTAACATTCGTGGGGAGCTTATGCATTTTTCTAGTTTTATCGTGAAAAAAATCATACACTTAAAAATAACTAAACGTTTGTCTCTGGCAACGGAAGCATTAACGACAACAACAAAAATTACGGTAATTTTTCTATTTGTTACAAGAAATTAAACGCGGGCACTCTCCTAAAGTAATTTTGATGCGTTTGAAACGATTTTCTTCAACCCCCCCCTACCCCACTTCCAATTTTGGTATTGGTGTCATCATGAAGTGGGGGCCAGCACTCCCCGCGTCTGTCAGAATATATTAATCATCATCATCATCCTTGCATTTGTATGCCACTCGTTTAGATGCCTCGGCAACTCAATAGCCCTTTTGCATCGCATCTCATCTCGAACATACACAGGGGAAACCCCCAGTGGCAGCTGTCCCTGTGCAGCACAATGTGACACGGCACTTGGTCTGCAAGCGGGTATTAGTCTGCACAGTAGGGGGCCAGTGATTCTAATGTGGGCTGGGCTAGGGCACCCCCCCCCCCCCCCCCCCAATGGCATCTATCTCTGCAGCATAAGGTGACGCAGCACCAGCTTGCAAGCAGGCATTCGTCTACCAGAACGGGGAAATTATTGCTACGTGTGATCCCAATTGAGTTATTTTAATTAGTAATTTGAATCACTCAATTGGCTTCACGGTGGCGAGATGTTACCTACCTCATGTGATATGCACGAGGTCGTGGGGTTCGATCGCAACCCTGCCACCTGTATATTTGGAATTTTCATGTTTTCCCCGTGGTCACGTGGATTTTTCTCCGGGTCATCCTGCTTTTCCCACCACATTTAGAATCAACGTGCGTTTAGAGTGTTTGGCTGCTATAAATATCTACGTGATTATAAGTCACTTCGTTGAGCTATCATTTGTGGCCAGGTTGCTTCTGGGAAAAAAAGAGCTACATTGCTCAGTGGGCCTTAACTTATTTTGTTCAAAATAAGTTTAGTTTCGTTTTAATTGCTCACTGGAGTAATAATTCCCAAGCCTTCTCTCAAAATCCTTCAGGTGTCCTATTAATTCTTGTTCACACATTACGGGGGGGGGGGGTGGATGGGAGGGGGGAGGCAGAGAGGGTAAGCGGGGGGGGGGGGGGTCACACGATTTTATATTCTGCTATTAGAATGCCACACATGAGTGTCGAATCAATATTTTGAATTGTCAACGCTGAAATATCGCCGAGGAGCAAACGCAATTGTGATGGGGGCAGGGGTGGAAGGGCGGTTCTTTGGCCTCAACTCGGTCAATGGGTGACCCTTGTGGAGACTGCAACTGACCACATCTAAGGACCCCGTTTAATCACAGGCCTCTGCGTGGAGATTGGAAACTAGGGTCACAACAGTGCCAGCTAAGAACTCTGACCTCTGAGGCACCCTGCTTCAACAGCAAGACCTTGCACATGCAACAAAGCCTGTCCCGGTTGTAATGATTTTATCGTAGAATAAAATAAGTGTTTCTTTTTTTTTTTCACCCAATGTCAATCCAATCGTGCTATCGGTGTCTTGTCATGAGACGAAGGTATTGATTCGGATCTCTCGCAAAGCGGAGCGCAACCCTTCATGTAAGAGAGTGGCCCGCAGAAGCGAATATCACAGAGCTATCTTTGATAATGCTTCAAGTAACATCACACATTAAAGTAATGTTCATCGAACGACAATTAAGCTGATTCTCAAAGTTCCAAAACAAAATATGACGGAGTTTTTGTTGTTGTTGTTGGTGCAGTCATTGAGAACCCGGTTGAATCACAGATGGCCGAAACCTGGATTCGAACTCAGGATTTCAGTGTTACTGGCTCAAGCGCTCTGTGACCCCCATTTGGACGCATGTTTTTGGGGGGCAACAGCTGGGACTAGAATAAACCTGGGCCAGAACATTTGACTCCGTGCAAGGTTCAAATCCGATGAAGAATTATAAGATTTTTCTTCCGTGTGTATAACTTGGTCAAGTTTCTCCAACCCCCTCGAAGACGCGTTGCACCGCGTAACGCCAAAATGAAAACCCCCGCAGAGCGCACAATGAAGAGAAAAGACCACGCCATATCTGCTGCCCATTTTGTAAAAAATATATATATCGGATATTTTAATTTGCTCAGCGTTCACCGCAAAAAAGAATTGGCACCACTTCTGCTTTCGTGTGGCATTTATTGGGGGGATTGCAACAGGTTACAAATCTGTGTCGGGATTTGATATACATTCGACTGCTTCAGGAGTAGTCGTGTGAATTTGTTTTAGGCCGCCGATGAATGATCCGATGGGGCGGTCGTTCACGACCGCACCACCACAGTCACAAAATGGACTCTCGTTAATTTTCCATTCACACGGAGAATGTGTCCACTTCTCCCACGGAGTGCCTGGATCCGATTCAAGGAGGACCAAGATCTTCCTCAGTAGGTCAAATCCAGGGTTGGACGATTATGGGGTCGCTGATGATGGCACCACTGAAGGGATGCTTACCTGCATCTGCTCTAGCCCACGGACTCCACGAATCTGGTACAATGTCGGCAAACCTTCTCAAAGTGAGCGCAGGCCATATATAGATGTCACCTGAAGGCAGTAATGCTTTTGGTGGTTTCCAATTACTTGAATGGGGCATCGCCCCACTGGGCGTGCCCAAGAATGCCCCAACTGGGCGTGCCTGGGCATGTCTCTGGGCGTGCCCGGGCATGCCCCACTCCCAGAGGCATGCCCCACTAGGCGTGCCCGGGCATGCCAAAACTAGGCGTGCCCAGGCAAGTCACTCCCAGAGGCATGCCTCTAGTTAGTGAGCGCAGGCAATATAGATGTCACCCGAAGGCGGTGTTGCTTTTGGTGGTTTCCAATTTCTTGAATGCGGCCAAAAGTGGCGAATTACACGAAGGAATGAGCGGAGGGCGGGGGGGGGCTTTGAGCTCATTTTTACTCGCCGTATAAATAGATGGCGTATGGCTAAAGATGTCCCCTACCTTCGTTGGTTTTACGCTCTGCAGCGCGAATTGGTGGCTTGTGCAGTGGTTGGGTTAAAATATGGAAATGAGAACACAACTACAAGCATACAGTAACATCTTCACCACCTGCCAACACAAAGTTATTTATGTGCGCATGTTTCTAAGAGCTTGAGAGGGACTGCGGGATCCTGCGGAATTTCTACTCCCGGCTTTCTCTCACCCCACTTTTATTCAAATTGCACTTCCAACATAGGAGGGTGCGTGTCTCTCTCCCCCTCCGTGGTCGCTTAACATTTTCCTCCGGGTCCTCCGGTTTTTCCTGCCACATTTTTGGAAATCAAAATCACACGTTCAAGAGTATTTTGGCCGCTATGAATTTCCACATGATGATGATGATGATGATAGGCCACTTCGTTGAGCTATAATTTGTGATATCCCAGGTCGTTTCTGAAAGAGAGCTATGTAGCTCAGAGGGCCTTAACTGGTAAAATAACATTTAAAAAAATAGTTGAATAGTTTATATAACAGTGGCACCGCTAGGCCCGTGATGAGACCTCGGCGCTTGCCTAGCAGCCCTGCCTGGGAGGGGCGCGGCTGACCGCCCCCCCCCCCCCACCTTTGATCAATGTGGCCGGTCGTCTATAGGCTAAGACACCAAATAAGTAAGACAAGTTTATACTCAATTTAAACATAGTGGGTCATGTTTACAAGTGTTTTCATGACTCGCACCCTCCGGTCGGTGTTACAGCGAGGCCTTGGGGCGACCGTGGTATTTGTTAACGAATTGGAGCATTAAAACATCGTCCAAAGAGAGATCATGGGTTCCAGTATTTTTTTGTGTCGATGAAAATGAGATACGACAATAACTCTCGGTTTGATCTCGTTGTTATTGTCATGTTTTTGAAATGATAATGATGGTCTCAACACATACACCAGTTACTAATAACTGCACACACACACACGCACAGACAAAACACATTGTTCCAATTAGCATTTTCGCTTTATTTGAACCGGACCCAGCTGGTTCGCTTGCGTTTTCAATTAATTCAAGTAGACCCAGCTGCTTGTTACTTGAACATAATCATTCGGATTGAATACAGAGAGAGAGAGAGAAAAACACCTTAGCAGTTTGCAAGATGCCTCTGCGGATATTTGGTAGGAGAATCTTCATCAGAACAGGGAGCCCAGGGGATTGGGATCCGTTTCAGAGCTCTGGTTGTGATGGGCATTGCGTTTATTTAATTGTGCATCATCTAGCAGTCGTGTGTACGAGCTCCCGGGCCAGGCTGGAGCGCTGTGACTCTGCCACCGAATAGATCAGCGACTGCCACCAAGCAGATCGGTGACTGCCACCAAGCAGATCGGTGACTGCCACCAAGCAGATCGGTGACTGCCACCAAGCGGATCAATGAGAGAGCACCCCAGGTAGTTCCATCCCAGGCGGTGATAGCTACGCACGTCTCTAATCCAGCCATGTGGAGGCTGGGGGCCAGCGGATCAAAGCACACACGTTGCAGAATTCCTTTCCCGTGGCTGTCGAAGGGGTGCCATGTGCCCTGGCTCACCAGTAGAAGGTGGTGCAGCAGAGTGTGTGTCTGTATGTATGTAGAACCTTCTTTGGTTCTTTCGGTAAGGTCACGTAGAATGAGAATAAAATAATAAAATGACACAATAAAATTCTCACGACGTTTCGGCCACAACGCAAGCGGCCGTCTTCAGGTCACCCCAACAGGTCTGTACCTTTCACCTGAAGACGGCCGCTTGCGTTGTGGCCGAAACGTCGTGAGAATTTTATTGTGTTATTTTATTATTTTATTCTCATTCTACGTGACCTTACCGAAAGAACCAAAGAAGATTAATCCTTGCAGTCACGAAAGCTTTAAATCGAAATTTACGTAGAATCTCTTTCGCACTGGATGCAGCCAACCGTACTAATCAGCAGCGCGGGGGAAGGACCACAAACTAAACGCGCAAAAAAAAGTTACAAATTAATTACT
Organism: Petromyzon marinus; assembly: GCF_048934315.1. Classification (NCBI taxonomy): domain Eukaryota; kingdom Metazoa; phylum Chordata; class Hyperoartia; order Petromyzontiformes; family Petromyzontidae; genus Petromyzon; species Petromyzon marinus. The sequence goes on from NC_133723.1 coordinate 8,057,099, forward strand.
TTTCAATCTATATTTAAAAGTGCACAACTCCCAGTGGCTTCCTAATGTCGGAAGGAAGAGCGTCTGAAAGCGCCGCGCGATGCGGCGACCGCCTTTGTTCGACGGCGAGCCAAAAGCATGGGCAAATATCACGTGTTCCATCTGCACGGGATAGTGTGTTGCCCGCCCGTCCGCCCTCGCACACGCGGGTATTCTCTGGGCCATTGGGCTTCCTCCCACGCCTATAAACGCCCCTCAATTGTCTGAACACATTTTCATATACAGAGGACCGCAGAGCTTGCTACTCGTCTGTGGTTCCTCCTCACGGCGCCGACTTTGAGTCATCCTCTCTCTCTCTTTCTCTGAGTCGTCCTCTCTGTCTCTCTGTGTCTCACAGGGAGCGGGCCAACACAGTGCGATGCCATGCTACAAGTCGAAATGTATTCTAATTATTATTCGGAATGTGTGAAAAAGAAACACAATTAGCATGGCGATGATGTTTATTCACAAACGTGACTTCACATGCTTTCCCCTAATTATGGTTTTCACGCAGAAAGCTGAAAGAAACTAAATAATTTTAAAAATAACAACCAGAAAGCCATGTGCTACTCTTCACATTTACAAATTATGTAACGATTTTTTTTCGTACAACTATAAAACAAGCAGTTAGTGTTGTTGTCGAGCTTTCATCCGTGGTAGCCTTGATGTGTCACTATTCCTGCGGGCATGTGAATGCAATTTTCAACATTGTACAGTGAACTAGAGTTTGCACTACCCAATTACTTCTTAAGTCATTGATCTGCTCTACGGATTATCGGTTCGATTACTCTGCTAATCGGTTTAACACGACGACAGTTGGGGAGGGGGGGGGGGGAGTGGCGGATTAAAGTATCACCTCTGTTTCCCACGTGGACGGGAGATGATGGGCCAGACCTTTGAGACGTCATCACCATCTTTAGCCGCGTCACTCTGGGCGTGGCTTTGACGTGGGGGAAGGGGGTGGGGGGGTCCCGCCTTCGGGAGGAAGGATCGTTCACAAAAATAGTGCATTTGTATTTTTTTGGGTCGGATAGTCGAATTCTACCAACTAATAAGCGCCCCCCGGCTTTTTCACAAAAGACGGCATCTTCATCTTATTCACAACGCAGACCCCTATCGGTTCACCTCTGTACCAGCCTTTGCCCTAATGGACAGGCTTCAATTGGCTCCACCATTTCCAAAGGTGGCCCAGCCAAAAGCGTATAAAAGGTGAGCCGTGTGGCCCTGCTTTGGCCCAGGTGAGGCTGCTGATGGGAATCTGGGCTCAAGCCCATCTTGGCACGGTTTTTTTTATTACAGGAGCCAGTCCAGTTTTCCGTGATCATGCTCCACTGAATTTAACCCACACCAATTATAAAAAATATAGTATCCTCCACTGTCAAAGTAAATGTTCAATTAGGTTTTTGTTGTTGCATTAGACCGATGTGTTCGTCCGTCTTTCCCTGTCTATCTCGGGGTGGCGGGGGGGGAAGAATATCTCTCGTAGATACGGTGAAGATGATCCAGTGCAAACCAAACTTTAGCATAAAGAACTCAACGCGTTCGTCAATAAAGCTTTGTGGCCTTAAGAGAAAACATATTATAATCGACGATGTTTTGGACAATGACCATTCTTATTCTTTTGGTCTTTCAGTAAAGTCACGTAGATAGGTTCAAAGAAAAAAAGAACTATCTACGTGACTTTACCGAAAGTCCCAAAGAGTATGAATTCCTGCAGTCACGAAAGCTTTAAGTCAAGAAATTACCATTCTTCATCGCGCATAAATGGCCCCTTCTGAGTCTCGGCATTCATTTTCAGGAGGGTCCTGGCAACACTTTCTCAGTCAGGAGAGAATGTTGCTATGCGTATATCCAAATTGCTTACAGTGATTTGCAAGTAATTTGGGGGTGAGTTCAACATCTAGTAGGGCTTTCGCGACCAATATCATCCATAATAGAGTTGTTTTTGGGTTAGATCGCGTAAATATGAATGTGTCGTGAAACCCGCCACCACCCGACGCAGCCAATTAGTAAGGTTTTGTTCCGTAAACAAAACGTTGCTCGTATAGCACACCAGTGTGCTGGAGAGTGAACCCACAACATTTACAATTCTAGTACGACGTTTCGCCAGTAATTACAAGCAGCCTCATCAGGCGACACCCAGAGTTGTGGAGAAATCCCCCTGTTCCGGTCTTAAATACTGCATTCTGTTTGTTCACCTGTGGGAGGTAATCGCAGAACCCGTGGTGAACCCATGCAGAACAGGACGAGGGCCAGGGGGTGGGGGGCGAGGCCGTACAAACACTGAACAGGAAAGAGCCAGAGTTGGGGAATCGAACCCAGGCTCGTTTTTGCCACGAGCCACAGGTGCTCCTGGTTAGCCCGCAGATGTCCACGAATCCACGCCTTCCTCTTAATCCGCCCCCGTCGTCCTCACAATTCCGCCTTCCTCACTCTTCAGTTTTTTTGTTCCACTTTTATTTTGAATTAATGACCGTGCAAAACGTAAAATGCAAATTATATATTTTTTTTTTTAAAAAAAAATCTGAACAAAAAAAAAACCGCCGCCCCCAAATCTTGTAACCTTTATCAATTACGCCGGAAACTTTGATGGTGGGAAAGAAAAAAAAAGAACCTGTCGCGTCTCTGGCAGCCGCTGGACACGACGATCCTCCGTTCCTCGCTCGCTCACGCGGCGCTCTGATGGATGACTGCGACTTCGCGCGGCGTTGGCGAGCGGAATGCCGCTCGCCAACGCCGCTTCTGCCCGTAATGAATCGCTCGCGCCGGAGACAGATTTACTCTTCGACTCAGCCAGCCCCCGACACGGGAGAGACACATTTAATGTTTTTTTTTTTTTGCGCCAAGATATCCTCGTCAAACGTGGCCTCGGTGTTCTAATTTGCTTCGCGCGCCCTCCCCACCGCCCCACTCGCCCCCCCACCCTCCCCCACCCTCCACCCTCTACCCACGCTACACGCTTCTTTCACCGGGCGCTGCTGTAATTGCTGCGGGCCCGAGAGCAAAATGCGTTCCACTTGCCGAGGGGCCCAAAGAAGCCACCGCCGCTACGCGCCCGCGGAGCCGAAGTGAAATGTGAAATTAGCAAAATGGGAACTAAATAATGAACGTAATTATCACGATGATGATGTGCGATGGCGATGACGATAGAAGTGATATTAAAATAATAATTACTAGAATGGATGGTGATACTCTGAATCTGGCTACGATCAAGCCCGAGTTTTATCTTCGAATTGGAATTCGTATTCATGCTGGAGGAATCTGATGAGCTACAAAGCTCTTTTTCGCAGATGTCCAGTACCTTCACGGGCACGGCTTCCATCGCTGGCGAGCGATATCTGAACGGTTCCCAGACACTTCCCCCTACCTCCCCTCCCCCACCGACCACTTCATCAACCCGCAGTGAGCAGCGTGGTGAAGTATGGTCAAGCGACCCCCCGTAACCAGCACAGGTGCGTTAACGGACTCCTTCATCCGGTAACGGCTCGACAAGGGGCATAAAGATAACATTAATTATGAACGGCAATTATTTACCCAGAAAGCCCAAATTGAGTCTCGAGACATTTATTTACATGCTACATTGCTACATTTGCCGACGTTTGGCCAATTCCATAAATGAGCCATTTGATTTGTGGAAGGAAACCAGATTAATTCAGCACTGCCAATTCCTGGCTGACCACACCCACCACGCCCTACAGCACCTGGCAAGGCTATCACCCATCCAATTACTAACCAAATCCTGCTTGGCTTCCAAGATGTTGATGAGAGATGGTGGGGGGGGGGGTAGATTCGAGGCCCCCATTTTTTTTTTAAACGGCGTAGGAGGAGGCCTCAGTGGCTCGGAGGGCAAAGCACTGAGCTTGCGTTGCCATAGGTTCCATTGTAACAAAGCCACGTTCCAGCCACCTGTGATTAACACTCCATTCTCAAGTGTCGTGAGTTAATGGTCGCAAGCCTGGCTGCCCCCCCCCCCACCCGCCATGCCTGCGGAAAAAAATATCATCGCTTCAAATTTGATTCTGCACGTACTTTGGTATAATTCTGGCTGTCAGAATGAAAAATTATAAGTTTGAGCGCTAATTTCCATCTCCGAGAGTTATCAATATTGGCGCTCCTGTCGCGCGATTAACATAATTACTCTCGCGTGGGAGGGGCGGCTGGGGCAAAGTTGCCGGTTTGCCGGGTGGAGGAACTCGGATGTAGCTCTGCCGTATCCGCTTCTGCGTGTGGAGGAACTCGGATGTAGCTCTGCCGTATCCGCTTCTGCGTGTGGGGACGCGCTCTTCACGCCACCGGAGGGCGGCAAACAGCCTCCGTGAGAGATCCCAACGGACGCTGACTCGAGCGAAGATTCGATGACGATCGCACGATCATGAGAACATGGGGGGGGGGGGGGCGGTGGGGAGGTGACGGTGGTGGGGGGGGGGGGGCGGTGGGGAGGTGACGGTGGTGTGGGGAGGGGGGAATGAATTAAAAAAAAAATCCGGGCGTAGTTTTAGTGGGGACGAGTGCGACGCATTCAATTTCCTGCCGTAAAAGGTTAAATCTGGTCCGCGGCCTGCCCCGTTTGAACTGATTTAACTGCTTCAATTATCCGCGTAATGGCCATCTACAGAGCCGACCGGGTAAATGCCTCCCCCAGGAAGATCCATCACGGAATTACCGCGCCGCCCGCAGCTATCAAACAACCGCTGGCGGGCGGGCGGGCGGGCGAGCGTGCAGATGGCCGGGCGCTTTTGCCTCCAAGATTTACATTCCTCCGCGCGGCACTCCTCACTTGGTGCGCATCGGCTCCGCGTCCTTTACCAAACCTCGAGCGGAGAGAGGCGATGTTCACGTCTCGGTTCCACGGGGAGGGGTCCGGAGCATGTCCTGCACAACGTCCGCAATTGCTGGGATTGCCGCGAGGCTGTGGCCAAAATCGCCCTGGTGGCAGAGTTGGCGGTGGTGGTGGCGATGGTGGCGGTGGTGGTGATGGAGATGGCGTTGGTGGTGGTGGTAGTGGTGGCGGAGGTGGCGGTGGTGGCGGTGGTGGTGGCGGCGGTGGTGGTGGCGGAGGTGGTGGTGGCGGTGGTGGCGGTGGTGGCGGTGGTCCGAGCACACGATCACGGACGCTTGGCCGACGAACAGAATCCGTCGCCACATTAACGTGGGCAACGTTTAACGCCTGAGTGAGACGAAACGCGCGCGGGCGCGTGCGCGCGTGTGTGTATATATATGAGGAGCGGTGGTGCAGCGGTTAGCGCTACGCTGCGCCACGAGACCCGGCGACCCCGAGATCGATTCCCGCTCACGGCCACCAACACCCAGTAAACGATCGTCTGAACCGGGTGCCGGGCCTCCCCCTGGGTCGACTCACGCGGTGTGCAAACAAAGACAACTGGGAAGACAAAAGCGGTCCTGCCGGGGCGCCGGCCACCCACGCCCTCGTGTGCCGTGTCCGGCCTTCCATTCGGTGCTGCTCGCTAACAAACACTCGGCGCTCACGCTATTTTAAGGCTCAGCGGAGGACCTCTGTGTTTCGTCTTCGTGGACTCCACCTCGGGCATCAAAACGGCTGTCTGCACGCGTAACAAATATATATATATCCTTTGTGACTTCAAGAAAGAAAAAAATCGTGTTTTGTAATTAGAACGGTGTAATTTAGGTCAAGGTCACCTCGGAGAGCGCTTTTTTTTTGCATTTCGTCTTGGTTTTATTTTTTTTTGCATGGCACGCAGACGCGGGGCCGATCCGCGTCTGCGTGCGAGCGAACAGCGGCGGCCCTTAAGGCGTTGTTGCTCTTCACGCGGGGAGATCCACGCTCTCTGCTCGCCCTCGTTGCCCCATCCGCCTATTGGCTTCCCACGCCAATATCAGAGAGCGGCGCCTGACTGTTCCCCCACCCCCTTCTACCTGTGCCCAATCCCGTGTGGGATACGGAGGAGCACTGCACCATAGACTCAACGCTGCACCATAGACTCAACACTGCACCATAGGCTCAACACTGCACCATAGACTTAACACTGCACCATAGACTCAACACAGCCTATAGACTCAACACTGCACTATAGACTCAACAAAGCACCATGGACTCAACACTGCACCATAGACTCAACACTGCACCATAGACTCAACACTACCCATAGACTAACACTGCCTACAGACTCAACACTGCACCATAGATTCAACACTGCCCATAGACTCAATACTATCCATAGACTAACACTGCCCATAGACTCAACACTATCCATAGACTAACACTGCCCATAGACTAACACTGCCTACAGATTCAACACTGCACCATAGAATCACCTCTGCACAGTCGACTCAACACTGCCCCTGTACGTGAACGAGTTCCCCCCCCCACCCCCCCCCCCCCACTTTAACCTCCTTCCGCTCCTCTCAGCTCTTTGTCGGGAAAGTCCTACAATGGAGAGATCTTTGCCAATATTGCCTTCAAGTGTTCGGAGTGTCCGAAAGAAAACCGGACACGACGCTTGGCGCTGCCACATTCCTCGTGGCACCTCGCAAGCCCCACGCCTCGCACGCACCTGGCTGGGCCCGGTGGTCACTCATCCAACGACTCGACCAGGCTCCAAGGCTGCTTAGCCTCGGGGAATTTACGACGATCGCGTTTTGGGCGACTGGGTCGCGTGCGGCGTCAATTGCACCATGCGAATTTGGTTGGGTGAAACTCACCATGAGAAAGGTATACTTGTTTCGATAGAGGCATTGGAACAATCTCCCCTTCTTTCTACGGCACAGAGAAGTATCCGGAACTGGATTGGCGGAAGGGCTGCCTCTTGTTCGATGCCACAGCCGGGTGTGAAGTAAACAATCGTGAACTTTCGGTGCCGTGATTTTGTGTTTGTTTATAGAAACTTCAGTTTCCCTCTCCTCTCTCTCTCTCGCTCTCTCTCTCTCTGTTGGCAGGCTCCGTGTCTACTATGGTGACCACGTGTAACGGGGGAATCAGGGTTCGATTCCGTAGGAGGAGCCTGAGAAACGGCTACCACATCCAAGGAAGGCAGCAGCCGCGCAAATTACCCACTCCCGACTCGGGGAGGTAGTGACGACAAATAACAATTGAGGACTCTTTCGAGGCCCTGTGATTGGAATGAGTACACGTCTCTCTCTCTCTTCTCTCGTTAAACTCATCTGCGCCCGACGGTGGTAACGCGGCTAAATCGGTGCCCCCCCCTCGCCCCCCCCCCCAAAAAAAAAGCGCCAGAGAGAAGGCCGCTGAGAATTTGGGCACGCGGAATTTTCCGTCGGCTCGTTGGAAGTGCGGTGAAATACGGCGCTACATTTACGTAGCTAACCCCCACCCCCCACCGCCTCCTTCTCCTTCGCCCCCTCGCCACCACCCTCCCCCGCCACCACCCAAAATTTGTATCGCTTCTTCTGTCTGTGCGCGCGCGACGCCCGGGTGGCTTGACTTGGGTGGCCCCGCACACTAAATCAGTCACCGGCAATGATTTAGTGACATCGCCATCCATCCGTCCAGCTGCAGGTTTAATGGGCTGTTCATATGACGGGCCCCACGTGTTGCCCAGAGGCCATTTCCCGCTGTTTACGGTGTCGAACGGCCTAGCAATTCCTTTTTTTTTTCTTTCTGTTTCCCCAAATCGGGCACTTATTTCGCGAGCGATGAACGCTCCAAACACAAAGGGGGTTGGGTGGTGGGGTGGTGGTGGTGGTGGTGGAAGCAATCGACATTCTCTGTCGATACAAAAATAAGATTTGTATCTCGTTGTGCCGCTGCGCTTATGAGCTCAGCGGGTCGAGGTTCGATTCCTAGGCCGGGGTTCGCTTTGACCGTCGGTGGCGAGCGGTCGACCCGAAGCTCGCTAACCGGGGCCGTGAAGTTTGGTCGAACGAATCTTCCGCTGACGGGCACCGCGTCGGGGAGGCCTTAATACAGCAGTGGATTGATGAGGGGCTGTGCATTATTTTGAATATTAATCTTTTTCAGACAATATATTTCATGGAGGGCGGTGGTGCAGTCATGGGTGAGCCGTGGTCCGAGCCTCTGAATTGGATTCCAGGTCACGGCGAACACTATCAGTGGCGAGTGATATCCGAATCGGTTCTGAGCCGACCCCGCTCCATCGCTGACCAGCGTGGTGAAGTATGGTCGAAACAACCCTCGTGCGTGCACATCATGGCCAAGCCTCGATCCTGCAGTGGATTGACAAAGAGCTGTGAACAATAATAATTAGTTTAATGGAAACTTGACTATTATTATTTCAGTCCAGGAATTCAATTCAGACTACATTTCTTCGCAGATTTTTTTTCCAGACATTTTTCATTATTTTAATTCCTTTGAATGTGGAGGGCATGCTAAGTGCGTTGTGTATTCATGGGGGAATTTTTTAAAATGTTTTTGTAGTCTAATTCATGAATGGGTAATATGTTGAGGCGGCTGCGTGGCCCAGAAGGATAAATATTGGTAGGCGCCACGGTTGCTATGAGATGTTAACTACCTCGCCTGGTACGCAGGAGGTCGTGGGTTCGATCCCAACCCTGACGCCTGCTGCTGCTGTATATTTGGAGTTTGCGTGTCTCTCTCTCTCTCATCATTATCACGGTGGCTAGGAGATGTTAACTACATCGCCTGGTACGCAGGAGGTCGTGGGTTCGATTTCGACCCTGACGCCTGCTGCTGTATATTTGGAGTTTGCGTGTCTCTCTTTCATCATCATCATCATCATCACGGTGGCTAGGAGATGTTAACTACCTCGCCTGGTACGCAGGAGGTCGTGGGTTCGATTCCGACCCTGACGCCTGCTGCTGAATATTTGGAGTTTGCGTGTCTCTCTTTCTCTCTCTCCCCGTGGTCGCGTGGATTTTTCTACTGGTCCTCTCCGGGTTTTCCATCAAATATAGTCGACGTCACGCGTTTAGAGTTATTTGGCTGCTGCTGTAAATTTCCACGTGATTTGTGGCCAGGTCGCTTCTGAAAAAGAACTACGTAGCTCAGTTGGCCTTACCTGATAAAATAAAATAAAAAAAATAGTTGAGTTCATCCGCTGTACGAAATCATCACCATCAAGTGTTTAACACGTAGGCTTTCGCGACCAATATCATCAAGTGTGTCGAGCACGCTGCCTTACCCCGCCGCACTAACAACTCATTATCAGAGCAATGGACCAGCCCCAAAGACGTGGATATTAAACCTAGAACTTCCAAGTAAGATCAAAACAAGTTCTCTATAACGTGTATAAGTCCATTAACGGTAATTATACGATTTAAAGCTTTCGTGACTGCAGTAATTCATATTCTTAGCTCTTTCGGTAAAGTCACGTTGAAGGGAAACAATAAAATATATTGTTTTATATATTTTATTATTTTATTGTTTCCCTTCAACGTGACTTTACCGAAAGAGCTAAGAATATGAAATAGTAATTATACGGTCACCTACAGCTCTATGGCAATCTACTGCTGGACGAGAGATCCTCACCGTGCTGTGTCGGTAGTTGTGGGGTTGTTTGACCGTACTTCACCTCGCTCGTCAGTGTGTGTTGGTGAACAGAGGGAGTGCCCAGGGTCCATCACTCGCCGCTGATGTAAGCCGTGGCCGGGTATCGAGTCCCAGGTTTGCAGTTGAACGTTACCCTCGGTAGCTCTAACCACCGCGCCGCCACTTCTCCCCCTGCGACTACAAATTGCATTCATAATAATGATGATGATGGTCATTTACAGCCCTTTAGAAATCCACTGCTGGTTGAAATGCCTCCCCATGCTGTGCCGGTAATGAGCGTTGTTTTGACCATACTTCACCGCGTTGGCCAGTGTGGTGCCAGGGACCCGATTCGCACGTCGCTCGCCACTGATGTTGGCCGTGGTTGGGACTCAAACTCGGGTCGCTCAGGGTTCGGAGCGCGGTGCGCTAACCACTGCCCCACCACTCCACCCCGAAGCTTCGTTTTCCGGTCCAAATTACTGTAATGATTTCCTGACTCCCTCTGCACGGCAACAACAACAACAGCAACATACATCTGTCATGCAGTCTGGTCCTCCAGGCGATGGCAAATCAAGTGCTGCTGAGAATTTTCAGGATGTACGCCTCATTCGTGTTATATCTGCGAAGGTTTGACATTCTGCAAAGTTGCATAAACTTCTGCGGGTGGTTTTTTTATTTGTTTTAACTTTTTAGGTTTTGTATTCTTCTCGCGAGAGGGAGCAGAGAACGCGCGGGCGGAGAAAATAATAGTTTAAGTTGCACTGTGATGTGTATCTCCAGTGACACGTTGACATTGTCCTGCATATACACGCATATTTTAAAGAGAGGGCTCATGGCCTCTTACATGCCGGCAATTCGCCAGCATTGAATCAAGCGAGCCTGACTCTTTCTGATGAGACACCGAGTGTCGAAACTGGTGTGGAGTTTTTCCTTGGGCTGAATCGACGATGCTGAAATGACGCGCTCCCAGAATGCCGTGCGGCCAATGGGGTTGTTTTCTTGCTGTGGTTGTCACACCTGATGAAGATTGCGTGTGTTGCAATTGAAACGTCGTGATTTGTTATATCAATTTATTTCTAACTACGCGACTTTACCGAAAGAACCAAAGAGTATGGATTCCTGCAGTCACGAAAGCTCAACATCAAGAAAGAAAAGTTATAGTAATAGGTTTTACCCTTTTAACTGGTACAAAAACTGACACCTTTATTCAAGGCATCATGTTTGCAATAACCATAACACAAGCAGTCAAAATGCAAACAAAAGAGACAACTCTGATAATAATATGCACTGTCCTTGAATTTGATTGGTCCACTGGTGTTGGACCAGAAGACGCCAAAAGGCGTACAACTCAAAAACAGCGCACTATCAGAGTATTGAGGGCTCGGGGTGAGCATTTACATTATGAGACCTCATTTGCCAGTAACAAGATATAGTAATAAGTTACTTTTATTTTGCATGTGGAGAGACAGGTATATGAGTGAGGCTAGGCGTCTCGTTAGCGCTAATGTTCTGGCCAATGACGCTCGTGATTAAGTTGTGTATCCAGTGAGTGATTGAATGCAGAACAAAGTGAATAGACTGAGGCAATAAAGTATCTACAAATATGTTGTTTGAGTTGTTTTGCCAAAGCCCATTCACGAGAAAGGGGCACGTTTTGAACATTCGGGGATTTAAAAAAATAATTTCCCATCGCAAGGTTTCACTTATTTCACTTTAAATCAGTAATTACTATCCTTTTTTTCATGAATTACCGTATTCTGTCCACTATACCCCCCTCCTCTGCAACTCCCGTGTGTTGGGGGTGTCAATGGGGTACCGTTTTTCCTCGTTTTTCGCGAGGGATACGTTCCGGAGATGCTCGTGAATGGCACATTTTGCGAGTAATGATATTGGCCTACAGATGTCGTATGCGCAGTCTGCGGATGCTTCTAAAACCTCAAGAAGATCTCCCTCATCACTTAATTTTACATCACTTAATCTCTCATCCCTTGATCTCTTTTCACTCAATCATTCATCACTTAATCTCTCATCACTTTCTTTCTCTCTTTCTCTCTCTCGATGCAGTTGTGTAGAGGTCCAGATGCCTACGGATGTCGTACGCGCAACGTCAGCAGATGCTTCTAAATCTTCCAGACGTTCTCTCTCATCACTTTAAACGCTCATCGATTTATCTTTCGTCACTTTCCGTCCCACTACCTCGATGCAGCCGTGTAGAGTTCCAGATGCGATTCGCGGATAGCCAAAATCGTGGATTGTAAGGTCGTGAATAACGGAGAGAATACCTGATTTTACAGTCAGATCTGTGTCTCCTTCTTCCGTGCGGTCGCTGATGTAGACGCAGAGCAACGGCTACAATTTCACATTCAGGTGGTCAAGCCAGACAACCGCGTCAGGAGCCAGCGAAGTAGTGTATCGCTGTGATGTCTCCTTCATATTTGTGGATGGGGCATTGCGTCGTGTCTGTTCTGGATGACCACCGTCGCATACTACGACCGGAGGGTTTTAACTTTCCATTTGTGTGTTCAGGTATCCGCATCTGCTGCCATGGTTTGCGCAGTCGATGCGATTTAGAGTGGACCATGAGCTTCGCGGAAGATCAAACCCGGGGATCTTTTTTTGCGTTGGGTCTTTCACAACAAGGCGGTGATTGTTTGTGAGTCCTTTTAAACTCCATTCAGTTCTCTCCAAGCTTCGGCAATAGCGCAAAGGGTTTGGTACACGGTAATGTGGTTCAGCACAGCAACACTGGTTCCAGTTCTCGGTATAGGCCGATTCCCGCCACCCGAACACAGGTGCCAAATTCCCAGACTGGCGGGCAACCATAGGTCGATGAGGTGCCAGCTGCAGATTGTTTCAAATAGCTGTTTGGTTGCTGAGCATAACTCGGGCGAATATTGGTCTAAACAATTTGAAGCGCACATGGAATCTGCTGGCACCACATCAACCCGGGGCAGTTGAACTATTGACCGATTGCAGTCTTAATAGCAAATGAGAGGCTGACTGGAGTGCTTTTGGAAAATGTCATATTAATAATGAAACGCACCCAGAGCTAATGCACATAGATAATACTAATACTGTGGTTAATCGGTGTCTATTGTCGACACTGTCACGCGCTTCAGAGGATACGGGGACATTGACAAGAAATGTGGTCAAATAGAAGCTTGGAATCGCACTCTCAGCGGGAAGAGGAACCGGGGGATTTGGAGAACACGGGCAAGTCACGTTGAAGGGAAAGAATAAAACAATATAATATATATAAAACAATAAAAATTCTCACGACGTTTCGACCATAACACAAACGGTGGACCGTTTGTATTGTGCTCGAAATTGTTATTTTTATATATATATTTTATTATTTTATTGTTTCCCTTCAACGTGACTTTACCGAAAGAGCTAAGAATATGAATTACTGCAGTCACGAAAGCTTTAAATCAAAATTTAACATGGGCAAGTTCAAGCCACCGTATTCACGACACCTTTTTTTAAACACCGTGAGAGCTCGATGAGAAAAATTAAGATGTTTGTTTTGTTACTTTTTTTCGGATGGCCAGTTTCTTGTTATTTGCAAGACAATCCGCCTTGGGGGAGTGTCGTCATCCAACAGCGGATAGATCGTGGCCGGTAATAATGGGTATATTTTTATTAATATATGGCCTCAGTGGCGCACAAGGGGGGGAGGGGTTGGGGGGAGGGGTATGCGGTAGCGTTATGCGATGCATGAGGGCCAAGTTGGTCACAAGGAATCAACAGACAAACAAGTAAAATATGTGAAGAAAAGTGTAACACGTAGTAGGCTTTTGCGACCAATAGTCATCAGGATGACGGTTGCTTGTGTTGCAATCGAAACGTCGTATTCTATTATTATTTAATTTATTTTATTTTCTACTTGACTTTACCGAAAGAACCAAAGAGTAATTCCTGCAGTCACGAAAGCTTCAAATCAAATATTATCCATAATCGAGGTTTTTTTTGTTTGTTAGGTTTGATCGCGTAAATATAAATGTGTCGTTAAACCCGCCACCACCCGACACAGAAAATTAGCAATTGTGTAAAGACGACTTCGACGCATTTGTCTTCGGATCTTTTTTTTCTTTATTGAAGGAGCCACGTGCTCACACACAAACAGGCGGAGACCCCCACTGAAACAGCCCCGAGTCTCCCGTGCATCTCTCTTACGTACGGTCCGAGGCCACACCCCCATTCTCGAACCTTCTCGCTGGCTCTTGACCACTCGTTCTACCGGCAGACTCCACTGGCCTCTTCCGTTACCTGGCCACGCTCCTATTCTCGATCATTCCCGTAGCCAAAAGTCCATTCGTGCTGCGGGCTGACTCCACTGTCATTACCTCCCGTGGCCAATAGTCTACTCACACACCGTATTCGAATTGTAAATGTTGTGGGTTTACTCTCCAACACACCGGTCTGCTGAAACACCTCATGAATTGGCAGGTTTTGTTCACGTCACAAACCTTACGAATTGGCTGTGTCGGGTGGTGGCGGGTTTAACGACACATTTATATTTATGCGATTCTAACCCAACAAAAAATCCTCTCGTGGATGGAAATAATATTTTGTTTTTTGTAAATTACGAGGAAATTGTATTATTGTATTACGGGGATACAAAAAAAACATCCGAAACTATTTCAGTAAAAGCGAGTCGGGAGAAAGGAGGGGGGGGGCACAGTCGCGAATCTTGCATAGCCCCCCGTGTTGAAGCAGCGAAGTGCGCCCTTGCATAGCCTGCGTGTCCGAGATTGCTGCGGGAAACGAGGGCGCTTTGGATATACCTCGGAGTCAAAGCCCGTTGGATGGGGACACGAATCACCGTCCACGGACGTGACAGCGGCGGCGGTGAAACGCGAGAAGGATCGCGCCTCGTCGCTGCACTCTAAGCATGGTGACATTCTTTCGCGATGTGCGTAGCCAACCGCGCTAATTGGAGGTGCAGTGTTGAGTCTATGGTGCAGCGTTGAGTCTATGGTGCAGTGTTGAGTCTATGGTGCAGTGTTGAGTCTATGGTGCAGTGTTGAGTCTATGGGCAGTGTTGAGTCTATGGGTAGTGTTGAGTCTATGGTGCAGTGTTGAGTCTATGTGCAGTGTTGAGTCTATGGTGCAGTGTTGAGTCTATGTGCAGTGTTGAGTCTATGGGCAGTGTTGAGTCTATGGGTAGTGTTGAGTCTATGTGCAGTGTTGAGTCTATCTTCAGTGTGTACGTTCAACACCTTTCGCACGTGCGTACGTAACCAACCACGTGGTGGGGTGGACAAGTGTTTTTACTCGACGCCGAGCCGTGACTGCCCCGACGCACCACACCCCCCCCCCACCCCGACACCGATGTGCCAGCGACACACTCCAGCGTACCTGCCGTGGCACGGCTGGCACGGCTGGCACGGCTGGCACCCAGCGGCACACTGGCACTGCGCTCTCTCGCACTCGCAAAGACAAAGGTGCCCCCACGTGTCATAGCCTTAACTGACATCGGATGCAAGGTGCCGTGAGCGAGCAGAACCTCTCTGTAAAGGCCGGCAGGGTCCGCGAGCAGGTGGGTGGGTGGCGGGTAGCATGCCCCGACCACCTTTGTCTCCCCCAGTGGCGATGTTCACACCGGTGCCGGTGTGTAAACATCGTAACCGGGGAGACAAAGGCGGCCGGGCGTGGTTGCTGGCTGTTGAGGAAGTCACCCCCCTCGTTTGCCATTCCGGCCTTCAGAGGTGCTCGAAAACAGCACTTGCTCCATCGGTCTGTTCAATGTTATAAGGGGACTCTTTATCTTATGATGTGAAATACTCGGTACACTTACATATATCCATACGGTGTGCGTAAACATATATTACTGTTGCTGTATGTATAACTCATTTTGGCAAGGTAATAGATCATAAGAGGCCGGGTGCTGTGAAGAACTTGACCTTTTAACATAATAGCAGTCGTTATTATGGGAAGTCAGAGGTGACCGAGCGGCTGGGAGACATTTCCATGGCCCCATTCAAACACTGGGCCCGCATTGCTCCACGGTGGCGAGATGTTAACTACCTCGCCTGGTACGCAGGAGGTCGTGGGTTCGATCCTGACCCTGACGCCTGCTGTATATTTGGAGTTTGCGTCTCTCTCTCATCATCATCACGGTGGCTAGGATATGTTAACTACCTCGCCTGGTACGCAGGTCATGGGTTCGGTCCCGACCCTGACGCCTGCTGCTGCTGTATATTTGAAATTTGCGTGTCTCATCATCATCATCACAATGGCTAGGAGATGATAACTTCCTCGCGTGGAATACAAAAGGGTCGTGGGTTCAATCCTGACCCTGACGCCTGCTGCTGCTGTATATTTGGAGTTTGCGTGTCTCTCTCTCTCTCTTTCTCTCTCGCCGTGGTCACGTGGGTGTTTCTCCGGGCGCTCCGTGACGCCCTCCGACCCTGTCCACCCATCAGTGTAGAATGGGCACACCGCATGGTCCGGTCTCGTGTGGTCTCACCTCGTTTTGACGACGTACAGCCAGCGTGCAATCGTAAATTTACACGGGCTGGACTGGGGCTCTCTGGAGCTTCCTTCCTTCTGGAGCTTCCTCCAGTTGCGGAAGCCTCCCTCTGCCTAGCGGTGGCGTGAGCAAGGACTTGCAGGGCTGGTGCTCTACCCTCATCACCGCTGCCCACGTTGGGCGCTCCGCTGGCAGGCCGCGCAGGCCCGGTGTAGACGTTACAACACACAGCCCGCCAGCCACATCTGGCATAAGGTGGAGCTGGCGGGGTGTGTGGCCCTTACAATTAAAAAAAACAAATGGTTCTGGCTTCACGATCGTCTCATCACACGGGCAGAGAGGGCCGAAGCTATACCTGGGTAGTGGGCGGGGATACCTGGGTAGTGGGCGGGGATACCTGGGCAATGGGCGGGGCTAACTAGGTAGTGGGCGGGGATACCTGGGTAGTGGGCGGGGCTATGCAGGTAGTGGGCGGGAATACCTGGGTAGTGGGCGGGGATACCTGTGTTACCGGCGGGACTACTTAGGTAGTGGGCCGGGATACCTGGTCAGTGTAGTGGGCGGGGCTACTTGGGTTAGTGGGCGGGGATTGTAGAGGAGTAGGCAGGGCCAAGTAACAAAAAAAACAGCCAATCGGCTCGCTGTGCGACGGGGCTAGTGAGATTGGAGGTGTGGTTGTGTAATAGCAGGCGGGGCAGGCTCACCACGTGTCCAGGTTGAGCCTCACAGATATTTGGTAGCTCGAAGTCCGGTGTGTGACTGTTTTTTTTTGTATTTCCTCGTGCCTGATGGGGGCTGTTTTTGTTCTTGTTCTTCAATCTTTTTATTCCAGGCGCAGCGCTTGGGAGCGGCGGTGCAGCCAGCTGGGACCCACCGCGCGATGAACCCGACGACCCGAGTTTGATTCCCGGGCCGTCGCCAACGTCAGCGGTGAGTGACGCTCCCCGACCGCTGCTGCCAGCGTGCCAACCGGCACTTGGCCAGCGCTGTGCGAGACAACTTTCGCTCGTCGACGCGGGAACAGCGGTGCGTAGGTCGTCACCCATTCAGCAGCAGATGGACAAAAAAAATGGGGCTGTGCATCATCATTTCTTGTTCGTGTATTTTTTTCTTCTTCTTCTTCTTCTTAAGTCCGGTCGGGAGTGAAACCCACGCAGAGCAGATGGAGGACGCACCAATTCCCATGCAGAGAAGCGCCCGAGTTGGGATTAGAGCCGAGGCGCTTTTTTTCAGCGCTTGCCATAGCCTTTGGTTTGGACTGTGGGTGTTCTTCACAGGGCAGATTGAACATCAGTGGGTGTTCTTCACAGGGCAGATTGAACATCAGTATGGATGATGCTAGATGCCCTAGTCTAATGATACCGGTAGCAATGCAAAATGATTTTCGAAATAAAATGTGTGTTTTATATATGAAATCGAATAAAATATTAAACTTATTAATTCTTTTTTATTTTACCAGATAAGGTCCGCTGAGCTACGTAGCTCCTGTTTTTTTTTTTCAGAAGCGACCAGTCTGTCGCGAATGATAGCTCAAGGAAGTGGCTTATCATCATCACGTGGAAACTCACAGGGGCCAAATACCCTAAACGCACGCCGGTTTTTAATGTTGGGGGGGGAAAAACCTGGAGGACCCGGAGAAAAAAAATTCCACGCGACCACAGGGAGAGAGAGAGAGAGAGAGACACGCGTACTCCAACATGAACAGCAGGCGTCAGGGTTGGGATCGAACCCACGGCGTGCTGCGTACCAGGCGAGGTCGTTAACATCTCCTAGCCACCGCGGCACCCCGCCTCGTCTCAACATGTCGTACGGACACAGATGGGCACGTTGATGGTATAGAGAGTAGGATGCAGTGAGCCACAAGGATGCGAAAAGAAAGGAAAAGCCTTGAGCCTGGATATGAATGGTGGGGGGGGGGGGGGGTTGGCAGCACGGGTGGCAGAGTGGAGGGGAGTTGTTACATCCATGGGGGACGGGGGGGGGGCAGAGGAGATTGAGCGACCTCCAACTGACGACGGTTGACCGTGCGGGAGGGATGGATGGGATGGAGGGAGGGGGGTGGTGGGCAGACTTAGACGGCACAATTGAAAAATAATTTGTATGAAAGCAAAATGATGTGCGATGCGACAAAAAATATATATATTATTATTTTTAAAGTCACAACGTCCGCTCGCGGGCGACAGGTTTCTACCGTTTTGTCACAGATAAAAGAGAACATTGTTAAAATAGCGACAACAGCGACAACCATAAAAAAACAAAAAATCCAATGCAATATGAAAGGAGAGTAAGCCGCTGCCCTTTGCGAGCGATTTTTTTTTTCGCAAGATCTCACTGTTGAAAAATGCCTCTAGGTTTCGACTGACCGGGCCGGCCGGGCGATCTGGCAGGCGGCCTCTCTTGTTGGCCAAAATTCTCAAGATCACAGACCCCCCCCCCCCCCCCCTTGGGCTCGTCCAGTCAATGGTGAACACCGCAATCAATAACCCTATTGACATCTGGCTTGGCCTATTCCGAACGTTTCTCTTTTTTTTTGTTTAACCTTTTGATCTGGCTGATATTTTTCACCGGCAGCTGAGCAAAATTGATTGCGTTTATTTATTTATTTTGTGTATATATATTACAAAAATATTGTGGAGGGAGGGGGGGAGAAGGGGGGGGGGGGTGGTGGACTCGGCAGGGGTTTTTGTAGAAGGCGACTTGCGTATCCCCAGTGCAATAAAACGTCAAGCATTTTTTTTGCTCATTTCAAACCGTAATTGGCTTGGTGATGATTACAAAAAAAACATAAACGAAAATTATTTTCTGCATGGCTCTTTATTTTTACCGGAAAATATTTTTCGCAAATTTGACTATGGCTATGGTACGCGTCTTCGCATTCCGTGACGTTCTCCGCAGGCAGATTACTGCCGTGGCTTAAGTCTCCAGCACGCAACCGGTGTGCTGTACTGGTAACAAATTGGCACGTTCTGGTTACGTTACAAACCTTACTCATTGGCTGTGTCGGGTGGTGGCGGGTTTAACGACACCACATTTACATTCTACCCCGATCTAACCCCCCCCCCAAAAAACCTCTATTATGGATTTGTGTGTCACCCTTTGCGCTGTTTACGCTCAATGTCTATCATTTGGTAGGCCCCATTTCCCGCATCAAACCCCCAAGACACCATTCGTGCATTTGATATCTGGACCAGAGAATTACTGCAAAGTAAAAAAAAAACCTCATTGCTATGCTGTACAATTCAATGCAGCGTGTAGCAATAGGGAAAATAACAATGTTAATTATTTACCCAGGGAAACTACGTCAAATCTCAAGACAATTTTTTTTTAGCAGGGTCTTGCATTTGCATTGTCACGTGTTCTCAAATTCTACTCCTCCATCGCTGTTTTGGTGATAATGGGGAGCGGTGACTTTGGCCGATCGGTGGACCAGCAGTGGCTACCGGTGGTAAAAACCAAAAAAAAACTCAACACAAATATACAATTTAAAGAAGACGAACAATTCGAGGAATTTGAAATACAAACAAAAAAAATGTAGAACCTAAAATTGCGTCACCTTACTAGCACCGTGCATGGGACCACGAGTCCACATCCCTTCGCCGGGGGACGGTGTCACGTGGCCGACAGGCACCGTCGAACTTGCGACGCAGAACGCGCCGGTTCGATCCCCACCTCCTGGTTTGGCAGGTGAAACAATGACGTTGGGGTTGGGGAGGGGCGAGTTTCCTGAATGCCCTCCACCCCGTCGCCATAGGCGGAGTTTGACTTCTATATTTTAGGGGGTAATGGGGGGGGGGATTCGCGTTGTCCTTCGCATTAAGAATCGCGGGTGCATATAATTAGATTTTTTTTTATCTTAATTGTAAACTGCTGACAATAACTTAATGAACGTGTGCAGTTTGGGCGAGGCACTGCCCCTCTCCCCGTGCACCCCCCCCCCCCCCCCCGCAACCTCCTCGCACGCCCGTCGCTGGTTGTCCTCTGGGCAGTACAAATAAGACACAAACCAAATCCATTGTCATTTATATGCAGACATTACCCCCGCTCCTCCTCCTTCTCCTGATCGGCTCACAAGAGGATTTCCTCCGCTTCTCACTCCTCTCCGACTGTGCGCACTATCATTGCCGCTTGGTGAGATCACGTTCGGGCGACGCCACTGACGGCCCTCCAATTATAATCGCTCCGGTGGCGTATTTTTCACACGCTTTTATTATTACACGCTTTAATTTAACTCACTCTGTCTGTTGTTGTTGTTGTCGTTGTATCCTCAAATGTTGTAACTCAATTTTAACCCACTTCCCAATGTGGTATGGACAGCAAGCTTGGTATACTTATGTCATACTGATGACAATAACTATATTGTATCATAAAACAAAAA
>NC_133723.1:8082414-8382414 GCF_048934315.1 Petromyzon marinus
CGTCGTTTGCGATCCCGTCCCTGACGATGTTTGTTATACATGTGTAGTTTGCGTGCGTGTCTCTCTCTCTCTCTCTCGCTCTCTCCCCGCGATGGTCGCGTGGATTTTTCTCCGAGTCCTCCGGGTTTTTTTTTTCCCTCCACGTTTAGAATCGACGTCGTGCGCTCGGGGTAATTGTCCGCTAAAAATTATCCACGTGATGATAAGCCGCGCTTCTCTGAGCTGTTATTTGTGACAGGCCAGGTCGGCTTTTTGAAAAATAGCTACACAGCTCAGTGGGCCTTGCCTGGCAAAATAAAATTAAAAAAATTGTTTGGCTGAATAGTTTAGTGTACAGTTCGTTCCAATGTCCGCCTCTTGTCTCACTCCCGGCATCCATTCTCTCTGCCGCTGCTTTGCGACCTTCCGGGCTTTTGTTCCATTTTTCCTCCTCTCGTGATCGCCGCCCTTGACTTGGACAAAAAAAAAAACTTTTAAAAAGTTGCGATGCACCTCGAAGTTCTGAAGTCTGATTATTCCCTTTGACACCCCAAATCAGGAACAGACCACAATACAACCGCACCGTATTATTCCCTTTCAAACAACTTCACAGTGGCCTCGGAACATTTTTGTTGTTGTTGTTGTTGACTCAGTAGCCTGACCTGGTAGTGGAGTTGGAAAGTTCCGTTGCGTGGCCTGTAATCATCGAGCACTTTGTACGTACGAGTGTGTCTGCACGTTTGAACATCTTTTCACACCGCATGTCGTCAACCGCGCTCATCGGAGGTGCGTTTGGGGGTTTCAGGACAGCAAACTGAGCACAAAGAGCCGTTCTAAAGAAATCCGTTCATCAATGTAGATTATTTAAAAGCGCGTAACTCCCAGTGGCCTCCGAATATCGGAAGGAAGAGCGTTCCAGACGGCCGCGGAAGCGGTTGATTGCCTTTGTTCGATGGTTAGCTGCTGCTGCTGCGAGGATGAGCAGAGTGGCGGGTGATGATGGTTCGTTAGCTCCTTGGCGAGATGAGCCAAGGAGCATTGTGGTTCATTTGTGGCAAGCACTTTGAGTGCAATTAGCGCGACCTGGATGGGGCTAGGGTTGGTGGATCACGCGAAGATGTCGTGAAACTCCCTTCCCCCCGTGGGCATCGATGATGCGCCAGTGACCCCTGGCTCGCCAACAGAAGGCGGCAGAGCGAAGCGTTGCCAGATATCCATCCGTTCCATCAGTGCGTGTTGGAGCGTTGCCCTCTCCTCACACGCACGTGGGGTTTCATCCGGGAGCTCCGTTTTCTCCCACGCGAATATGAACAACTCGTGAACCAGCTTGACAACATCTCAACATCAATATCGAAATGCACCTCTGTGAGCTTACCGACTGTGCGCTAGAATAATAATAAAAACTGCCGATCGTTACAATAATGATAATAAGAGAGCAATTTTTTTAACTATAATGGGAGGCCGTACTGCATAGGCAGCGTTTCATAAAGGGATAATGAGGGGCAACCCGTCTAAGCATTGCTCGCAAATTCTGTACGAGCCCATTGTTACACGCTGGTATGGAAAAAGCGTTGTAAATACGTGCAGCCGATAAATCCCAATGTGTGGTGAAATTAATGCCTTTCTCTCTTTGTCGAGTATAAACGCGCGAGTCCTCTCACCCCGCCGAAATGAGGTTCATCCGCAGGGTTTCCCTGAGGAGCCCGGTGAGCCCGCAGAGCCTCGGAGTCGAGCTCGCTGCTGCTCCTCCGGATCGAGAGGAGCCAGTCAAGGTGGTTCGCGCACCTGGTAAAGGATGCCCCCCCCCCCCCCGGTAGACTCCCCCTGGAACTCTACCGGGCAGCAGCAGCAGCAGCGACGTCTCACGGGGCGAAGTCCCCGGGGCTGGCCCAGGACGCGCTGGGGGGGCGACGTCGCTCGGCTGCACTGGGAACGCCTGGGAATTACCCCAGGAAGAGCTGGAGTCTGTGTATAGTAGTGTAGTGTGTAGTGTAGTCGTATATAGTGTGTAGTAGTGTAGTGTATAGTAGTGTAGTGTAGTATATAGTGTGTAGTAGTGTAGTGTATAGTAGTGTATAGTGTAGTGTATAGTGTAGTGTATAGTGTAGTCGTATATAGTGTGTAGTAGTGTAAGTGTAGTGTATAGTGTAGTGTAGTCGTATATAGTGTGTAGTAGTGTATAGTGTAGTGTCTAGTAGTGTATAGTGTAGTATATAGTGTGTAGTAGTGAAGTGTATAGTAGTGTATAGTAGTGTATAGTGGAGTGTATAGTAGTGTAGTGTATAGTGTAGTAGTATATAGTGTGTAGTAGTGTATAGTGTAGTAGTATATAGTGTGTAGTAGTGTAGTATATAGTGTGTAGTAATGTAGTGTATAGTGTGTAGTAGTGTATAGTGTAGTGTATAGTGTGTAGTAGTGTATAGTGTAGTGTAGTCGTATATAGTGTGTAGTAGTGTAGTGTATAGTAGTGTATAGTGTAGTGTAGTATATAGTGTGTAGTAGTGTAGTGTATAGTAGTGTATAGTGTAATGTATAGTGTAGTGTATAGTAGTGTAGTGTATAGTGTGTAGTAGTGTATAGTGTGTAGTAGTGTATAGTGTGTAGTAGTGTATAGTGTAGTGTATAGTGTAGTGTAGTGTGTAGTAGTGTATAGTGTAGTGTAGTCGTATATAGTGTAGTAGTGTATAGTGTAGTGTATAGTGTAGTGTAGTCGTGTATAGTGTAGTGTATAGTAGTGTAGTGTATAGTGTAGTGTGTAGTGTAGTGTATAGTGTAGTATATAGTGTGTAGTAGTGTATAGTGAAGTGTATAGTAGTGTAGTAGTGTAGTATATAGTGTGTAGTGGTGTAGTGTATCGTGTAGTGTAGTCGTATATAGTGTGTAGTAATGTATAGTGTAGTGTATAGTGTAGTGTAGTAGTGTATTGTATAGTAGTCTATAGTGTAGTAGTATATAGTGTGTAGTAGTGTATAGTGTAGTGTATAGTAGTGTATAGTGTAGTGTATAGTGTGTAGTAGTGTATAGTGTAGTGTAGTAGTGTATAGTAGTGTAGTGTTAAGTAGTGTATAGTGTAGTAGTATATAGTGTGTAGTAGTGTATAGTGTAGTGTATGGTGTAACAGTGTATAGTAATGTAGTGTATAGTGTAGCAGTGAATTATAATGTATAGTGTAGTAGTGTATAGTAATGTATAGTAGTGTTTAGTGTAGTAGTATATATTAGTGTATAGTAGTGTATAGTAATTTAGAGTAGTGTATAGTGTTGTAGTGTATTGTGGTGTATAGTGTCGTAGGGTATATTAGTGTATAGTGTCGTAGTGTATAGCATTGTAGTGTAGTAGTGTATAGTAGTAGTGTATAGTGTGTAGTAGTGTAGTGTATAGTAGTGTATAGTGTAGTGTATAGTGTAGTGTATAGTGTAGTCGTATATAGTGTGTAGTAGTGTAAGTGTAGTGTATAGTGTAGTGTAGTCGTATATAGTGTGTAGTAGTGTATAGTGTAGTATTGTAGAGTAGTGTATAGTAGTGTAGTTCATAGTAGTGTAGTGTATAGTGCAGTATTGTATAGTAGTGTATAGTGTAGTGTATAGTAGTGTGTAATGTAGTGTATAGTAGTGTAGTGTATAGTGTAGTGTATAGTAGTGTATAGTGTAGTGTATAGTAGTGTATAGTGTAGTGTATAGTAGTGTGTAATATAGTGTATAATGTAGTGTATAGTGTAGTGTATAGTAGTGTATAGTGTAGTGTATAGTAGTGTATAGTGTAGTGTATAGTAGTGTATAGTGTAGTGTATAGTAGTATATAGTGTAGTGTATAGTAGTGTGTAATGTGGTGTATAGTGTAGTGTATAGTGTAGTGTATAGTAGTGTATAGTGTAGTGTATAGTAGTGTATAGTAGTGTATAGTGTAGTGTATAGTAGTGTATAGTGTAGTGTATAGTAGTGTATAGTGTAGTGTATAGTAGTGTAGTAGTGCTGGAATCTGTGGCCAGGGAAAGTGAGGTCTGGGACCGCCTCTCCTCAACACGCTGCTGCCGCGACCCTCACCGAGTCCCCCATCTCCACCGGAGCGGTGTCTTGTTCTCGAGTGCAACGTTTTTTATTTATTTCGTATCGTGGGGCTGTCTGAGTTCTCCCCCATCCCCGGCGCGGCACATCGCCGTCGTAGTGGTCGTTCGCTCGCCGCTTCATCTCCGTTCCCAAGTTTAGCTTTTTATGGTTGCCCGCAAGCGTTCGGGGAAGCCCCCCTGCCAAACAGATGCCCACGTGGGGGTGGGGGTTGCCGGAAAACCATTGTGTCGCCATCACCCAATACCAATGCCCGACATTCGTCACTAAGTGACGGTGATGTCACCACGGCGCCTGCGCCAGGCTAGGTGCACTTTGAGGCCTCGTGAGGGGTCAGGAGGTCTCGGGACAGACTCAGGTGCCATGGGCCGGCTGACTTGAGATGACCGGTAGATGCACCAGCTGACCACAGTGGAAACACCAAATAAGCCCGGGCAAATCACCCACCCACCTGTTCGCCTGCCCACCCACCCACCTACCACCCCACCTACCACCCCACCTACCACACTACCCACCATCCCACCCACCTACCACCCCACCCACCTACCCACCCCACCCACCTACCCACCCCACAACCCACCACCCCACCCACCCACACCCGCTAAAAGCACTCGATTCGCATTAAGGAATCCAATATTCATCAAATTATTGTTGACGAGGAGCTGTGCACGCTCCTTATCTGAAGCGTCGTTCACGCTTACGAGAGTCATCCGCGGCTCAATCAGTGGTTTTGCCGACTCCGACGCAGCAGCGCAGGAGACGCCGTTTTGGTCGGTTGGTCGGTCGAACGAATAGGACGGTCGGTTCAGTCGGTCAGTCGGTCAGTCGGTCGGTCGGTCACGCGGTCGATTGGTCACTCGGTCGGTCAGTCGGTGGGTCGGTCGGTCGGGCGGGCGGGCGGGCGGATGAGGAGCGGTTCGCGAATCCGGCTAATGAAGACGCGTTTGGGTCTGCGCGACGCTGATCGCCGTTACGTCATCGTCGCGATCGAAATGAGGAGGAATTCTCCACAATTCTGGCTGTCGCCTGATGAAGCTGCTGGTTGTTGTTGTTGTTGGTGTTGTAATTTACCGGCGAAACGTCACCACCAGTACTCGAATTGTAAACGTTGTGGTTTTACTCTCCAACACACAACCGGTGTGCTGAAGTAGTCACTAATTGTCACGTTTTGTTTACGTGACAACCCCTTACTAATCGGCTTTGTCGGGTGGTGGTGGCGGGTTTAACGGCTCCACACTCATATTCACGCCGCCTAACCCACAAAACCTCCCATTATGGATGATATTGTTCGCGAAAGCCGACTACGTGTTTAGACTATCGCGAAGGACGCCGATTTATTCTTTCCCGTCTTTGTGTAAGACGTCTGGCTAGGCTGGTGTGCGTGTGGGGGGGGGGGGGGGGGCGGGGGTGTGTGAGTGTGTGTGTGTGGGGTGTGTGTGTGTGGGTGTATGTATGTGGGTGGGTGTTTGTGGGTATGTGTGGGGATCGGTCGTGTAGCGGTTAGCGCGCTGCGCTACGAACCTGGCGACCTGGGTTCGATTCCCGCTCACGGCCAACACCCAGTGACGATTATCTGAACCGGTCCTGGGCCTCCCCTAGGTCGACTCAGCCTCAAATGAATACCTGGTGCGGTGTGTAAACATTGCCACTAGGGAGACAAAGGCGGTCGGGCGTGGTGCTGGCCACCCACCCCCTCGTGTACCGTTCCGGCCTTCATAGGTGCTCGTTAACAGCACTTGCCCCTACAGTCTGTTAAGGCTATATGGGGGATCTTTGTCTTTGTCTTTGTATGTGGGTGTGTGTTTGTGGGGATCGGTCGTGTAGCGGTTAGCGCGCTGCGCTACGAACCTGGCGACCTGGGTTCGATTCCCGCTCACGGCCAACACCCAGTGACGATTATCTGAACCGGTCCTGGGCCTCCCCTAGATTGACTCAGCTTCAAATGGGTAGCTGGTGCGGTGTGTAAACATCGCCACTTGGGAGACAAAGGCGACCGCGCTTGGTGCTGGCTACCCACCCCCTCGTGTGCCGTCCCGGCTAAAAGCACTTGCCCAAACAATCTGTTCAGGCTATACGGGAGGGGGGGGGGGGGAGGTCTTTGTCTTTGTTGTCCGTTGAACTTCTATTCCGCAGTGTGCGTAGCCGCGCCGTGGCTAATCCAAATCGGTCAATTGCCCGGGACCAATCTAAACAAAACGAATTAAACTTCAAAAAGGTCACTGGCACACACCTCGGTGGCATTCAGTTGTCTGCGGAAAAATAGAATCCTGATTGGATCATCACCGTGAACAAAACAAAAATAACCCGATTCATCCGGTGTATAATTATTGGATGTTATTGTGTCACCAGGGCCATTAAGCCAGCTCTTCATTCATGGCTGTACCAATCGTTCGTCTCCTTCTCGCTTGGCCCATGAAGAGTCACCGTTAGAGATTCGGTTGCAGGCGATGTTTGCCGTTCGGTTGCTTTGTCTGAGAGTTGGTGAATTGCAAACCCATCCACGAGGGGGTAACTTAACGTGTAAACAACCATGCTCTGCTAATCTATGCACTGTCTTTGAAACTGATTGGGCCTACACCAGAGACGGCCTTCTTGATGGCCTCAAACTCCAGCTGAACCGCGTGCCGTCTCCCCGAGGGTTTGACCGTACGTGTTACGTCACACACACACACAGGTCACGTGCGAGACCACGCTTGCAGAGACACACGCGTGCACAGAGACAAAGGCAAAGATCCCCCGTATAACCTGGACACACTGTTGGGACAAGTGCTGTTAGCGAGTAGCACCTGTGAAGACTGGCACGGCACGCGAAGGGGTGGGTGGTCAACACCACGCCCGACCGCCCCCCCCCCCCCTCCTCGTGGTGGTGAGGTTTACACACCACACCAGGTACTCATTTTAATGCTGAGTCAACCTAGGGGAGGCCCACGACCCAACTAAACATCGCCACTGGGGGAAACAAAGGTGGGAGGGCGTGGCACCGGCCACCCACACGAGGGACTGGGTGGCCAGCACCGCGCCCGGCCACCCTTTTTGTCTTCACACACCGCACCAGGTACTACTTTTAATGCCGAGTCAACCTAGGCGAGACCCAGGACGGGTTCAGATATCCGCCGCTGTTATTGGCCGTGAGCGAGAACCCAAAAACTCGGGTCCACCGGGTTTTGTAGCGCCGTGCCGCGCCGTGCGCTAACCACTGTGCCACCACTCCCAATTCCTGGTGACCTCCCATACCCAGAACCCACCAACCCAGCCTCCTTAACATCTCGGAGGCGCCGATTTCGTCCACCGGGCGGTCTTGCCCTTGCGAAAGGGGCTGCCATGCGCCTTAACCGACCAAATATACTTATATATACTTGTGACCTCATCTGTAAATTCAGGGGCAGCAGTCACGTGCATTTTTCACTCCGGGGTCGTCACGGGGTCTTTACCCGTCACGCTTAGAAGCGACGTCACGAGCTTTCTAGTTATTTGGCTGCTGTCAAAAAATGTTTCCACGTGGTGGTGGTGATGATGATGATGTGATTTGAAGCTTTCGTGACTGCAGGAATCCATACTCTTTGGTTCTTTCGGTAAAGTCACGTAGGTTAGAAAAATAATAATAATAGATCACGACGTTGCGATCGCAACACAAGCAATCGTCATCAGGTGGGACAACCACAGCAAGAACAAAACTTCAGCAGTCGAAACGTCGTGATCTAGAATTTTTCTAACCTACGTGACTTTACCGAAAGAACCAAAGATTATGATGATGTCACTTTGTCGGGCTATCGTGTGTGATAGCCAGTTCGTTTCGAATTTTTTTTTTAGCTCAGTGGGCATTACCTTGGTAAAATAAACTTTTTTCTATTTTTTAATGGAAAAATAAGGTTAATGGAATTCATAAGCCGTAATCGCACACGGGAGATAGCCAGGGTGGCCACGTGACTCTTGCAGTTCTCGGCGTAGCTCCGGCGCTCGGCTTCTGATAAGTCAGCGATCGAAGTGAATGCCGAACGGCATGGGCTGATTTGATGTTTCACACGCAAACACAACAACACAACAACAACAACACAACAACAACAACGCGGCAGCAATAGCTTCAGGGAGCAATGCATGCGACTTGGGACGCGTCAGAATATGGCAAAAACCCAAAAAAAATATCTCGCGATGCAGTGCCTGTTACATTTGCCTGCAAAGCCATCAATTTGTTTTTTGGGGCCGACCAAGTAGACGTTTCTTCGTGCGATTTAGTACGTACGTTGAACCTGTTTCGCATCGTACGTAGCCAACCGTGCTAATCGGGGGTGCAGTGTTGAGTCTATGGGCAGTGTTGAGCCTATGGGCAGTGTTGAGTCTATGGGCAGTGTTGAGTCTATGGGTAGTGTAAGTCTATGTGCAGGTGTGTGTATGTTTAACTTCTTTCGCACCGTACCTAGCCAACCGTGCTAATGGGAGGTGCAGTATTGATTATATGGGCGGCGTTGAGTCTATGGGTAGTATTAGTCGACACACAGTGTGTATGTACGTTGAACCTCTTTCGCACCGTGCATAACTAACCTTGATTATCGGAGGTGCAGTGTTGAGTCTATGGGCAGTGTTGAGTCTATGGGCAGTGTTGAGTCTATGGGCAGTGTTGAGTCTATGGGCACTGTTGAGTCTATGGGTAGTGTTAAGTCTATGGGTAGTGTTGAGTCTATGGGAAGTGTTGAGTCTATGGGCAGTGTTGAGTCTATGGGCAGTGTTGAGTCTATGGGCAGTGTTGAGTCTATGGGTAGTGTTGAGTCTATGGGAAGTATTGAGTCTATGGGTAGTGTTGAGTCTATGGGCAGTGTTGAGTCTATGGGCAGTGTTGAGTCTATGGGCAGTGTTGAGTCTATGGGCAGTGTTGAGTCTATGGGCAGTGTTGAGTCTATGGGCAGTGTTGAGTCTATGGGCAGTGTTGAGTCTATGGGCAGTGTTGAGTCTATGGGCAGTGTTGAGTCTATGGGCAGTGTTAAGTCTATGGGTAGTGTTGAGTCTATGGGTAGTGTTGAGTCTATGGGAAGTGTTGAGTCTATGGGCAGTGTTGAGTCTATAGGCAGTGTTAAGTCTATGGGTAGTGTTGAGTCTATAGGCAGTGTTAAGTCTATGGGCAGTGTTGAGTCTATGGGCAGTGTTGAGTCTATGTGCAGTGTTGAGTCAATGGGCAGTGTTGAGTCTATGGGTAGTGTTGAGTCAATGGGCAGTGTTGAGTCTATGGGTAGTGTTGAGTCAATGGGCAGTGTTGAGTCAATGGGCAGTGTTGAGTCTATGGGCAGTGTTGAGTCTATGTCCTGTACGTACGCTGAACTTCTTTCGCACCGTACGTAGCCAACACGTGCGAATCGGAGGTGCGGGGGAAGGACAACAGACTGAACACATAGAAGCAGTTCTAAAGAATGATTATGATGATTATTATTAAAAGTGCATAGCTCTCAGTGGTATAGCGGTCAGCGCCACTGGACTTCAAGTCCATGTCAGAGGTCGCACCGGTTCGATTCCATCTCCCGGCAGGCGAGTTTCTTAAACCCCTCCCGGCCTGCCCCCCCCCCCCATCCACCTTCTCTGTCCACCCGGCGGCAAAAACGCGTTCACCGCAGTTGAGTCTACGATCAGCAGGCAGCGTGTGGTGGGGTAAAGCGCGGGTACTCCCGCCTCCTTGGTGCTGACCAGCGTGGAAGAGTAGGCCAAAAAAGGAGAAACCAACCCCCTCCAGCAGACACCGTTCCAGCAGCGCTGCGGTGAGCGCGCGTATTTCCGGGTGCTGCGCCTTTAGCTCCCGCAGATACATCTGACGTTAAACTAAAATCAATTTAAATAGGTTTTTGTTATTATTATTATTATTAACATTCGCGCCCGGCTATGCGGGCGTCTTATTCAAACAATTATTATCTATTGACTCGGAGTGCCGCGCGCTTGGAAGCGGACGCTGCCCCCCTTATCTGCGTCGCCGGCGCTGCAATAATTTAAATGCTAATGCGGCTCTTCTCAAATTAATCCAACCCATCAGGGCCCACCCGGCTCCCCTTGTTTCCTCCCCACTGATTTGTGCGAGAGTGAGAAGAGCCGACGGGGGGGGGGGGTGGGCGGTCGCTCTTCTACGACGAGAGAGGCGCTCTGGTGCCCGCTATTGAGCTGGGTGCCACGGTGGCTATGAGATGTTAACTACCTCGCCTGCTGTGCAGGAGGTCGTGGGTTCCATCCCCACCCTTGACGCCTGCTGTATATTTGAAGTTTGTGTGTCTCTCTCTCATCATCACCACGGTGGCTATGAGATGTTAACTACCTCGCCTGCTGTGCAGGAGGTCGTGGGTTCGATCACCCACCCTTGACGCCTGCTGCTGTAAATTTTCAGGTTGCGTGACTTTCTCTCTCATCATCATCACGGTGGCTATGAGATGTTAACTACCTCGCCTGCTGTGCAGGAGGTCGTGGGTTCCATCCCCACCCTTGACGCCTGCTGTATATTTGAAGTTTGCGTGTCTCTCTCTCTCATCATCACCACGGTGGCTAGGAGATGTTAACTACCTCGCCTGCCGTGCAGGAGGTTGTGGGTTCCATCCCCACCCTTGACGCCTGCTGTATATTTGAAGTTTGCGTGTCTCTCTCTCTCATCATCACCACGGTGGCTAGGAGATGTTAACTACCTCGCCTGCTGTGCAGGAGGTCGTGGGTTCGATAACCCACCCTTGACGCCTGCTGCTGTAAATTTTCAGGTTGCGCGTCTTTCTCTCTCATCATCATCACGGTGGCTAGGAGATGTTAACTACCTCGCCTGGTATGCAGTAGGTCGTGGGTTCGATCACCCACCCTTGAGGCCTGCTGCTGTAAATTTTCAGGTTGCGTGACTTTCTCTCTCATCATCATCACGGTGGCTATGAGATGTTAACTACCTCGCCTGCTGTGCAGGAGGTCGTGGGTTCCATCCCCACCCTTGACGCCTGCTGTATATTTGAAGTTTGCGTGTCTCTCTCTCTCATCATCACCACGGTGGCTAGGAGATGTTAACTACCTCGCCTGCTGTGCAGGAGGTTGTGGGTTCCATCCCCACCCTTGACGCCTGCTGTATATTTGAAGTTTGCGTGTGTCTCTCTCTCTCATCATCACCACGGTGGCTAGGAGATGTTAACTACCTCGTCTGGTTTGCAGTAGGTCGTGGGTTCGATCCCGACCCTTGACGCCTGCTGTATATTTGGAGTTTGCGTCTCTCTCTCTCTCATCATCATCACGGTGGCTATGAGATGTTAACTACCTCGCCTGGTATGCAGTAGGTCGTGGGTTCGATCCCGACCCTTGACGCCTGCTGTGTATTTGAAGTTTGCGTGTCTCTCTCTCTCTCATCATCACCACGGTGGCTAGGAGATGTTAACTACCTCGCCTGCTGTGCAGGAGGTCGTGGGTTCGATCACCCACCCTTGACGCCTGCTGCTGTAAATTTTCAGGTTGCGTGTCTTTCCCTCTCATCATCATCACGGTGGTTAGGAGATGTTAACTACCTCGCCTGGTATGCAGTAGGTCGTGGGTTCGATCCCGACCCTTGACGCCTGCTGTATATTTGGAGTTTGCGTGTCTCTCTCTCTCTCTCATCATCATCACGGTGGCTATGAGATGTTAATTACCTCGCCTGGTATGAAGGAGGTCGTGGGTTCGATCCCGACCCTTGACGCCTGCTACATCGACGTGCGTTTTGGAATATTAGGCCGCGATAAATGCCTACGTGACCAGGCCATTCCCTCGAGCTATCGTTTATGATAGCAGAGGTCGCTTGTGAACAAAGAGCTATCCAAACCTTTTATTGCTGCTATTTTTTTTATTTTACCAGGTCAGGTCCCACTTAGCTATGCGGCTCTGTTTTCACGAGCGGCGTGGCCACAGGAGACAGCTCAACCAAGTGGCCTTTCATCATCATCATCACGTGGAAATTTATAGCAGCGGGCAAATACTCTAAAACGCGTGGTGATGTTGATTCAAAATGTGGAGGGGAAAACCGGAGGATCCCGAGAAAAATCCACGCGACCACGGCGAGAGAGACACGCAAACTCCAAATATACAACAGGCGTCAGGGTCGGGATCCAACCCACGATCTCCTGTACACCAGGCGAGGTAGTTAACATCTCATAGCCACCGTGATGATGATGATGATGATGAGAGAGACACGCACATTCCAAATATACATCAGCAGGCGTCATGGTCGGGATTGAACCCACGACCTCCTGCGTACGCAGCTCTGTGGTCCTGCGATCAACATCCGGCAGCTGCCTTCGCCGGGTGTGGCCCCCCCCCCCCCGCTCCCCGCTCGTTATCGAGGGATCGTTACGTGGCCACTTGGCCCAATTACTTTGCCAATTAACGTGGGGAGAGTGGGAGGGGGGTGGGTGGTGGGGAGGAACGTTTGGGGGACAACTCTCTCGCTGTGTGCTTGGGCTCCCTGGCCCCGGGTAACCTCCCTTGGTGCGGCTCACTCTTAAATTTACACTCCCGTTGACCGGGGCCCTGAATTATTAAGTCCCCAATTTGGTGGTAAGTGTACACCGAGTATTTACGGCGCTTGTGAAGGTTGCTGCGGTTTTTTTTCCCTTCCTGGTGTTACTGGCCCAGGCTCAACCCGGCGTTTATAAATGATATGATGTGGAATATTGATTTGAAGAGGTTATGATGTGGAATCTTGATTTGAAGAGGATCTGAGGTGGAATCTTGATTTGAAGACGATCTGAGGTGGAATCTTGATTTGAAGAGGATGTGAGGTGGAATTTGATTTTAAGAGGATCTGAGGAGGAATCTTGTTTTGAAGAGGATATTAGTTGTAATCTTGATTTGAAGATATGAGGTGGAATCCTGATTTGAAGATATGAGGTGGAATCTTGATTTGAAGAGGATATTAGTTGTAATCTTGATTTGAAGATATGAGGTGGAATCTTGATTTGAAGATATGAGGTGCAATCTTGATTTGAAGAGGTTATGAGGTGGAATCTTGATGTGAAGAGGATCTGAGGTGGGATCTGGATTTGAAGAGGATATGAGGTGGAATCTTGATTTGAAGAGGATATGAGGTGGGATCTTGATTTGAAGAGGATCTGAGGTGGAATCTTGATTTGAAGAGGATATTAGTTGTAATCTTGATTTGAAGATATGAGGTGGAATCTTGATTTTAAGATATGAGGTGGAATCTTAATTTGAAGAGGATATTAGTTGTAATCTTGATTTAAAGATATGAGGTGGAATCTTGATTTGAAAATATGAGGTGGAATCTTGAATTTAAGATGTGAGGTGGAATCTTGATTTGAAAAGAATATGAGGTGGAATTTTGATTTGAAGAGGACCTGAGGTGGAATCTTGATTTGAAGAGGATCTGAGGTGGAATCTTGATTTGAAGAGGATCTGAGGTGGAATATTGATTTGAAGAGGATATTAGTTGCAATCTTGATTTGAAGATATGAGGTGGAATCTTGATTTGAAGATATGATGTGGAATCTTGATTTGAAGATATGAGGTGGAATCTTGATTTGAACAGGATATGAGGTGGAATCTTGATTTGAAGAGGATATTAGTTGTAATCTTGATTTGAAGATATGAGGTGGAATCATGGTTTGAAAATATGAAGTGAAATCTTGATTTGGAGAGGATATTAGTTGTAATCGTGATTTGAAGATATGAGGTGGAATCTTGATTTGAAGATATGAGGTGGAATCTTGACTTGAAGAGGTTATGAGGTGGAATCTTGATTTGAAGAGGATATGAGGTGGGATCTTGATTTGAAAAGGATCTGAGGTGGAATCTTGATTTGAAGCAGATATTGGTTGTAATCTTGATTTGAAGATATGAGGTGGAATCTTGATTTGAAGATATGAGGTGGAATCTTGATTTGAAGAGGATATTAGTTGTAATCTTGATTTGAAGATATGAGGTGGAATCTTGATTTTAAGATATGAGGTGGAATCTTGATTTTAAGATATGAGGTGGAATCTTGATGTGAAAAGGATATGAGGTGGGATCCTGATTTGAAGAGGATCTGAGGTGGAATCTTGATTTGAAGAGGATGTGAGGTGGAATATTGATTTGAAGAGGATCTGAGGTGGAATCTTGATTTGAAGAGGATATTAGTTGTAATCTTGATATAAAGATATGAGGTGGAATCTTGATTTGAACATATGAGGTAGAATCTTGATTTGAAGAGGATATTAGTTGTAATCTTAATTTGAAGATATGAGGTGAAATCTTGATTTGATGATATGAGGTGGACTCTTGATTTGAAGAGGATATGAGGTGGAATCTTGATTTGAAGATATGATGTGGAATCTTGATTTGAAGATATGAGGTGGAATTTTGATTTGAAGAGGATATTAGTTTAATCTTGATTTGACGAGGATCTGAGGTGGGATCTTGATTTGAAGATTTGAGGTGGAATCTTGATTTAAAGAGGATATTATTTATAATCTTGATTTGAAGATATGAGGTGGAATCTTGATTTGAAGATATGAGGTGGAATCTTGATTTGAAGAGGATATTAGTTGTAATCTTGCTTTAAAGATATCAGGTGGAATCTTGATTTGAAGATATGAGGTGGAATCTTGATTTGAAGAGGTTATGACGTGGAATCTTGATTTGAAGAGGATCTGAGGTGGAATCTTGATTTGAAGAGGTCATGACGTGGAATCTTGATTTTGAAGAGGATCTGAGGTGGAATCTTGATTTGAAGAGGATATGAGGTGGAATCTTGATTCGAAGAGGATATTAGGTGGAATCTTGATTTGAAGATATGAGGTGGAATCTTGATTTGAAGATATTAGGTGGAATCTTGATTTGAAGATATGAGGTGGAATCTTGATTTGAAGATATGAGGTGGAATCTTGATTTGAAGAGGTTATGAGGTGGAATCTTGATTTGAATATGATCTGAGGTGGAATCTTCATTTGAAGAGGTTATGAGGTAGACTCTTGATTTGAAGAGGATCTGCCATGGAATCTTGATTTGAAGTTACGAGGTGGAATCTTGATTTGAAGAGGATATGAGGTGGAATCTTGATTTGAAGATATGAGGTGGAATCTTGATTTGAAGATATGAGGTGGAATCTTGATTTGAAGATATGAGGTGGAATCTTGATTTGAAGAGGTTATGAGGTGGAATCTTGATTTGAAGAGGTTATGACGTGGAATCTTGATTTGAAGAGGATCTGAGGTGGAATCTTGATTTGAAGAGGATATGAGGTGGAATCTTGATTTGAAGAGGATATTAGGTGGAATCTTGATTTGAAGATATGAGGTGGAATCTTGATTTGAAGAGGATATGAGGTGGGATCTTAATTTGAAGATATGAGGTGGAATCTTGATTTGAAGATATGAGGTGGAATCTTGATTTGAAGAGGTTATGACGTGGAATCTTGATTTGACGAGGATATGAGGTGGAATCTTGATTTGACGAGGATCTGAGGTGGAATCTTCATTTGAAGAGGTTATGAGGTGGATCTTGATTTGACGAAGATCTGAGGTGGAATCTTGATTTGAAGATATGAGGTGGAATCTTGATTTGAAGATATGAGGTGGAATCTTGATTTGAAGATATGAGGTGGAATCTTGATTTCAAGATATGAGGTGGAATATTGATTTGAAGATATGAGGTGGAATCTTGATTTCAAGATATGAGGTGGCATCTTGATTTCAAGATATGAGGTGGAATCTTGATTTGAAGATATGAGGCGGAATCTTGATTTGAAGACGATATGAGGTGGCATGACGCGGCGTGAAATCCACGCGTGGGGTTTTTGCGCGAGATCTCTCGGGCTCTTTGGCGAACCATCTGACGATGTCGGTTAAAACTAAAAACTAATTTGTTACTCGACCAGGTAAGGCCCACTGAGCTATATATATTGAGCTATTTAATTTTTCAAGACGCGACCTGGATACCACACATTATTGCTTGACAGAGTGTGGACTTATCGTCACGTGGAAAATGTTGTGTCAGCTCGCTTTTTTTCGGCGTAAACCGTTTTTTTGTGTGTGTCTGTCTGTGTGTGTCTGTCTGTGTATGTCTGTCTGTGTCTGTGTGTGTGTCTGTCTGTGTGTGTCTGTCTGTGTGTGTCTGTCTGTGTCTGTGTGTGTGTCTGTGTGTGTCTGTCTGTGTGTGTCTGTCTGTGTATGTCTGTCTGTGTCTGTGTGTGTGTCTGTGTGTGTCTGTCTGTGTGTGTGTCTGTGTGTGTGTCTGTGTGTCTGTGTCTGTGTGTGTGTCTGTGTGTGTGTCTGTGTGTGTGTCTGTGTGTGTGTCTGTCTGTGTGTGTGTCTGTGTGTGTGTCTGTGTATGTGTGTGTATCTGTGTGTCTGTGTCTGTGTGTGTCTGTCTGTGTGTGTGTGTGTGTCTGTGTGTCTGTGTGTCTGTGTGTGTGTCTGTGTGTGTCTGTGTGTGTGTCTGTGTGTGTGTGTCTGTGTCTGTGTGTGTCTGTCTGTGTGTGTGTCTGTGTGTATGTTTGTGTATGTGTGTTTGTGTGTGTGTCTGTGTGTGTCTGTGTGTGTGTCTGTATCTGTGTCTGTGTGTCTGTGTGTGTCTGTCTGTGTGTGTGTGTCTGTGTGTGTGTCTGTGTGTGTCTGTCTGTGTGTCTGTCTGTGTGTGTGTCTGTGTGTATGTCTGTGTATGTGTGTTTGTGTGTGTGTCTGTGTGTGTGTCTGTATCTGTGTCTGTGTGTCTGTGTCTGTGTGTCTGTCTGTGTGTGTGTCTGTGTGTGTGTCTGTGTGTGTGTCTGTCTGTGTGTCTGTGTGTGTCTGTGTGTGTGTCTGTGTGTGTGTGTCTGTGTGTCTGTGTGTGTGTCTGTGTGTGTGTGTCTGTGTATGTGTGTTTGTGTGTGTGTCTGTGTGTGTGTCTGTCTGTGTGTCTGTCTGTGTGTGTGTCTGTGTGTATGTCTGTGTATGTGTGTCTGTGTGTGTCTGTGTGTGTGTCTGTGTATGTGTGTGTATCTGTGTCTGTGTGTGTCTGTCTGTGTGTGTGTCTGTGTGTGTGTCTGTGTGTCTGTCTGTGTGTGTGTCTGTCTGTGTGTGTCTGTGTGTGTGTGCTTGCCGCTCGCTTGCTCGCTTGCTTACCGAGAACTCAAAAAAATCAATCGGGGCACGTCCGTCCGCGTCCACGTGACCAAGCTCGATTCGCCTGGCCGTGTCTGGGGGGGTGGGTGGGGAACACAGCGGCTCCCGCGTTGACGTCAGTCGCCAACGCGAAAGTCCTCGCCCCTCCAAAATCAGCGGGGCGCGGCGCCCTCCACTGTGGCCGCATCGGCCAAAGGCGGCCCGGCCGTCGGAACCCTGGCTAAGCGACCACCGATTGCCGCGTGCGTGTGGACAGGGGTGGTCCAGATGTCTTGTGACGCCTAACATTGTTTTCCCCTTTGCATATTCATTGCCGTTTTAAATGAACCTTTGATAAAAAAAATCACATTTTTGACTTAAAACTAAGTCACGTAGATAGAAAATAAAATAGTGAAAATAAAAATATATATAAAATATTAAACACAAGCGGTCGTTGTCAGGCGGAGAGAAAAAAGGGGGGCAAGCCTCTAACCGCAACTACTTATAAAGTTCTAAGGACCGCTTTGTGTTGCGATCGAAACGTCGTTAGTTTCTTTTTTTTAGTATATTTGTATTATTTTTATTATTTTCATTTTATTTTCCATCTACGTGACTTTACCGAAAGAACCAGAGAATATCAAATATAAAGTTTTGAAGACGTCTGGACCACCCTGTTTTTAGTCCAGCAGGCAGACCTCGCTAAAGAGCGACCCCCGTAGAACGCCGAATCGTTACAGCGCTCCTGGCGGACGATTTTTGTAAAATAAAATGGGGGAAAAAAAATCAAAAAAATCTAAAAGGCGCTTAGGAGTGAGAACACGCAGCGCCGAGGAAACGCACCCAACGCCACCCTTGTCGGTATTCGCTCATCCAAATCCCGGGGCGGCGAATTCCATTGGCGCTCGCCTCTCCGGGAACGCGCTTTGAGCGCCGCAGCGAGAGGGCAAAGCGAATGTCTAATCCAGGGCGATCATTGGGAACGGAATATGAGGGCGCGTGCCTGCAGCGTGTTCGAGTGGAAACGCGTCGACTGTGAACGAGGGGTTGAGTAAACTACAGAGTACATTCGGTGTTTGTGCCGATCTTGTGATTGATGATGATGATGATGACGCGAGGCTATTCTCCTGTGTAGTAGTTTCACAGCTGGAGGAGGGGGGGGGGTGTGGTGGTGGGGGTTGGTGGAGGGAGGGGGGGGGGGCGATGTTGCTGTGCGCGATACCAATCGAGCATTTTTTTCCGGAGGGTCAGTTGTCACATCTGGAAAACACCAGACCTCTCTTTTTTTCCGTCACGGGATCCCTAGCGGTGCATACACAACACGACCGCAGCACTTAACCGGGACGGCCTGCCGGATTCGAACCGCCAACGTGCTACCGCTGGGCGGCGCCCAACGGTCGATACCGATCGATGGACGGACGCATCGCTCCAGCCGTGGTAAATGCACTTGGCTTCCTGGCCGAGGCCGAATGAGAAACTTCCCAAGGCGATCGCGGTCCGGGAAATTTACAAGCTTTTTAAACGGGGCCGTGTATTAATAATGCAGGGTGCCACCGTGGTGAGATGTTAACTACCTCGCCTGATATGCAGGAGGTCGTGGGTTCGCTCCCAACCTAGATGCCTGTTATATATATATTTGGAGTTTGCATGTTCCACCTGTAGTCGCGTGGATTCTTCTCCGGTTCCCCGGTTGTATCCCCCCACATTTAGAATCACCGTGCGTTCAGAGTATTTGGATGCTATACATTTCCAGAATGATGATGATGAGCCACTTCGTTGAGCAATCATTTGTGGCCAGGTCGCTTCTGAAAAAGAGCCACATAGCTCAGTGAGCCTTAACTGGTAAAATAAAAATAGCTTTTTTTAGTTTAGTTTAATCATAATCCGAAGTAATAAAACCACCCCTTGCATCGGATCTACCGCTGCCTCGTGGTTTTGTGTGAGCTCTTTGAGCCGAGCAGACTAGGTTGGGTCTGAGGTCAGCCTAGCTTATGCTGGATAAATGATTTAGTATATGGGCCGTGATGGATCGTAATGGCTCAGTAAATGTGCAACAGTCCTGCAGCAGCAGCAGCAGAGTAGCAGTGGGTAGAATTATCTGCTGCACAACATTGGAAAAATTCAACGACATTTTACAGCCGTAGAAGTGAACGCCTTATTAAATTTCGCGGGGAGAAACTCCTCTTGCCCGTGCGCCTATGATGTGATATTCCAATAAACTACAATCTCAAGTCAAACCCATGGGATATCCTTGTCGTCCGCCGGATGACTCTTCCTATTATCTAAGAGCCCTTTGTACAGATAGGAGGACCGACCCACAAATGGAAGCAATTGCACCCCGGTCATATTCATCCACGCTTTACCCGCGCAGATAAAAGGAATCATTTTCGCTGATGGCTAAAAGCGCCAACAGCGTCTCCCACAATCAGATTCGGATGAGTACAGTTTCGCCGTAGTGCCCCTATCAAATGCGTTATGTGGCACCAACAGAAAAAGGCCTTGGCTTACTATTTAAACGTTGACGTGAATTCCACAGCAGTGGGCGAAGCAGCGGTGTAGTGGTTGGCGCTACGAACCCAGCAACCCGGGTTCAATTCCAGGCCACGGCTAAGTAGTTGGGCAGCAGTGGGCGATATTTGACGGCGCACTGCGGGATGGACCCGGCGGCCTGAGTTCCATTCCCCGCCCACGAACAACATCGGTAGCACAGCGAGAACTGATCCTGGGTCGGGGGGGGGAGGGGGCGGTGGGGGGCTCCCCCCCTTTTTCTTCACCAAACCACAATTGACCGGCATGGTGAATTATGTTCAAACAATCCCGCGCGTGACCCACGGGCATCACGGTGGGAGACCTTCGTTTGCCAGCGGATTTTTTTGACAAGAGGGCTGAAAATGATCGCAGGCGGGCACGCGTTTATCATAATCCATCGCGGCAATTTTCTGGGAGACTTGAAATTTAACCGCACAACTACCAACGCAACGGAAAAAAAACAAAAAAACAGTGGCCCTGGTAGTTCCCGCAGCTGCCAAATGCGACCTCGCTGGCAACAACCTTCCTCGGCGCTGGTAAAAGTAAATCCAAGCAGCAGCATTTGGCGGCTGCGTTCCCTTTGGCAATGCAGGTGGGGGGGGGGGGGGGGGTCGCCACTTCTTAGTCGTAGTAACGCACCGCGGAGAAACGGTGAGCACCACCACCGCCGCAGCTGGACTGGACTCGCAATCCCAGAGGTCGCCGTTTGGATTCCACCTCCGGGCGTGGCAGCTGTCAAAACAATGGGGCCGAGTTTCTTAAATCCCCACCAAAAAAAATACCCCCCCCCCCCACCGCCCGTATAGCCTTTACAGACTGTTGGGGGCAAGTGCTGTTAGCGAGCAGCACCCACAAAGGCCAGCACGGTACACGATGGGGCGGGTGGCCAGCAACCACGCCCGACCGCCTTTGTCTCCCGTGAGCGAGAATCGAACTCGGATCGCCGGGTTCGTAGCCCAGCTCGCTCGCTCTCTACACGACCTTCTCACCCCCACCCACCCAGCCACACCTTCGCAGGTCTACGCGTGTAACACCGCAGTCAATCCGGCACGTCACGTACGGTGGGGTAAAGTGTGGGTGTGGGTAACTCCCACACGTTCCGAGACGTCCCTTACTCCGCCTGACGTGCGGGGAGGATCCTTCCGCCAGCAGTGGCTGTTAGCAAGCAGTTGCAGGGCCACACCTTTGTTTTTGCTACAGCTATGACGGATGAGGCACTCCCCCCCGCCCCCCCCCCAGCTGCAAAATCGGAGTGGCTCCGCAATTGCCTGAAATGTTTTTATTATGAAGGGGCCGAATTTGCTTTTCTTGGGAAAAAAAGCGGTGCTGCTTGTGTTTGAGGAATGGAAGACGGCAGTGGCTTCGTGGCTTAGCTGTTTGAAAGGAATTCAAACTTTGGCGTTTTCTCCTTCTCGCGGACTCTCAACACTTTCTTTCTTAGAAGGGATATTTTGTTTTAGCCGTCGTGGTTATTATATTGGAGCCAGCCGGCGAGAATTGGGCGACTGGAGAGCACAGACCAAGTTGTTTCTAACCCAACATTGAAACTAACAGTAGCGTGTTTAAGAATCACGGGGGGGGGGGGGGCAGGTGGCCACGTTGGCGAGATGTTAACTACCTCGCCTGGTATACAGGAGCTCGCCTGGTATACAGGAGGTCGTGTGTGCAATCCCGACCCTGACACCTGTTGTATATTTGGAGTGCGCATGTTCTTGACGTGGCCGCGAGGACATTTCTATGGCGCATGAACAAATACGAGGTGAAAATAAGAATAGGTCTCACCCTCTCTGGCAATAAAACGGGAGCACAGCGGCGGCGCCAATGCCACTCTGCATTCGTCCACGCAGCCAACACAGCCCGACAATCCCCGCGAGCGTGAGTGGAATCATCCCGCTCACCCCGAATCGGCGTCGTCGCCATCGCCGGACATGACCTATCCACTGCTTGATGAAAGCCTCCGCAAGCCAGCGGCGGTCTCCCGCGGACTCGCCGCGTGACGCGCTTCCCCTCCCGTTGGCTGCCACTCCATCGTGCGGCTCCATTACGCAGCCAGCGTCCCTCTCAGTTGACGCGTCCTGCGCGCACGTTTGACTTCTTTTGCGCCGTACGTTAGCCAAACCGTGCGAATCGGAGGCGCGGGGTGGGTGGGGGGGGCGCAGGAGAGCAAACCGAACACGGAGAGCAGTTCTAAAGACGTGGGTTTTCAATCTGCAGTGGGCGGTTCAAAAGTGCGTGGCTCCGGTGGCTTCCGAGTATCGGACGGGGAAGAGCGTTCCAGACGGCCGTAGCGTGGCGTTCTTTCGATCGAAGTCCTGCCCCCCAAAGTCCACGTACTTTTGATGCTCCTCAAAACCGTCGAGATCCTTCGAAGCGGCTGCGGCTTGGCCAATCGTTGCATGCGCGTGCTTAACGTTTTATACACATCTATACAGGGATGCTTCAAAAACAATGTTTTAACACTTCTGAGAATTTGCGGCAAATACCGCGGGAAACGTGGCTCCTCCGGGGCCCTGGAGACCAGCTGAAGAAGATTCCAGGCCACGCGTTGACAACGGA
Organism: Petromyzon marinus; assembly: GCF_048934315.1. Taxonomy (NCBI): domain Eukaryota; kingdom Metazoa; phylum Chordata; class Hyperoartia; order Petromyzontiformes; family Petromyzontidae; genus Petromyzon; species Petromyzon marinus. Next base: position 8,104,583 of record NC_133723.1, read on the forward strand.
TGGCGAACAATTGGAGAGACTCTTTGACTTTTTGAATCTATTAACATTACATTTGTTATCACGTTACGGTGGTATTATCGGTTATTTTTACATTTTTAAAACGATAGGCCCATGTAAGTGTTTAAAACAATTGAATACGCTACAGCAAATTTCGTGAACACAAAGCAGACCTTAAACACGGTAGGACCAACACCTCGGCCGTGGCAGATCATTGTTATAATTCAGTAGGCTCACATGACATTGACTTCTCCAAGACAGAGGTTCTTTGTAAGCCATCTGGCTACCATGAAAGATTCGTTCATGAGGCTATCCACATATACAAGCACAGAGACAATTTCAACCGAGAAGATGGATTCTGGCTTAGCAATCATTGGAAGGATTTGATAAACCATTTCAGGTCTTAATTGATTGTTTACGCTTATGGTGGCTTTCAGACAGCATACATTAATTTTTCGTCTCCCCCCTCCTCTTTTCAGAACATAGATGGACTCGTCCTTCTAAATAAACTGCCAAATCGCTGCCCGTGGTGCTAACGTTTTTTAAATAAATAAATACACCGTTTAAACTACATAAATAAATGCGCACCGCCACTTATTTCAAATGTTTCTTGCCGTTGCTTTTCACACCTGATGATGACCGTTTGTGTTATGGTCGAAACGTCGTGAGAATTTTCATTGTTTTATATATATTTCATTGTTTCCCTTCAACGTAACTTTACCGAAAGAGCTAAGAATACGCTACAGCAGTTTGGCCAATCCACTGCTGGATGAGAGGCTTCCCCATGCCCGCGCGGTGTCGCTGGGGGTTACTCAACCGTACTTCACCACGTCGGACGGTGCGGTGGTTGCGGAAGGCAGGGGAGCGTCGGCAGTGGGGAGCATAGAAGTACAGCACAATGATTTCAATTTGCTACACTGCCCTCTGCTGGCCCAGCAGCAGCAGCAGCAGCCTGTAGCAACCTGTCACACGTGGTGATAGTCCGTACAAGCGATGGGCAAAGCTTTAAAAAAAAATCCTGCTTAGCCTGCGACTGTGGTTTGGTATTTAAAAAAAAATGCTGTCAACTGTACGGTTAAATAATTACAGCAGTTGGCTTCAACGTTTTTTTTTATTGTTGCAGCTTCAGAAAAATGATTGCGGTAATTAAAATAAATGTGCTCACGTGGGATTCTGTTTTAGATTCGCGTGATTGCGCTGTAGGGCCTTCGGTATCGACGACGCTTGACAATTGAAGGGAGGCGGTGACGGCAAACCTCCGACCGCTGTTGATTGTGGCGGGGGTCTTTGTCGGCTGGCTGTGACCTATTTCTTTACGGAATTATTTTATTATTATTATCACCATTTCCGCTAAAAAAGAACAGAATTCCCTGGAGCAAGCGGCAAAGCCTCTCCCCCCCCGCCTCCTCCTTTTTTCAATTTATAACGCATTGCTGAAAAATCCGTTCGTGGAGACCCCACATTGTTCACGCGCGGCTCCATCGCCATCATCACCACCATCAAGTCGTGGTCAATCTACTGCTGGATGAAGGCCTCTCTCATTCCCCCCCTCCCCCCCCCCCAAAGCCGCCGCCACCACCACCTCCACCTCTCACGATCCCCTGCTGTAACAACGGTCCACTCCGCAGTGCCTGCACACGAATAGAATTCACCGCTCCATCTCCTCACCCCGAGTGGAGGCGCACACCTGTAATCCAGCGCTGTGGAGTCAGCAGCGAGGGTTAGTGGGATCACCGCACCAGGTGCAAGGCTCAATGAGCTGTGTGGGCTCTCTTTCAGAAGCGACCTCGCCACAAATGATGGCTCAACGAAGTGGCTGATGGTGTTGGAAATATATGGCAGCCAAAGAACCCCAAACGCGTGGATGATGTTGATTCTTATGAATGTGGCGGTGGGAAAACCGGAGGACCCGGAGAAAAATCCACGCGACCACAGGGAGAGGGAGAGAGAGAGAGAGAGAGAGCGAGACCACGCAAACTTCGAATTTACAGCAGCAGGCGTGAGATTCAGGATCGAACTCAGGACCTCCTGTATACCAGGCGAGGTTGTTAACATCTCGCCACCGTGGCACCCACACCTCACCACCTTTCACCTCCCTGTGATTCTTAAAACACGCTACTGTTAGTTTCGATGTTGGGTTAGATAACAACTTGGTGTGCGCTCTCTATTTGCCTGGGTGAAACATGGCCTGAGCTACGCCCAATTCTAGCCGGCTGGCTCGGATATAATAACCACGGCGGCTAAACAAATATCCCTTCTAAGAATGTGTCAAGACTCTGTGAGGCTTCCTATGGCGAAGGAGAAGACGCGAACGTCATTAACGCATTTCAAGCAGCTCTTCAATCGCGTTGCCTCGGGATGTTTACTCTTCATCTGTTTGGCTTTGCGTGTCACAACAGCGCATGTTTATTCTTCTTGTTGTTGTTGTTGTTGCGAGGCATATATGCATCCCTCTCGTGTGTTTGTGGCCTTGCAAAGCCAACGTCAAACAGACGTTCACGCGAACGTTGAACAGAAGCGAGCTGTGGGGTGGCGATCCGCATTTTACAGTGAGGGAAAAAGGTATTTGATCCCCTGCTGATTTTGTACGTTTGCCCACTGACAAAGAAATGATCAGTCTATTATTTTAATGGTAGGTTTATTTGAACAGTGAGAGACAGACTAACAACGAAAAAATCCAGAAAAATGCATGTCAAAAATGTTATAAATTGATTTGCATTTTAATGAGGGAAATAAGTATTTGACCCCTCTGCAAAACATGACTTAGTGCTTGGTGGCAAAACCCTTGTTGGGAATCACAGAGGTCAGACGTTTCTTGTAGTTGGCCACCAGGTTTGCACACATCTCAAGAGGGATTTTTCCCACTCCTCTTTGCAGATCTTCTCCAAGTCATTAAGGTTTCGAGGCTGACGTTTGGCAACTCGAACCTTCAGCTCCCTCCACAGATTTTCTATGTGATTAAGGTCTGGAGACTGACTAGGCCACTCCAGGACCTTAATGTGCTTCTTCTTGAGCCACTCCTTTGTTATCTTGGCCGTGTGTTTTGGGTCATAGTCATGCTGGAATACCCATCCACGACCCATTTTCAATGCTCTGGCTGAGGGAAGGAGGTTCTCACCTAAGATTTGACGGTACATGGCCATGTGCATCGTCCCTTTGATGCGGTGAAGTTGTCCTGTCCCCTTAGCAGAAAACACCCCCAAAGCATAATGTTTCCACCTCCATGTTTGACGGTGGGGATGGTGTTCTTGGGGTCATAGGCAGCATCCCCCCTCCTCCAAGATACGGCGAGTTGAGCTGATGCAAAAGAGCTCCATTTTGGTCTCATCTGACCACAACACTTTCACCCAGTTGTCCTCTGAATCATTCAGATGTTCATTGGCAAACTTCAGACGGGCATGTATATGTGCTTTCTTGAGCAGGGGGACCTTGCGGGTGCTGCAGGATTTCAGTCCTTCATGGCGTAGTGTGTTACCAATTGTTTTCTTGGTGACTATGGTCCCAGCTGCCTTGAGATCATTGACAAGATCCTCCCGTGTAGTTCTGGGCTGATTCCTCACCGTTTTCATGATCATTGCAACTCCACGAGGTGAGATCTTGCATGGAGCCCCAGGCCGAGGGAGATTGACAGTTCTTTTGTGTTTCTTCCATTTGCGAATAATCGCACCAACTGTTGTCACCTTCTCACCAAGCTGCTTGGCAATGGTCTTGTAGCCAATTTCAGCCTTATGTAGGTCTACAATCTTGTCCCTGACATCCTTGGAGAGCTCTTTGGTCTTGGCCATGGTGGAGAGTTTGGAATCTGATTGATTGATTGCTTCTGTGGACAGGTGTCTTTTATACAGGTAACAAGCTGAGATTAGGAGCACTCCCTTTAAGAGTGTGCTCCTAATCTCAGCTCGTTACCTGTATAAAAGACACCTCTTAAAGGGAGTGCTCCAAATCTCAGTTTGTTACCTGTATAAAAGACACCTGGGAGCCAGAAATCGTTCTGATTGAGAGTGGGTCAAATACTTATTTCCCTCATTAAAATGCAAATCAATTTATAACATTTTTGACATGCGTTTTTCCGGATTTTCTTGTTGTTATTCTGTCTCTCACTGTCCAAATAAACCTACCGTTAAAATTATAGGCTGATCATTTCTTTGTCAGTGGGCAAACGTACAAAATCAGCAGGGGATCAAATACTTTTTTTTTCTTTTCACTGTCGTTCACCGTTGAATTCCGTTCGGAAATCATCGCGTCCGTCGCTCTGTCGGACTCTGCGCTCGTCCCCGAAGTGTTTCCCCCTCGTCCAGCCACAGAGAGAGAGAGAGAGAGCGGTGTGCAAAGGGGGCCCACGACGCGAGATCACCGTGTCGTGGAGCCCACGGTCACCCATCCCCACAGCGCACGAGGCCACGGCTGCCTGCCGACTGGCACACGCGGTGACGGCTGTGTCCAGATGTCTTGTGACCCCCATTGAATTCTCTAAAACTTAATGTGGATTTTTTTTTTTACAGGAAGGTTTTTTTTTTTTTAAACAGAAATGAACACGCAGAGGAAAACAAATGTTAGGCGGGGGGGGGGGGGCAATTCATTTGGGGTCACAAGACATCTGGACCAGCGTGTGCACACAGTACATAATGTTGTATCTGTGTATTTGTCTGCATGTACCTTTACGTGTGTGTGTGTCTCTACGTGTATGCATCTGTGTGTGTGTGTCTGTATGTATTGCTGTAGCGGGGAGCAGTAGTGGAGCGGTTAGCGCTACGCTGCACTACTAAACCCGGCGACCCGGGTTTGATTCCTGCTCACGGCCAACACCAGTGACGATTATCTGAACCGGTATTGGGCCTCCCCTAGGTCGACTCAGCCTCAAATGAGTACCTGGTGCGGTGTGTAGTAAACATCGCCACTGGGGAGACAAAGGCGGCCGGGCGTGGTGCTGGCCACCCACCCCCTCGTGTGCCGTGCCGGCCTTCATAGGTGCTCGCTAACAGCACTTGGGGGGGGGGGTCTTCGTATTTTTGTGTATGTATCTATGTGTCTTTATCTCTGTGTATCCGTGTGTCTCTGCATGTATCAATATGTATCTATATATCTGTGTGTGTCTCTACGTGTATGTGTGTGTGTATCTCCGTGTGTACGTGTGTATGTATCTATGTGTCTTTATCTCTGTGTATCCGTGTGTCTCTGCATGTATCAATATGCATCTATATATCTATGTGTGTCTCTACGTGTATGTGTGTGTGTATATCTCCGTGTGTACGTGTGTGTGTATCTATGTGTCTTCATCTCTGTGTATCCGTGTGTCTCTGCATGTATCAATATGTATCTATATATCTGTGTGTGTCTCTACGTGTATGTGTGTGTGTATCTCCGTGTGTACGTGTGTGTGTGTATCTTCGTGTCTACATCTCTGTGTATCTGTGTGTCTCTGCATGTCTCAATATGTATCTATATACCTGTGTGTGTCTCTACGTGTATGTGTGTGTGTGTATCTCCGTGTGTACGTGTGTGTGTCTTCGTGTCTACATCTCCGTGTATTTGTGTCTCTGCATGTGACTCTCTCTCCCTCCGCGTACGTTGAGTAAACTTTTTTGGCGATAAAAACGAAAGGAGGTCGCGCGAAACCGCACAAACCGAACCCGCACAGCGCGAGGAGTGGGATGGGTTGGGTAGGATCCTGTATCGGTCGCGCGCGTGCGCGCGTGTGTGTATGTCTACGTGTATGCATCTGTGCATCTATGTGTGTGTGTGTTTGTGCCACTAAGAGATGGGGCCTTACCATCAGCCCCACCGAAACTTAGCACCTGCCTGGGTATTTTATACCATCGGACACTCTACCCCGACAACTCCCAATCGGTGATGGGGCAGTTGTGTTGAGAGTGGAGAGTTTCCCGTACCTGGGCAGTCTGCTTATGACCTGCTCCAGTTTAACAGCAGAGGTCTCACTCCGAATCAGTCGAGCGGCAATATCTTTTCATCGGTTGCGTAACGCTGTGTGGAAGCTACCTGGTCTGTCGCTCCGCACTAAGCTTCAGGTCTTCTCGGCCACGGTCATTCCCTCCCTTCTCTACGCTTGCGAAACGTGGATCCCCTTAATGGAGCATCTTCGCCGGTTGGAAACATTTAGGCTGGCCTGCCTACGATCCATCCTGGGTTTAACCAGGCTGGATTGTGTGAGGAGCTCACAAATCCTTGAAAGATCTGGGCAAGGTCCCATCGGTGAGCTCCTCAGGCAGGCAAGGCTGCGATGGCTGGGTCATGTAGCCCGCATGCCCAGCCACCGCATGCCGAAACAGCTTTTGTTCGGCCGGATCGAGGGGGCTAAACGGGCGCGGCACGGGCTAGAGACGAGATGGAGTGATGTGGTACAGGAGGACGTGGAGCTGAGTGGACCTGCCGATGACTGGTACCAGCGGTGTCAAGATCGGCCTCTGTGGAGGAGGCTCGTGAAGGACGCTATTGGGCAGTTGGAGGCAGTCGCCCTCCAACAACAACGGAGGGCGGAGGAGCGACGCTCACAACAACGAGCGGAGCGCCGGGTGGCTAAAGCACAGCAGGTTGGCACAGTAGGGGGCACAGGTGGTGCACCAGCCAGTCGTCTCAGTCAGTCGACCCGTGGCACGTGGGTCTGCCCCGTGACCTCCTGCCAGCGGGCGTTCGACACTTCACGTGGCCTCAAGGTGCACATGGCCTGGCACAAGCGTCGTGGTGACTTCACCGCCACTTAGTTGCGAATGGCGGTTATTGTTGTATCTGTGTGTGTGTGGCGCCCCCTAGTGCAGAGCGGCGGTGCAGCAGTTAGCGCGCTGCGATATCTGCAACCGGATCCTGGGCCTCCCCCTAGGTCGACTCGGCCTCAAATGAGTACCTGGTGCGGTGTATAACAAAAACATCGCCACTGGGGAGACAAAGGCGGCCGGACGTGGTTCTTGCCACCCACCCCCTCGTGTGCCGTGCCGGCCTTCGTAGGGTACTGCTCGCTAACAGCACTTGCCCCAATCGTCTGTTCAGGCTACACGGGGGATCTTTGTCTTTGGCGCCCCCTAGTGGGGGAGCGGTGGTGCAGCGGTTAGCGCGCTGCGCATCGAACCCGGCAACCCGAGTTCGATTCCCGCTCACGGCCAACACCCAGTGACGATTATCTGAACCGGTCCTGGACCTCCCCTAGGTCGACTCAGCCTCAAATGAGTACCTGGTGCGGTGTGTAAACATCGCCACTGGGGAGACAAAGGCGGTCGGGCGTGGTGCTGGCCACCCACCCCCTCGTGTGCCGTTCCGGCCTTCATAGGTGGTGCTGCTCGCTGACAGCACTTGCCCCTGGAGTCTGTCACGGCTACACGGGGGATCTTTGTCTTTGTTTCGGCACCACCTGCCACACTCACGCCTGCCATCGCACGCCCTCCGACTTACTCAGCACGCCGACAGGTGGAAAAACGATGCCTCCTCCTCTGTTGTTGTTGTTGTTGTTTTTGTTGTTGTTTTTGTTGTTGTTGTTTTTGTTGTTGTTGTTCTCACGACAGCTGATCTGCAGCCATCCTGAAGGCACCGGCCTCGAGACGAGAAATCGGTTTGGGGGGGCCGTCCATAAATGACGTCACGCACCTGGGGGGGGGGGGAGGGGGGTCAGACATTTGTGACGATGTGTGACGAGGGGTTTGAGAAATGTGACGTCACATCAAAATGCGCAACTTTAAATAAATATAGAATTGTTATAACAACACTAATTGTTATAACAACACTCCAACATCAGAGTGCAGCGGCCACATTAAATACGCACTACAATGACAATAGTTTAAAGCTATTTGAAGCATGTTTTATTTTCAAAATGGAAATGTTTTTTCTGGGGGGGGGGGCAGAGCTTTGTGGCGTCATGTGTGAGGGGGGGGGGTCTGACTTTTTGTGACGTCGTGTGACGAGGTAGGGGGGGTCAAAAATCGTCAAAAATCGCGTGACGTCATTTATGGGCGGCCCCTAGCCGTGTTTTGTTTGTGGGTTAACCACGGCAGCAGAGGGTGAAGCCACGTGGGTCTCGCGTCGTGCGCAGAGACACGACCCGGCTAATCACAAACCACCCTTCCTTATATTCTTGGTTCTTTCGGTAAAGTCACCACGTTGAAGGGAAACAATAAAATAATAAAATATATAAAACAATAAAATTCTCACGACGTTTCGACTGCAACACAAGCAGTCATCATCAGGTGTTGGTTTTCACACCATGACAAGCCACTTCGTTGAGCTATCATTTGTGGCCAGGTCACTTCTGAAAAAGAGCGATATAGTTCAGTGGCCCTGAACTGGTAAAATAACTAAAATTGTTTCATATTCTTGGTTCTTTCGGTAAAGTCACGTAGAAGGGAAACAATAAAATAATGAAAATATAAAACAATATGATTCTCACGACTTTTCGACTGCAACACAAGCAATCATCATCAGGTGTGAAAACCACAGCAAGAAAATTTGGAAAAAAAACGTCGTCATAATTTTATTGTTTTATATATTTTATTATTTTATTGTTTCCCTTCCACGTGGTGACTTTACCGAAAGAACCAAGAACATGAATCCCTGCAGTCACGAAAGCTTTAAATAAAAATTCATTGTTCATTACTTCCGTACCCCCCACCCCCCTCCCCCCAGAGAAGCTTAATGCTCAAACTAAACTAAACATTTAGTTTTTAACATTCACATTCTTGGTTCTTTCGGTAAAGTCACGTGGGTAGGAAATAAAAATTCAATTCAAAATAACTAACAATTGAAAACAAAGGCAAAAAAACCGCCACGACGTTTCGATCGCAAAACACAAGCGGCCTTCATCAGGCTGAGAGAAACGAAGGGGGGGTGAGGGGTGGAAGCTCACTGGGCGGTGTGAGCTCTTTTTTTCAAAAGCGACCTGGAGATCACAACTAAAACTCCATCCAAGTGGATTATTTCACGTGGAAATGTATCGCAGGCAAATACTCTAAAACAGGGGGTCCCCAACCCCAGGGCCGCGGACCGGTTCGTTTGCCTGTTAGGAACCGGGCCGCACGGATGGAGGAGATGAGAGCAGTGAGTCCGCACGTGGCCCGCCCTCCATTATTTTATTATTAATCACTTCCGTCCGCGCCTCTTTCCAGCACCGCGCGCTCGTCTCAGTCACAGTGTTGGTAAGCCCACAAGCTCTAACCCCTAGTAGCCACAATGAGTAAGCCCCACAAGCTCTAACCCCCTAGTAGCCACAATGAGTAAGCCCACAAGCTCTAACCCCTAGTAGCCACAATGAGTAAGCCCACAAGCTCTAACCCCTAGTAGCCACAATGAGTAAGCCCACAAGCTCTAACCCTAGTAGCCACAATGAGTAAGCCCACAAGCTCTAACCCCTAGTAGCCACAATGAGTAAGCCCCACAAGCTCTAACCCCTAGTAGCCACAATGAGTAAGCCCACAAGCTCTAACCCCTAGTAGCCACAATGAGTAAGCCCACAAGCTCTAACCCCTAGTAGCCACAATGAGTAAGCCCCACAAGCTCTAACCCTTAGTAGCCACAATGAGTAAGCCCACAAGCTCTAACCCCCTAGTAGCCACAATGAGTAAGCCCACAAGCTCTAACCCCCTAGTAGCCACAATGAGTAAGCCCACAAGCTCTAACCCCCTACTAGCCACAATGAGTAAGCCCACAAGCTCTAACCCCTAGTAGCCACAATGAGTAAGCCCACAAGCTCTAACCCCCTAGTAGCCACAATGAGTAAGCCCACAAGCTCTAACCCCTAGTAGCCACAATGAGTAAGCCCACAAGCTCTAACCCCCTAGTAGCCACAATGAGTAAGCCCACAAGCTCTAACCCCTAGTAGCCACAATGAGTAACAAACAAAACGTCGCCTGAGAGCTTCTTTGAAAAGGGGGAAAGACCCAATGATTACCTCCCCCCCCACCCCGGTCCGTGAAAAAAAAATGTCTTCCACGAAACCGGTCCCTGGTGCTAAAAAAATTGGGGACCGCTGCTCTCAACCCATCGTTCTTCATAGCGAGGCCTCGCGGGCCACTGGCGGGCCCCTGGTGGCCTTTAGTGTGGCCCCCTGATGTACGGCCCCCGACGGTACACAAAGGGTGAAAACATCCCCCACCACCATCATCATTATCATCGTGCTGCTGTCAAACTCCCCCAATGGCTCCAAATGTGAAGAACACTGCTCCAAACGTGCGTTTCTAAACAGGAACCACCGCGGTCACTTCACTGGCACCGCCAGGGCCAACATCGTTCCGGGGCAGCGGGACATTGCGGAGTTCCGTGCCACCCACGGCACGGAAGTTCGCTGGACAGAGCGTAGCCCGCTAGTGGCAAACGTCTGTTCTGTGATCCCTTTCTGGATGAGGTTGCCGGGTGGATCAGAGGTTCAGAGCACCGGGCATCGCTGAGGGTCCTGGGTTCAATCCCAGGCCTGTGATTAAACCGAGTCCCCCATTCGCCAATGACCGCATGCAACAAAAACAATCACATTCACACGGTTCTGCACTTGAATTGCTGCTATGTAGTGCTGCTCTAAAGTTGTTTATCGTGTGTCGCCCATCCAAGCGGTGTCTAGGCAAAAACCCTGCTCCAGCATTGCGAGTGATTTGGTCAGAGGCCTGTCCAGAGGCCTGTCCATTATTCTGTCCAAAGTCCTGTCCAGAGGCCTATCTAGAAGCCTGCCCGGTGTCCTGTCCAAAGTCCTGTCTGGAGACATGTCCAGTGGCTTGTCCAAAGACCTGACTGGAGGCCTTTCCAGAGGCCTGTACACAGTCCTGTCCAGTGGCCTGTCTAAAGTCCTGTCCAGTGGCTTGTCCAGAGGCCTGTCCCGTGGCCTGGTGACTGAGATATTTCCGATGGTGATGAGTGACGTAAAAGTGCACGGCTATGCCCGGTTCACCTTGCGTCTGATGTGAGTTGGCGAAACGACGCCACGCTCAAAACCCAATGTGCCGTTGTTTGCCACCTTCGCCTGCCTATTGTGGAGCGTTACAATGTCGCGGATCGAATGCCCCTCTCTTTCACCCATTTTTTTGTTTTTGCTCTCCACCTCTCAGGAAGCGCAATGAACGTCGTCCGAGCGCTCGTCGTCATTCTCCTGGGCGCACACTCGTGCTTGGCAAAAAATGGTGAGCGCTGGATCGGTCGACGCTAAATGAATGTTCACACCGCACGCGATTTGTCTTCTCACTCCACCCCCCCCCCCCCCCCCCACAACTTTATCTTGTTTAACACCTAGTAGGGCTTTCGCGACCCATATCATCCATAATAGAGGGGTTTTTTGGGGGTTAGTTCGCGTGGATATATACATGTGTGTCGTTAAACCCGCCACCACCCGACACAGTCAACTAGCAAAGGTTGTCACGTAAACAGAACGTGGCCAATTCGTCACGAGTACAGCACTAGTGTATAGTGTAGTGTATAGTGTAGTTTATAGTAGTGTATAGTAGTGTATAGTGTAGTGTATAGTGTAGTGTATAGTAGTGTACAGTGTAGTGTATAGTGTAGTGTATAGTGTAGTGTATAGTGTAGTGTATAGTGTAGTATAGTGTAGTCTATAGTGTAGTGTATAGTAGTGTATAGTGTAGTATACTAGTACAGCACTAACCGCTTGTGTGTTGGAGAGCCAAGCCACAACATTTACAATCTGAGTAACGACGTTTCGCCAGCAATTACAACCGGCTTCATCAGGCGACAGCCAGATTTGTGGAGAAGTCCTCCACCTGTTCGTTGCCCTTCCCCCGCACCTCCCGTTAGCGCGGTTGGCGACGTGCGATGCGAAATAAGTTAAACATACACGCATGTACGTATGTATGTATACATACACGCATGTATGTATGTATGCATACACACGCACGATGCACGCGTCGTGAGCCCCGCGTCTGACCCTGCTTTGTTTCCCTCGAGACAGATTCGGACGTCCGGTGTGGCCGCCGTTACCGTGGGCCCGGTTTCATCCCGGCTCGGCTTGGCAAACAGCCAGTGGAACCCCCCTCCCACCCCCTCCAAACCCAACACCCGTGCCGTGATGGCCCTGCGCTGGCTCGGTCCGGACATGCCAGTGGAAACCCCCCCCCCCCCCCCCCGCTCCCACCCGGGCCGTGATGGCCCTGCTCTGGCTCGGTCCCGGACGTGCCAGTGGAAAAAGCGCGTATGGCCCGCGTGCGCGTGCGTGCGTGTTTGTCCACCCGAGTTCGATTCCCGCGCAAAGGCCCGACACCACTTTACGATGACCATAATCTGAACTGTTCAATTGCCTCGCCTAGGTCGACTCAGCCTCAAACGTGTAGCCGGTTGCGACGTGCAAAACAACGCCACCGGGGGCGGTCTATGGATGTCGCCTCTTTTGTGTCAGCAGTGGGCTGCAAGAAGCTGCAGCCGCCCGTGGAGGCCGGCATTCGCTACCCCGGCATGACCAACCAGCTGGTGCAGCAACTCACCGTGCTGCCCCACTACTACGAGATCGAGTACGTGTGCCGGGGCGATCGCGAGCTGGTGGGGCCCCGCGTGCGACGGTGCGAGCACAACGGCACGTGGTCCAACGAGAACACGAAAACCAAGTGCTGTAAGTTGACGCCGCGTAGAGGGTTCAGCAGCCAGGGCATGCACGCGTGCGTCTGTGTGGCAGTGTGTCTTTGTGTCTGTGTGTGTCAGTGTGTGTGTGTCAGTGTGTGTCTGTGTGTGTCAGTGTGTGTCTGTATGTGTCAGTGTGTGTGTGTGTCAGTGTGTGTGTGTGTGTCAGTGCGTGTGTGTGTGTCAGTGTGTGTGTGACAGTGTGTGTCAGTGTGTGTGTGTGTGTCTGTCAGTGTGTGTGTGTCAGTGCATGGGGAGCGATAGTGTAGCGGTTAGCGTGCTGCGCTATGAACCTGGCGACTCGGGTTCGATTCCCGCTCACGGCAAACACCAGTGACGATTATCTGAACCGGTCCCGGGCCTCCCCTAGGTCGTCTCAGCCTCAAATGAGTACCTGGTGCGGTGTGTAAACATCGTCATTAGGGAGACAAAGGCGGTCGGGCGTGGTGCTGTCCACCCACCCCCTCGTGTACCGTTCTGGCCTTCATAGGTGCTCGCTAACAGCACTTGCCCCTACAGTCTGTTAAGGCTATACGGGGGATCTTTATCTTTGTCAGTGCATGTGTGTCAGTGTGTGTCAGTGTGTGACAGTGATGCAGCGATCTTGCTGTGACTGTTCCACCTGAAGACGGAAGCTTGTGTTGCCTCCGGAACGTCGTGATTTTCTTTTTTCTTTTATTTTACCTACGTTACTTTACCGAAAAAAACAAAGAGTATATCTTTCACGATGCAGACGGACGCGCACTCCCACGGGGAAGTTGTTGGAAATTTCCAAACCGCAGAAGTGTGTGCGACGCTTCGGCTTCTTTCACATGTTTGTGCCTCGACGTTCGATACAAGGTGCCTCTAAACAATGTGAACACTTCCGAGAATTTGCAGCAACACCGCGATAAATGTGGCTCCTCCGGGTGGGCTCTGGATGACACCTGGAGAAGATTACAGGCACGCGTTGACAACGATGTCGAACAAGTGGAGAGATTCTTTGACTTTTTTGAAGCAATTAACATCACATTTTTGGTGACTGCAGGAATTACTCTTTGGTTCTTTCAGTAAAGTCACGGAAATAAAATTCAATATAATAGAATACGACGTTTCGATTGCAGCAGAAGCAACCATCATCAGGTACAAATGAATGAGAAAACAAACCGAGTAAACTTGGAAAGATAATGCAATACAACACAGAGAGTCGGCCAACACAACAGTCAACAGCCCCACCTGGTTGATGACGTTCTTCCAAAGATTGCTAAATTTGAGAGAGAGACAAAACGTAGACACGGAGACACACAGACAGACACACAAGCAGCGAGAGACTCACACAGAGACAGAGAGAGACACACACATAGGCACACAGAAAGACAACGTCTCTGTGTCGAGGCCTTAAATAGAGAGAGAGGGGGGGCAGAAGGGGAGTTGTGTGGAATTCCTGCCCATAGCGTGACTTTACCGAAATAACCAAAGACTAACATCACATTTGTTATCATGTTACAGTGGTATTAGTGAAACACCCTGTATCTGTTTTACACATTCCGTACCTTCTGGGAGTGTATCATTTCAGCAGCATCGGTTTAAACTCTGGAGCCGTTTTAACATTGACTATCTCATCCAGCAGTAGTCAAGGCTTGCTTGACCCAATGGCTGATGAACTTCCATATGTGGATTGGCGATTATTCATCTGACCTCCGGGCTTTTCCCCTCCACGTTTAGAAACGTGCATTGAGATTATTTAGATAATTTTGGTGCTATTAATGTCCAACTGATGGGCCACTTTATTGAGCAATCATGTGTGGCCAGGTCGCTTCTGAGAAATGCGTTAATGCCTCAGTGGGCTTTGCCCGGTAGGATGGGGATGGTTTACTTTTATTTGTGTGTGTTTGTGTGATTTGTTTACATTTCTTGTACTTTGCACTACGATCATGTGTTTGTACTGTTTGTTGTTGTACCGTTTTGACCCGCCCCTACTGGACATCTGTGAAAAAGAGCTTTACAGCTCATCGGATTCCTACAGTATATATACATATTCTAATCGTATTCAATCCTCGAAATTAAAGCAGTTACCATTATATTCTTGGTTCTTTCGGTAAAAAAACGCCACTTTTTCAAAATTTCTTGCTGTGGTTTTCACACCTGATGATGATTGATTGTGTTGCAGTCGAAACGTCGTGAGAATCGTATTGTTTTAGATTTTTATTATTTTATTGTTTCCCTTCTACGTGACTTTACCGAAAGAACCAAGAATATGAATCCCTGCAGTCACGAAAGCTTTAAATAAAAAAATTCAGTTACCATTACTAAACAGCAGAGGGCGAAAGAGTACAGCATTTGGACTTGTGTATGTGAAATCTCTCTCGACCACCGGGTTTTTTTCCCTCCGCATGTATACTCGACATAACGCGGGTTTAGAGTATTTGTCTCCTATAAATTCCCACCTGATCAACCACCTGGTTGATCGATCATTTGTGACCGCCCGGTCGCTTCTGAAAAAGAGCCTAATGGCAACTCAGTTGGCCTTAGCTGGTAAAATAAATAAAATAAACTCATATTCTTGGTTCTTTCGGTAAAGTCACGTAGAAGGGAAACAATGAAATCATAAAAATTTAAAACATTAAAATTCTCACGACGTTTCGACTGCAACACAAGCAATCATCATCAGGTCTGAAAACCACACCATTTTATTGTTTCCCTTCTACGTGACTTTACCGAAAGAACCAAGAATATGAACACCTGCAGTCACGAAAGCTTTAAATCAAAATAAAATAAACTCGTTGAATGTTTGATATTGCCTTGGCAGGCAGGTGAGTGGGAGAGGGATAATACATTTACAATAGTACAGTGTACATATTCTGGCAATAAAAACAGTTGTGTTAAGATGTGAAAACACCAAACAGAAACCTTTCTTTTTGGCGAGGAATCATGTCTGCATTGACCACATGTACTGGTGGTGAACATGAACAAAAAATATGTTTATATGTATGTTGAACTTCTTTCACACCGTACGTAGCCGATGAGCGGGGGTGTGGGGAGGACAACAAACTACACCTGTGGCTCTTCGTCTTCGTCTTACCCTGGGGGTGCACGAACCCCCTGGGGGTGCACGAACCCCCTGGGGCTGCGAGATTCCCTTTGTGGGGGTGAGAGATGCCCTTTGTGGGGGTATGAGATTCCCTTTCTGTGGGTGAGAGATGCCCTTTGTGGGGGTGTGAGATTCCCTTTGTGGGGGTGAGAGATGCCCTTTCTGGGGGTGAGGGATGCCTTTTCTGGGGATGTGAGATTCCCTTTGTGGGGGTGAGAGATGCCCTTTGTGGGGGTGAGCGATGCCCTTTCTGGGGGTGAGAGGTGCCCTTTGTGGGGGTGTGAGATTCCCTTTGTGGGGGTGAGAGATGCCCTTTCTGGGGGTGAGAGATGCCTTTTCTGGGGATGTGAGATTCCCTTTGTGGGGGTGAGAGATGCCCTTTGTGGGGGTGAGCGATGCCCTTTCTGGGGGTGAGAGATGCCCTTTGTGGGGGTGAGAGATGCCCTTTGTGGGGGTGTGAGATTCCCTTTGTGGGGGTGAGAGATGGCCTTTCTGGGGGTGAGAGCTGCTTTTTCTGGGTATGTGAGATTCCCTTTGTGGGGGTGAGAGATGCCCTTTGTGGGGGTGAGAGATACCCTTTCTGGGGGAGAGAGATGCCCTTTCTGGTGGTGAGAGATGCCCTTTCTGGGGGTGTGAGATTCCCTTTCTGGGGGTGTGAGATGCCCTTTCTGGGGGTGTGAGATTCCCTTTCTGGGGGTGCGAGATGCCCTTTCTGGGGGTGTGAGATACCCTTTGTGGGGTGAGAGATGCCCTTTCTGGGGGTGTGAGATGCCCTTTCTGGGGGTGTGAGCTACCCTTTCTGGGGGTGTGAGATTCCCTTTCTGGGGGTGCGAGATGCCCTTTCTGGGGGTGTGAGATACCCTTTGTGGGGTGAGAGATGCCCTTTCTGGGGGTGTGAGATGCCCTTTCTGGGGGTGAGAGATGCCATTTCTGGAGGTGTAAGATGCCCTTTGTAGTGGTGTGAGATGCCCTTTGTGGGGGTGTGAGATGCCCTTTGTGGGGGTGTGAGATGCCCTTTGTGGGGGTGCGAGATGCCCTTTGGGGGGGTGTGAGATGCCCTTTGTGGGGGTGCGAGCGGCCCTTTCTGGGGGTGTGAGATGCCCTTTCTGGGGGTGTGAGAAGCCCTTTCTGGGGGTGAGAGATGCCCTTTGTGGGGGTGAGAGATGCCCTTTGTGGGGTTGAGAGATGCCCTTTCTGGGGGTGTGAGATGCCCTTTCTGAGGGTGTGAGATGCCCTTTCTGGGGATGTGAGATGCCCTTTCTGGGGGTGTGAGATGCCCTTTCTGGGGGGGTGAGAAGCCCTTTCTGGGGGTGAGAGATGCCCTTTCTGGGGGTGTGAGATGCCCTTTGTGGGGGTGCGAGCTGCCCTTTGTGGGGGTGCGAGATGCCCTTTCTGGGGGTGTGAGATGCCCTTTCTGGGGGTGTGAGATGCCCTTTCTGGGAGTGTGAGATACCCTTTCTGGGGGTGTGAGATACCCTTTCTGGGGGTGTGAGAAGCCCTTTCTGGGGGAGTGAGATGCCCTTTGTGGGGGTGAGAGATGCCCTTTCTGGGGGTGTGAGATGCCCTTTCTGGGGGTGTGAGATGCCCTTTGTGGGGGTGAGAGACGCCCTTTCTGGGGGTGTGAGAAGCCCTTTCTGGGGGTGTGAGATTCCCTTTCTGGGGGTGTTAGAAGCCCTTTCTGGGGGTGAGAGATGCCCTTTCTGGGGGTGTGAGATGCCCTTTGTGGGGGTGCGAGATGCCCTTTCTGGGGGTGCGAGATGCCCTTTCTGGGGGTGCGAGATGCCCTTTGTGGGGGTGAGAGATGCCTTTTCTGGGGGTGTGAGATGCCCTTTCTGGGGGTGTGAGATACTCTTTGTGGGGGTGTGAGATTCCCTTTGTGGGGGTGTGAGATGCCTTTTCTGGGGGTGTGAGATACTCTTTGTGGGGGTGTGAGATGCCCTTTGTGGGGGTGAGAGATACTCTTCGTGGGGGTGAGAGATGCCCTTTCTGGGGGTGCGAGATGCCCTTTCTGGGGGTGAGAGAAGCCCTTTGTGGGGGTGCGAGATGCCCTTTCTGGGGGTGAGAGTTGCCCTTTGTGGGGGTGCGAGACATGGCCAGATTCTTTTTTTAGAAGGTAAATCATCGAAAACATGAAGCACGGCCACTTCAGTACAACTTTGTTTAATCAAAGCGATGTATTTATTAACGTCATACATTATTTTAATGATTGAGAACCAATGAGTTGCAAGGCTGCAGTAAATGCGAAGAACCACCGAACTAAACACGTAACAAGCTATGAAAATGTATTATAATAATACCCTTTCTGCCAATAAAACAGGTGTTAAAATGTTCAAACGCCTAATAGATAGCTTTTGCGAGGACTCACGTCTGCATTTACCACACGTACTTGTGGTGAACATTCAAACAAAACGTGCTTTTACAATATACGCAGTCTTTAAAACCGATTCTGCCAGTCCCCGTGACACACAACAAATCAGCATTGGGGTGACACGGTCTCTACCCTCGCCTCGTGCTTTGTGGGAAATCCAGCCCCAGTCGGCTACAGCCGGGGGGGAAAATCCATCATGCCTCTCCACCACCATCCCCTCCCTCCCTCCCCCATCGCCACCCCCACTCGGATCTGCCGGGCGGTGTCAGTGGAGCGGTGTTCGGACAGCGGGCTGGTGCTGAAACACGGCCGGGCGCAGCTGCACAGCGCCGAGGGGAAGCCCGTGGCGGGAGCGGTGGTCGAGTATCACTGCCTCGACGGCTTCCGACTCCACGGCTCGCCCAGGAACGTCTGCACGCGCCGCGGTCAATGGAACTCCACGGCTCCGCGTTGCTTGCGTGAGTCCTCCACCCCCGTCCGCTTAACCCCAACCCCCCCTTGCTTCACAAGGCACAATGTAGTGTAGCACGTAGTGGGGCGCATTGCCTGTGCGATTGCGCGCGGACCTTCCGGCAGCGTCTTTTGGCGAAGAGGGGGAACTTTCTTGTTTTCTCCCATGTACCGTTTGGGACGTGACAGATGGACGGACACGTGCCAATGTTGTATATGCAATGTGTGTACAGATGTAATGCATATTTATATCTATACAGGTGTGCACGGGATTTGTTGTTGTTGGCCATAATAACATCGCGGTATTGACATTTCACGCGTTATCAAGCTAATAATTTTCACTTTGTTGACCAGGAGACGGAGGGGACTCCAACGAAGCGATGGGTCACAACCGCAGGGATCAGGAGAAAAATAAAAGTAAGTTCCGGGTTTCCGTTGTCACCTCGAGTTCACGCCGTGGTCCATGGACACCCCCCCACCCACCACGTGGAGCCCTAAGACCACACTTACTCTTGTGTTAACGACCTCGCCTGCTATGCAGGAGGTCGTTGGCTTCGATCCACACCCTTGACCCCTGCTGTATATTTGGAGTTTGCGGTGTCTGTCTTTTTCTCTCCCCTTGGTGGTCGCGTGGATGTTTCTCCGGGTCCTCCGGTTTTTCCGTTTGCGCATTTAGAATAATAGAATCAACATCACGCCTTCAGAGATATTTGGCTGCTATAAAAGTTACACATCCGATTAACATGGTTGGTTATGTATGGTTCAAAACAAGTTCTGCATACATACTACAACATACATACATGATAAGCCACTTCGTTGAGCTATCATTTGTGGCCAGGTCACTTCTGAAAAAGAGCTATATAGTTCAGTGGCCCTGAACTGGTAAAATGACTAAAATTGTTTCATATTCTTGGTTCTTTCGGTAAAGTCACGTAGAAGGGAAACAATAAAATAATAAAAATATAAAACAATACGATTCTCACGACGTTTCGACTGCAACACAAGTAATCATCATCAGGTCTGAAAACCACAGCAAGAAAATTTGGAAAAAAAATGTCGTGAGAATTTTATTGTTTCATATTTTTATTATTTTATTGTTTCCCTTCTTCGTGACTTTACCGAAAGAACCAAGAATATGAATCCCTGCAGTCACGAAAGCTTTAAATCAATAAATTATTTCATTCGTTTTTTTAATCTTCTACTTTTCTCCCTCTTTATCTCACCTGTTTTGTTGCTGCTCACTCCCGGTTTCCTAGACCGCAGCTTTGGGTTAGCACTGCGATCGTCGCTTGTTGCGTGTGTGGTTTGTGTGTACCCGATGGGAGAGATAGTGGAGTGGTTAGCGCTACGGTGCGCTGCGAATCCGGCGACCCGGGTTCGATTCCCACTCACTGCCAACACCGGTGACGATTATCTGAACCGGTCCTGGGCCTCCCCTAGGTCGACTCAACCCCAACTGAGTACCCTGGTGCGGTGTGTGAACATCGCCACTTGGGGAGGCAAAGGCGGCCGGGCGTGGTGCTGGCCACCCATCCCCTCGTGTGTGCCGTGCCGGCCTTCATAGGTGCACGCTAACAGCACTTGCCCCAACAATCTGTTAAGGCTATACGGGAGATCTTTGTCTTTGTATCCGTTGGCAATTTGGAGAGTGTATTTTGGTATCTGTTCACTGCTGTATTGTTGAAAATCATTAATATGTATTAATATATAATTCCCAAGTGTCCGTCTATCGGTCAAGTTCTGGATTCTCCCAAATTCTACGCCGGTGAAATAAAACATTAATTGATCAAAATAAATGAATCTTACCGTGGATGTTCCCGGGAAATTGTGCAAAAAGATCTTTATGAGACAATGCTCATATCGACCCCCCCCCCCCGCCACCCACTTCCCTCTTGGCACTCGGTTGGTACGGTCCAGATTTGGCGTGGCAGATTCCAACGGTTGTTGCTTGTGGTTGTGGCCTCCGATGGTTGCGGGGTTTACGACGGTGTGATCGTGGTTGGAATCAACGACAGCCAACATGTTTGAGGAGACCTTGGTGGCACCGAAAGGTCAGAGCCCCTGGGTTCGAATCCAGGCAGCAGCAGCAGCAGCAGGAGCCATGTGGTGAAAGGCGTTGCTTTAATCTACATTGTTTTATGGTTGTTATTGTTTGACTTGCATCTCACTGGGATTTTTGCACACAGCGTTGAAATGCGGTGTTTTTTTCTGGAAGACTTTTGCTGTTTTTTGTTCCTGGATTTGTCTGTTGCGTGAAGCCACTTTAAGATGTTTCTTCTTGTTCGTGTTTTTGTTTTGTTGCGGTTGCACCCGAGTCAAGAGCCGCATGGCTCGCAGGGTTATACCTAATAAATGAAACTGAAAACTGAAAAGGGCAAGTGGGTCGATGGCTTTCCGGTCGCACCCAACGAAATTTTGGGTCTTGCGTTTTATTCGGGCGAAATTCCTGCTCCCGAGAATTTTTTATATCGGTTTGACTGTGGCGCGCTCGTGTGCGTCGAGTGGGAGAGAGGACGAGTGAGACCGCGGAGGTAACTCGAAGGGACCTTGTGAGTAGTTCTGTGATGCCTTCTTCCGCGGGCCGTTATCTCCAACGTTGAGGATCGCAACATTTCAGACGGAGATTCCCTCCTCCCGGTGATTCGATTCGCCGTCACAATGTGTGGAGTGTATTTGCACGTGTTGAACTTCTTTCGCACCGTACGTAGCCAACTGTGCTAATCGGAGGTGCAGTGTTGAGTCTATGTGTAGTGTTAGTCTATGTGTAGTGTTAGTCTATGTGTAGTGTTAGTCTATGTGTAGTGTTGAGTCTATGGGTAGTATTGAGTCTATGTGTAGTGTTAGTCTATGTGTAGTGTTAGTCTATGTGTAGTGTTAGTTTATGTGTAGTGTTAGTCTATGTGCAGTGTTAGTCTATGTGTAGTGTTAATCTATGTGTAGTGTTAGTCTATGTGTAGTGTTAGTCTATGGGTAGTGTTAGTCTATGTGTAGTGTTAGTCTATGTGTAGTGTTAGTCTATGTGTAGTGTTAGTCTATGGGTAGTGTTAGTCTATGGGTAGTATTGAGTCTATGTGTAGTGTTGAGTCTATGTGTAGTGTTAGTCTATGTGTAGTGTTAGTCTATGTGCAGTGTTAGTCTATGTGTAGTGTTAGTCTATGTGCAGTGTTAGTCTATGTGTAGTGTTAGTCTATGTGCAGTGTTAGTCTATGTGTATTGTTAGTCTATGTGTAGTGTTAGTCTATGTGTAGTGTTAGTCTATGTGTATTGTTAGTCTATGTGTAGTGTTAGTCCCTGTGCAGTGTTAGTCTATGTGCAGTGTTAGTCTATGTGCAGTGTTAGTCTATGTGCAGTGTGTATGTTAAACTTCTTTCGCACCGTACGGAGCCAACCGTGCTACTCGGAGGCACGCGTTGTAGAAACCGCGCGTGTGGTTGAAACGTGCTAGAGGTGCTCGCTTAACAGCACTTGCCCCAACGGTCTGTTGGACGGCTATACGGGGGATCTTTGTCTTTGTAAATTTGCGGCCCTTTGTCAGTCAATTGATCCTTATGGCGGCACCCCGGGATACCAAATAATAATAAAAAAAATTGCCGAAGAAATTTTACATTTTATTTCTGGGACACTATTTTTTTGTCCAGGGGTGTTACTTAACTCCGCGACTGGGGTTACCAATCGATCCGAAATCAGTGCCGCACTCAGCGATGTCGAAACGCAGCGAGGGCGCACCGTGGTGGTGGTGGTGGTGCATCGTGAGTACAGCTCGTCGAGATGAGCCCATTGCCGCATCGCCGACCATCAACAGGCTGAAAGTGACTGCATCACGGACATCGTGCGAGAGCCTGGGTGTACTGTGGTACCCCGAGGTTCAATTGCCGGATGTATTTTTACTGGTGTCTCGGTTTGTTCGTGTGCTTTTCTGTTGAAACTCTGAGAGTACTCATTTGTTTGTGATAGTGGGGGGGGGGGGGGGGGAGGGTTTCGGAGGGAGGGGGGGGGTTTATCGCGTAAATTGTGTCGTAAACCCACCTCCACCCGACACAGCCAATCGGTGTGGCGTGCCACGTGAACAAAAAACCGTGCCGCAGCATTTCGCGTCGCTTGCCTCATCTCCCCAACCGCAGAACGTCACTCAAGCCACCAAGACGGCTGAGCGCAGTGTGAAGTTCGCGTAGCGTCCGAATGTGACTGCGTCTCTTCGTCACGTGCCACGGCGAGAGGGACGAGGAGGTGTTTTGATTTATCGGATGGATATTTTTTTTTTGGGGGGGGGAGGTTTCGGTAAAGTCACGTGGATAGGTTCAAAGAAAAATAAAACCTATCTAACGTTACCGAAAGACCCAAAGAGTATGAATTCCTGCAGTCACGAAAGCTTTAAGTCGAGATTTTTTTTATCGGATGGAGTGCGCGTTTTTTTTTCTGTTTCCAGTTATAACCCGAGTGCCAAACAGCGATGAGAAACTCAACAACCCGTGACGAAGAGACGCAGTCACATCCAGACGCTATGCGAACTTGTGTTTGTTTTCTACGTTTTCTAACTAATTTCAATGGTACAGTATATTTTTTTCAAGTAATGGTACCCCAAACTTTCGCAGCTTTTATAAATTTCCTTTTCACACCATCAATAGGTAAACTCCCCCCTCCCCCCCTTCCCCCCCTCCCCCCTTCCCCCCTTCCCCCCCTCCCCCCGCGCCAAACGGCACGTACACCACCTTTTTCCTAAAATCCGCCAATCAAATGCTAATTTCTTTGTCAGAACACCTTGTTTGCTCGCACACAATTTAAAGGTCCGCTGTCTGAGCGTGGTTGTGTTTCGCTAAATTCTCCTGTTTGATGAGTACTAGGTGCCTCGGTGAATGTATATGCTCTGACTTTAACATAGCTATTTCTGTGACCAGTTACAAGCTAATCACTCAGCTATTTCAATGCTAAATTATATGCTAATTCCTTTGTCAAGGCGCTTTGTGTTTTCTTCTCACACAGCTTAAAGGTCGTGATCTAAGCGTGGCTTCTTCCACTCCAGCGCTGTCCTCCAGAGTCTCGTCCCTTCACCTGATGAAGGCCGCTTGTGTTGTGGCCGAAACGTCGTGATTTTTTGTTATTTTATTTTCACCTACGTGTCTTTACCCAATAGAACCAAAGGGTTTGTTTTCTATGTGTTTGTTTCTACAACAAGCACGTACAAAACAAAACAAAAAAAACTCCACCCCTCTTCGCTAAAAAATTGCACGATTATTTCTGGATGGATAGCCGGCCAAAATAAGACGGGTCCTCGTATCGCCAACACGGAGAGGTCCCTTTCGATTTAAAGCTTTCGTGACTGCAAGGATTCATCTCCTTTGGTTGTTTCGGTAAAGTCACCACGTAGAATGAGAATAAAATAATAAAATAACACGACAAAATCCTCGCGACGTTTCGGCCACAACGGCCGCTTGCGTTGTGGCCGAACGGCCGCTTGCGTTTGTGGCCGAAACGTCGTGAGAATTTTATTGTGTTATTTTATTATTTTATTCTCATTCTACGTGGTGACTTTACCGAAAGAACCAAAGAAAACGGAGAGGTACCGTTTGTCGCCACTAGAGGTCGGTATCGACTTCATAATCGCACGGGGTACGTTTAGCCAACACCGGATGTACCGTTGCGTGTAGTATGCCGAACTTATTTCGCACCGCACGCACCACAACCGCGCCAATCGGAGCTAAACGCAACACAAAGCAGTTCTAAAGAAATTCGTTTTCCATCGAGATGATTTAAAAGTGGCATCGCTCCTGTGGCTCCCAAAATACAGTATGGGAAGGGAGAGCGTTCCAGACGGCCGCGATGCGGTGTCCGCCTTTGTTCGATGTTCCAGACAAAAGCCGCCGCTGCTGCTGCTGCTACTGCGAGGATAATCGGAGTTGGCGTGATGGTCAGCCAAGGTATTGTGGTTCATTTGTGGCAAGCACTTTGTGTGAAAGCGGAGGAGCGACCGAATTGGACGCGATTTAGCTATGGGGAGGAAACGGCCAGCAGTGTTGTTATTGGCGAACATCTTAATATCTCGCCACGGTGGTGAGATGTTAACTACCTCGCCTGGCGTACAGGAGGTTGTGGGTTCGACCCCTAACGCCTGCTGTATATTTGTTAGCTTCGATGTCTCCCTCTCTCTCTCTCTCTCCCCGTGGTCGTGTGGATTTTCCCTCCAGGACCTCCGGTTTTTGCCTCCACATTTAGAATCAACATCGCGCGTTTAGATGTATTTGGGCTGCTTTAAATTTCCACACGATGAGCCGCTTTTGTTAAGCTATCATTTGTGATAGCCAGGTCGCTTCTGAACAAGAGCTATATTACACATCAGTGGGCCTTATCTGTTAAAATAAATAAATAAGATAGTTGCTTTTTTGTTTATGTGTTGAGTGTCGTTGTTGTTAATTGTGCTTCTGGGCAGCAGCAGCAGTGTCGTGACCACGAGGGTACTTTAAAGAGTTTGTTTGTAGTTCCATGTGGAGAGGTCAGCGCTTCTATAATGTCACCGCTTAGATGTCGGTTTTTTTTTATTAGGTCACTGCAATTGAGCATTTTTTTTGTTTTGTTTTTTGATGTCGGCGTCGTTTTTGATGTCAACCGTTTAGGGGCTTCCGTCGGCGCACACCGGAGTCCCGGGGGACCGGCGCTCTCTCGCCGGGCCTCCAGCGAGAAGGGGAATGAACTCGGCTCGTACATGTTAAAAAAATAATAAACCAAACCTCATCGCGATTTTCTCAACGCCGAATTTGTCCCTCTGCAAATGGCCCTCGACCGGCGTCTCGTGCTGCGATCACTGCCGTTGCGTGTGCAGTAAAGCGTCCTGATTTATAACCCTCATTAGAGGGTGCGGCATGACTCCGCATTGGTTCGGCTCCGTTTCAGTCCACTGCTGGATGAGGGCCTCCCCATGCCATGCCGGTGATGGGCGTTTGTAAACATACTTCACCAACCTTGTCAGTGTGGGTCGGTGATATGGGCGGCCGGGGCTGAGAATCAATCACAGGGGGCCTCCAAATGCCATGTCAGTAATGGGGGGCTTTTTTTCACCATACTACACCAACCTTGTCAGTGTGACAAGGTTGGTGTAGTATGGAGAGAATTGCGCTCACCCTTCGTAATGCGGAATGTTTTTTCCACCGCGGGGCATGATCGCCCCACCGTTGCGCGTGAGATCAGGAGGTCACTTTTCACTGTTGGCATCACGTGTCCCCTCCCCCACCAAGCCTTCTTTGTACCTTAGAGCAGGTGGCAACGCCTAGCAACATCTTCGCTTTTATCTCTTCAATCGTCTCGCCTCCTAGACCTCCTCGTATTCTGCCCCCACCCCCTTCCCCACCCCCCTTATTATTGGCGTGGCTCTGGCCTCATTCTGGCACAGCGGCAAAAAAAACACGTTTAAACGTGTAGTCCAAGTTGATTTGTCGCGAGTCGAACTCCCATTGATTTGGCTTGACAGACATCCTCCCGGTTGCTACCGTGGACCATCAAACTTACTCAACGCGCGCGAGCTTTGATTTATTTGTTTTGTGATGCTCAAGGTTTTCTAAGTCGGCGGCAGCGAGGTGGTGGTGGTGGGGGGGGTCCCGACGGTACTGGCTCAGTGGTCTGACATTGAGGACAATACCCATCAGCACAGGGCCTCCGCGAGTGGCCCCAGACTGTTGCGGCGTTTTACAAATGATTGTTGATCCTGTACAAGAGTGGGTTTTGTTCAACAGAGCCCACTTTTTTCTCGTCGTTTTGTCAGTGGCCTTCCATATGCGATAGGCAGCGGGACGGTTAATTTCCCATTGGGTTTGGACGCTCCGGGTCACTGCACAAATTGGAGAGGGCGCGTGGATTATGATGGCGCAATTGCGCAAGAGGTGGCTGGCGCATGTACCGAGGACTTTTGATGCGAGTAACTGTGATTCAGAACGAGAATCTGTATTTATCCTGGAGGAATCCGAAGAGCTATGAAGCTCTTTTTCACATATGTTTAGTAAGGGCATGAAAAAAATAACTCGGGTATACCATTTTTTTTCAAATTTTCTTGCTGTGGTTTTCACACCTGATGGTGATGATTGCTTGTGTTGCAGTCGAAACGTCGTGAAAATTTAATTGTTTTATATTTTTATTATTTTATTGTTTCCCTTCTACGTGACTTTACCGAAAGAACCAAGAATATCGGGTATACAAGTTCGATTTTCCGACACTAAACGCAAGCTTTGCAAAGGCAGCAAAGCAACAAAAGCAGTCCCGGACCACACCAAGACAACACACAGCCCACTAAATGAAGTGGCGCGTTAAAACGTTAAACAAGTCAATACATAAACAAACATGAAGCATGGAAGTGCACTTGTACGTACATTCCAAGTGCAAGCTTGGGCATGGCAGCAAAACAACACAAACGATCCAAGGCCACACCAAGACTTTACGGTACCTCGATTGCAATGCTGTACCGCGCCGAATTGAAGCAATTGGCGGGACCCCGGGGTTACCATCACTGCCCCTGGGTGGGAAAAACCGCGTAGCGACACGAGTCTTGCCTTACCGACAACAAAACTAGTGGTCAATCGATTGGCCTCGTCGAGAGCTACTCGGGGCACTAAGTTTCGTAAAAAGTTGAAAAATTACACAAACACGTTAAATTCACCGCCTGGGGGGGGGCGGTGGGGCTCGCCTTGGCAAAGAAGCTGAGGATCGACGGCTGACCGGAGGGCGGCGGACGCCCCCCGGGGCTCGCGTTTGGCCGTTGGGGGGGGGGCGCCCATCGTGTTGATCGCCGCCTGCTGCTGGCGCTTGTTGTTGGCGTGGTAGTCTGGGCGGGCGGCGCGTTGCTGTCGGGATCACGTAGTGGGGCGGACTGAAAAATAATAATTATTGTTGACCTGATTTTTGCGGGACCCCGGGGTCCCGCAAAATGATTCAATTGTAAAAAAAAATAAAACCCCAAAAAACCAACACCAGCTTCAACAGAGCAGCGAGTTCACATTTTTACATCGGACCATGGGAGATGGGCACGAGGAAAGGAAGCGATGGCGCAGCTGTGGTGGCAACATCGCGGGGCCTGAGCCAAGATTACCTCCTGATCTTGTAATGCGCCAGTCGTCGCCGTTGTTGACGTCGTCGCCGCACAAACAAAAACAATTATGTTGAACACGAAGGCTTTCGCGGCCAATATCATCCATAATAGAGGTTTTTTTGGGGTTAGATCGCGTAAACATATAAATGTGTCGTAAAAAAACCCGCCACCACCCGACACAGCCAACTAGTAAATGATTGTAAATGTTGTGGCTCGGCTCTCCAACACACCGGTGAAGTGCTGTACCAGTGACGAATTGGCCAAGTTCTGTTTACGTGGTCACATAAACAGAACGTGTTGGAGAGCCAAGCCACAACATTTACAATCATTTACTAGCTGGCTGTGTCGGGTGGTGGCGGGTTTTAACGACACATTTATATATTCACCTGATCTAACCCAAAAAAAAACCTCTATTACGGAAAAACAATTCTGAGGCCCTTCCGATCGCATCGGTGATGCACGCAACTTAATTAACCCTTTCACGTGTCCGAGACGTCTGCAAGTGTGCAGGGTGCGGGTGTCCCGTTCACCGCTGGTGCTCTCGGAACGTGGGCAAGCTGCTCGGCATTCATTTTATTTAGAGAGGCGTAGTAGCGCCGTTGTTTTTGAAAGACATCGTTACTCACCGCATAGAACTGTAGCGACACGACCGCCGCACTGTATGATAGCCGGCGCCAAATTGTGCCACATGCACTGGCGGAGCCAGTGGGGCGGGGGGGGAGGCACGTGCCACCCTTAATTATCCGATCGAAATCCCTCATTTCGATCGGATCATTGGGGTTTATTAGTAATTAATCGGCATTTTGCGACCCTCACTGCCACTGTGTAGCATATTATTACGTGCCAGGAACTCTATGAGATGATAGGACAATAGTCCGAGTCCATCATTGGCAATAAGTAACGGTAAAGCAGGTATAAGTCACTCACAGAATTGTGCGCAGTTGCGTCTACAGTCCACGACTTCCCTGAAGGCATCGACACCTTCAGCGAGCGCCACGCCGATCACTAACAACGCGGTTCCAATTCGACCCCTCGATCGGTGGCTGCGCCATCGCCGCACACGCGTCGAGTAACAAGCAAGGGACAAGTCCCTACTTACTAACAACTCCTTACTTACTAACAACTCCTTACTTACTAACAACTCCTTACTTACTAACAACTCCTTACTAACAACTCCTTACTTACTAACAACTCCTTACTTACCAACAACTCCTTACTTACTAACAACTCCTTACTTACTAACAGCTCCTTACTTACTAACAACTCCTTACTTACTAACAACTCCTTACTTACTAACAACTCCTTACTTACTAACAACTCCTCCATCATTTTCCATTGCTGGAGGGGTTGCCCCCCCCTACCTGAAAATCCTGGCTCCGCCATTGGCCACACGACCTTCCCGCATGGCCTCGCGGGATCCTCGGTGTAACCGATAAAGTTGTTTTATATTCTTAGTTTTTTCGGTAAAGTCACGTTGAAGAGAAACAACAAAATAACAAAATATGATGATGACCGTTTGAGTTATGGTCGAAACGTCGTGAGAATTTTTTATTATTTTATATATATTTTGTTATTTTGTTGTTTCTCTTCAACGTGACTTTACCGAAAAAACTAAGAATATGAATTACTGCAGTCACGAAAGCTTTAAATAAAAAAAAAAAGTTGTTTTACTTTAGTTTTACTTCTGGTTTCGTTCTGACGATGTACACGTACGTCATCGGAACAGATGTCGGAAGCAAAACCGATGACGTACGTGTACATCATCAAAACGTACATTGCACCTTCTGATGATTTCCATTGTCAGTCGTCGGAACGGGAACGGGTTAACAACAGGGGCCGGCATGGCTGTGGTCGGTGGTGGCCACGTCACGTGGATCTCCACCGCATGACCCAGGCCCGGCTTCAAACCAGAAGGGAAAAAGAGCAAGGCAAGAGCTGTGATGGAAGTTGACCGCACAACGCTGGCGGTAACTTGACGAAAACTCCGTCGGCGGCGGCAGCCAGCGGCCGATTGTAGCTCCCGAGATAAGAATGGGCAACCACGTGAATCGCTTCAAGCAGCAGCAGCAGCAGCATCGTGATCTTGAAATTGATTCGTACTCCACATTATCACAACCACCGCTGCCACTGTCATCTCGACCACCATTTATTACCGGTCATCCTCGCAGCGGCGGCTTTTGGCGAACCATCGAACAAAGACGGTGGTGCCCGCATCTTGTGGCCCTTTCAGAGTCGCTTCTGCGGCCGTCTGGAACGCCGCTCTTCCTTGCGATATTAGGAATCAGCTGGGGCTATGTACTTAAAAAAAATAATCTAGATTGACAAACTCATTTCTTTAGAATTGCTTTTCGTGTTTTTAGTTTGCTACGTACTGTGCGAAAAAAGTTCTATGTACTTATCACCACCACCACTACCCATGTCATCTAGCATCACCACGACAACCACCACCACCTCCCATGTTACCCAGCACCACCACGACCACCATCCCCACTGATGGATGTGAATGCGCACAGGGAGTTCATCTGGCTCTGTGCAGAGCAACGAGATCCCGATTTTGAATGTGTTTTCTTACGAAAAAATATTTTATCTTAATAATTTTAAGAACCACACAAACTCCCCCACCCCTCCTCCTGTCGGCCTTCTTTTGGATGACACATTTCACAGGCGGTGTGTGTCTCACTCCCTCCACACTCCGCAACGCTCATTGGCAAAGCTTCCCAGTTGCCTCTAGCAACAACAACAACAAAAATCACACATGGTGCCGGCCAGTAGGCACACAGTTCCATTCGATTTTAATGGCGAAATTAACCGTGGGTATTTTTTTTACTCGAATCTGCCTTTGGACCGATCGCCGGATATAAATGCCGGATCTTGTCACACCATGGGTGCTAAGCTGGCGGGGGGGGGGGGATGAGCTACACGGTGATTAGCAGGAGGGATGTTAAGCAAAATCCATTGTTGTACAGTACTGTACCCGTAATTCTTTGCTCCTACCTCCTAGCTATGTTCCTCACGTTCGTCGACTCTCGCTGGAATATGATCGAATAATCCTCCATGATTTGTGTGGCACGCGGGAGAGACCCCCCCCCCCCCAACTCATCAAGCAGTGGGTTGACAGAATGGCAGTACGCCGATATAATACTGTTATCCAGTGCATTGTAGCCAACAACAACAACAAACTACGTACAGCCGAGGTGGTCCCGTGAGGCAGTGTGACAGCATCACGTGCCCGTGCTGTGCTGCTGATGAGTCCCGATTGCGACGGGAACCGGTCCGCATTCGTCTGATGCAGTCGCTCGATCACGTTCGCTCATGTTTGCGTTTGACGGCGACCCTCTTGACGGTGCAGGTTCCACAGGAGCTGCAGGTTGTTTTTTTTATGTTTTTCCTCTCTCTCTCTCTGCAAAATGCTCGCGCGGAGTTTCCCGTGTGCTCCTGCATCTGCTGTTGTTGTTGTTGTTTGAAACGCGTCGAATTTGGGGGAGGGGGGGGGTTTCCTCTCGTCATTTGCAGATTAAGATTGGGTCAAGGAATTTCTTCCCATCCGATCGATCGATCCATCGATCGATCGGTCGGTCACTTTGCCCACGTGTGCTCTCCTCGCAACGGACGTGTGCTCCAGCCCCAGACGTTTCCACGTTTGCGTCGCGTTCGTGCCGTTACCACAGCCTGACGGGACACCCTTGGGGCCGTCCATAAATGACGTCACGCACCTAGGATGGGGGGGGGCGGGATCAGATATTTGTGACGATGTGTGACGATGGGCGGGGGGGGGTGTTTGAGAAATGTGACGTCACATCAAAAATGCGCAACAAATAAATATAGACAACACGTTCTACTTAATTAAATAGACGTTTTCATAAATGTTTTCTCCTGCAACATCAGAGCGCAGCGCCACATTAAATACGCACTACAATGACAATAGTTTAAAGCGATTTGTAGCATGTTTTTTTTGGGTGGGGGGGGGGCAGAGCTTTGTGACGTCATATTTGAGGGGGGTCTGACTTTTTGTGACGCCGTGTGACGAAGGGGGGGGGGTAAAAATCGTCCAAAATCGCGTGACGTCATTTATAGACGGCCCCTTTACCGGCGAATTATTTTCGCGATTAAAAAAACATATATATCGCGAATGTACGTGTGCCCTGCATTTGCCAGTCTATCTCGGTTAGGCTAACCCCATGGAACCTGGGTCTGTCCCTTGACCACCTGCAAGCGAGCCTTCGACACTTCACGTGGCCCCAAAGTGCAACCTAGCCTGGCACAAGCGCCGTGGTGAACGGTGGCTGTTGTTGCTGTTGTTGCTGCATAGCTACACTGATTTTTTTGGCAAGATGTCCGACGTGTCGTTCCACGTGCTTCTTCGATTCAGTTTATGACGATTACGTTTCTGTTGAAAGAAGCCGCCGGAGCATGAACAACAACTATAAACTCTTCTTCATTTGACCAGGTAAGGCTCACTGAGCTACGTAGCTCTTTTATACAGAAGCGACCTGGCCACGAATGACATCCCGACGAAGTCACTTATCACGTGGAAATGTACAGCAGCCAAATTCTCTAAAACGCATGTCGATTCTAAATATGGGGGGGGGGACTGATGACCCCGAGAGAAATCCACGCGATCACGGGGAGAACACGGAAACTCGAAATATACAGCAGCAGCAGCAGGCGTCGGGGTCGGGATCGAACCCCACGAACCTCCTGTACACCAGGCGAGGTAGTTAACATCTCGTAGCCACCGTGATGATGATGAGTGAGAAATAGAGAGACACACAAACTCCAAATATACAGCAGCAGCAGCAGCAAGCGTCAAGGTCGGGATCGAACCCACGAACCTCCTGTACACCAGGCGAGGTAGCTAACATCTCCTAGCCACCGTGATGATGCTGAGAGAAAGAGACACAAACTCCAAATATACAGCAGCAGCAGCAGGCGTCAAGGTCGGGATCGAACCCCACGAACCTCCTGCACGCTAGGCGAGGGAGTTTAACAGCTCGGCACCACGGTGCATGGAGCCAGAAGTCAGACATCAAGTGACGGTAGTGGCAGCGAGGGTTGGTGGATTGCACAATGTTAAAAAAAAAACGAATCGCCATCTGTTTACACCTGTACGGGGATAGAGTGTTACCCCTTCACGTGTTGGAGTTTTTCTCCGGGTGCTCCGGTTTCTTCACACAGGTGAACACTCATTAATTGGCCGATGACACCTTAATAATATATATAGAGGATCGCAGAGCTTGGAGGGGAATTTGGTACTGGCTGACCACCTGCCTCTGCTGCCTTCCCTCCTGCATGTGTTATTACATCAGAGAGCTGTTACACTAGAGAGCTAACTGTTTATACTAAAAGGTCGTGGCAGTACACAACGGGACAAACGTTGCTGGCAGTGGCTCCCGGCAATCAATCACTGGCAACTGTGGCAACTTGGTACAGCGATGGCCAGAGAGTGATGGAGTTTTTACGTCCGGCTAATGGGAAGAGAGGTTTTTTTTTAAATTGCGTTTTGTAACGAGCAATAACTTGTCTAGAGAACACGGTGACTTATCTTTAACTCGTTAACAAGATAAATAAGCGGCCGATGTACCTTATTCCCATTCTTTTTTTAAATCTGTCCCCGCCATCAGCCACCGTCGCCTTCTGGGGAGTGCAAGCATCGGCGCAACACGATCAAAAAAAAACTCCGCACGAGTCGACGGCGGAAGGCGTTCGGCTCACTTGAACCAACGCTGGTGAACTGCCAGATGTCGGCAGTCAAACTCCCTCCCTGCTCAATGTGGGCGCTGGTTCAACGCAAAATTATAATGATAACGCGACGCCAAAATAATCATTAGCGTCAGTTGTCGACGCCGATATGGGAAGAAGGCGTTCTCGTCTGCGTATTTATTTTGGTTGTTCACGTATCACCCTGGGTGACGCGAATTATTCTTTTTTGTAGTTCGCGTTGTTATAAACGCCGGCTTGGGGGCCCGGTGTTGTGTCAAGAGGCTGAACCAACTTGTCAGAGGTCGCGAGCTTAAATTGTGGTTAGAGGTCAACTGACCGATTGCCCCCGTGGGATCGATTACAAAGATTACCACTTTGCAGGAAATCAATGGGAAAGTCAATCGTGGCCGGATTGTAGTGGTCGTGCAAATTAGCGATTGTACAAATTGTCCAAAAGTGGTTTTACAAAATAGGTAAGTCAATCGTGGTTGTACACATTACCCGATTGGGATTATGCGTAGCAATTGGGATGTACGCATAGCAATTTAAACGAAACTATTTTCATTTCATCAGGCAAGGCCCACTGAGCTATGTACTGTAGCATTTTTCTTACGCGACTTGGCCACAAATTATAGCTCAACGAAGTGGCTTATCGCGTGGAAATGTATGCAGACATAATCTAAATAATCTAAACACATATCGATTCTGAATGTGGAAGGAAAAACCTGAGGACCATGGGGAGAACATACAAACTACAAATATTCCCGGTGTCACAATCGGGGTGGGATCCACGACCTCCTGTATACCGGGCGAGGCAGTTAACATCTCCTAGCCACCACGGCGCTGAGCAGAGCAACGAATACAATTTCACATTCAGGTGGTCAAGCCAGACAACTGCTGTGATGTTCCCTTCGTGTGTGTTGATCGGGCATTCGCATCGTTACACATTGTACGGTCTCTGTTCTGGATGACCGCAGTTGCACACTGCTGCTGGAGAGTTTTTATTTTTATTTTCCACTTGTGCATCGGGTATCCGCATCTACTGCCATGGTTTGTACGGATGCGGTTTACGGAGGACCATGAGCTCGGTGCAAGGTGTATTTAGACCGGCTCACTTGCTCGCCAGCGTGTGCGTGTGTGCGCACACACCCAAACATCGCGCATTGCGCTTCCACGAATCGCGCTTTCCATGGATTCGAAAATTCCATGAATCCCGATCCATTTGAGATTGGTCCGTCCCCCGTCCCCCTCTTATTTTAAAGCAAAAATTGGGGGGGGGGGGGGGGTGCGTCTTATAATCCGGTAGCTGCCCCAGGGCCATCGTTGGTGGGGAGGGGGGGGGGTGATGGGCTGGAGGAATCCGATGACCTGTGAAGCTCTTTTTCACAGTAACCATTAATGTGGAGTTCCCAATTCCGCACTGTGAAACCCAATTAGCTTGGCCGATGGCAAACAAAAATAATCCATGTGTCTGAATAAATGATACCCCCCCACCCACCCCACGATGTGCAGATCGTGGCACGCAACGATAGTAACGGGCTGTCGAAGAGAAGCAATTCCGTGCTGGAAAATCGTAAGCGTCACTCGACTTAAATCCTGTACATTTTGATACAAATGAGCCCATTGGTGTTACCCTATCTCTCATAAACACACAAAAAAACCGCAATCATAACCAACATCTGAAATTGGAAATGCAGCCGCGTGTAGATGCTAAAACACAACCAGATTGTAAGGTGCCTTCAACCAAATTGCACGTGTATAAATAACTAAAGATTCGCATGTGATTCTTTCATAATAATAATTTTAAAATATCATCGGCAGCCGGCTGGCTCAGAGGTCAGGTCACTGAGCCGTCACTGTCGACGTCCTGGATTTTAATCTTGATTTCAGCCGTCCGTGAATAAACTGGCTTCTCAGATATAATGAGTTTGATTGCCTCGGTCCATTCACCAATAACTGCAGACGAAAAAGAAACCCCCCATCATATTAAATTGGATTTTCCCATAATTTGGCGGCATTCCAGCTCTTGAGAATAAAAAAAAAATTATATATCAGTTTGACTGCGAATGAGATTAATGTGTTTTTATGTCGCTTTGGTGTGTGTGTGTGTGTGCGAATGTGAAGCCAGCCTCTCTCGTGTGCGTAAAAGCGTGGCACTGGAATGGATCTCAAGAAGTGGTTCTGCCACATCTCCTTCCACGGGCTGCGCTCTTGCGAGACTTGGACCGCTTCCTCTCATGGCACGACGCCGATAGCAGAACATACGTTTAAAATCCTTGTGAACCCAGGTCCTGTTGTGTTGTTGTTGTTGTACGGGACGGGTAGAATCAAAAACCTCCCCCGGAGACTCCACTCTCATTTTAGGAGCTGGCTCTTTTGTCGAGCGAGAGCGGAAAAAACCCCTCCGCCTCCTTCAAGTGAGGTCGATGTTCCCCCCCGTTCTTTTCAAGCAGTGGTTTTCCCAACCTCTGGGAACATCCGAGGTGCCTCCGAGAAGCCGGGGAAAAAGACGGCGTGTTAAGTTACAAACGACGCAATTGTATGCAACTGAGAGGAGAAGCCAATGCAAGATTGTTGAATAAATATCGTGAGACAGACCTAAATGGAAGGAAGCTAATAGCTCAGTGGGCTTTACCTGGTAAAATAAAATACTTTAGTTTATTGGTATTGTCTTTGTGATTTGCTTACCTTTTCCACTTTGCACTCCAATCTTTTATTTTTTACCTACGTGACTTTACCGAATAGAACCAAAGAGTACGTGTTTTTTCTATTGTTTGGTGTCGTAAGGTTCTGATCCGCCTCTACTGGACATGTGTGTCAAAACGATAGCTTCATAGCTCATCGTATTCCTCCAGCATGAATAAATATTCTGATTCTTTTCGAGAAACGACACGGCAATTTTTGATGTTTTAAACAACGCTACTATTGGTCGAGTTGCGGTCCACAATTTTTTTTGTTATTGTTCACCATGGCTTGAGAGTGTCCCGGATTCTCTCTATCTCTCTCTCTCTCTCGCGATGGCTGTGGACCGCACTTTAACCGCACTCGGACGCAGCCACGGGAGATGCGCGTCGCAAACACGTCGTTCCTGAAATGCAAAATCAAAGGGTCTCCAAGCTGCGACCGTGGCAAAAGCCGAATACATGAAACACGCCACAGACGAAGAGCGTTGCATCCACGCGCACCCTGGGCGGTGTCGCTGCAAATCCGCACAGCATCTACTGCCGCCTTGGATTGGCTGAAGGGCGTTGACATTCAACTATGACATCGTCCGTACAAACCGTTGCTTGCATTCCGCACGGAAGAATACGAATTTGTGCAGACGTGAATGAAGAGCCGGCCTAGTTGCGCGAGTGACGCAATGACATCCAATTATCCAATGTGAACTGGACAATCGCCTTATTTATACGGTGCCAATCCAATCAGGATCCTTGTTTATCGTAGACAAGCGAATGCCACCGAGGTGTGCTAGTGACTTTTTGAAGTCATGCATGCCTATACAGATCACCATACGTCAGACAATAACAGGGAAGAATAATAATAATAAACGTTTTTGGGTGAGATCGCGTTATTTATAAATGTGTCGTAACCTTCCAACGTCCGACACGGGCCAATCAGTAAAAAAAAAATGTCACGTTGACAAAAGACAAAATAGTTCACTGCTTTAGCCCACCGATGTGTTGAAGAGTGAATCCACAACATTTACAGTTGTTGAGTGCGACGAGAACAGTGTGCATGCATAGTATACGTTGATTACCATATGTTATAACCCAACCGGCAATGGATACCCATTGTCATTTACAGTGGTACCTCGGAGATCGAACTTAATTCGTTCCAAAACCGTGTTCAAACACCGATTTGTTCGAACACCGAATCAATTTTCGCCATAAGGATGAATGGAAATCGCATTAATTGGTTCCCCACCCAAGGATGCTCCTATTATGGGCCATTTTTACCACAAAGTTTACAATATTAAATTACAGTACAGTATATAAAAGCATACAAAAAACAAGAAACACAGTTATAATTAATAGAATATAAATTAACATTGAACTTCACTTTACCTGTAGTAAGGAGAGTGGATGGCTTGAGTGGAACGTGGTAAGGAGGGGAGGAGGAGGTGTCAGTGTTGCTTGGAAGGGGAGTCCCCCACGTTGGGTACCTGCCCTTCTGGGGTTCTCTCTTTTCTTTGCCTTTTTTTCTAGCACTGCTACTAACTTTTTTTAGGAGCCATTGTGTATGGATAAACACACAAAAAAAACACAAAAATAAATTAAATTAACGAAAAAGTTAACGGAACGGTGTTTTTGGCGGGTCTGCACTGGTGCGAGAGCTACACGTGAACTGGGTTATTCGCCTTTGTCTCGGTCGCCCTGGATACGCGTCTCGGTCGCCATGGATACGCGTCTCGGTCGCCATGGATACGCGCCTCGGTCTCCCTGGTTACGCGTCTCGGTCGCCATGGCTACGCGTCTCGGTCGCCCCGGCTACGCGTCTCGGCCCAAACCGGTTCTTTCAAGTTGTTCGACCTCCGAATTTTTTGTTCGATGTCCGGGGCAAAAAAAAAATGGTCGAAAATTTTGTTCCATCACCGAATTGTTCGAGTTCTGGAGCGTAATCGATCTCAGAGGTTCTACTGTATATGCATTAATTAATCCCCTCCCCCCCACCACTACCCCTTCGCACGTGAAGGGCTCACAAGTGACGTCATCATATCTAGCCCTCTTTTTCAGGAATTTCTCTACAAATCTGGCTGTCTGCCTGATGGTGCCGGTTGTAATTACTGTACAAGCAACGAATTGGCACGTTCTGTTAACGTGACAAACCTTACCAATTGGCTGTGTCGGGTGGTGGCGGGTTTCACGACACATTCATATTTACGCGATCAAACCCCAAAAAAAAAGAATATTATGGACTTTTATATTATTGGTTCTTTCGGTAAAGTCACGTAAAAGGGAATTAATAAAATAATAAAAATAAAACTATGCAATTATCACGACGTTTCGATTGCAACACAAGCAATCATAATCAGGTGTGAAAACCACAGCAAGACATTTAAAAAAAAAAGTGCTCTGGTTTTCACACCTGATGATGATGATGATAATTGCTTGTGTTGCAATCGAAACGTCCTGAGAATTGTATTGTTTTATTTTTTTTATAATTTTATTATTTCCCTTCTACGTTACTTTACCGAAAGAAAGAAGAATGTGAATCCCTGCAGTCACGAAAGCTTTAGAACGAAAAAAAATTACGGACTTTTTGAAGTGATACGTGTCCAGAGCGCGTGCGGGACCCCCCCCTAACCCCAACCCCAACCCCAACCCACGTTTTAAATGCGAAGCTTTCAACCAGAGCCGGCCGACTCCACTCGTCCATCAATGCCGTCGCACGGCCGCGTTCTTGAGTCCCCACCCCCCCCCCCAGTCGAACGCTGGTTTATTTTGTCGCTCGGTCGCGTGCTTGATCTGCCCTGCCGACGTCGGTTAGCGTTTCTTGAGGTGTTAAGCCCGTCAGAGTTAGAGGGGGGATGGGGGATGGGGTTGGGTGGGTTATCTCGTCACTCCAGTATTTGACGCGCGTGGATGCGTGAACGCTGTGGGTCACGCCGTTTTGCGGAGATAATTGAATCCATTAATAACGCCCGCTTGGCCCAGGATGCTGAGATATAACAAAAACGCACGCACGCGCGGACGCACGCACGCAAAAGAGACGGACGGACAAATCATCTCGATGGTGCTGTCGGCCGCTTTGAAAAGAAAAAAATTCCCCGGGCTGATTGAATTCTACGTAAATTAACTTTTACTGTGTATGAACCTCCTGGTTACTACACCACCAGCCCACAGGGGATTGTTGTGTCCGTCCGTGCGTCGTGCATCGAAAAATGGGAGGGGTGGGGCTGGGTGGAGAGGGGAGGGTGGGGAGGGGCTGGGTGGGGAGGGGAGGGTGCGGAGGGGCTGGGTGGGGAGGGGCTGGGTGGGGAGGGTGGGGCTGGGTGGGGAGGGGCTGGTCACCCCGTGGTGCCCTTATAAAACTCAACGTCTCACCTACTCACGCCGGCTTGTGCCCGCCCTCACAGTCGGGCATATTGTGCGGAATACACCACGTGGTGGTGCCGCCGTTGTTGACCCTGGCCATTGACCGAGCAACCCAACGTTCCTACCAGCTCCCTCCGCAGGAGAATGTGTTTTATTTTTTGTCACCTTCCTCCGAAATCGCGTCGTTTATCCGCCGGGAAACACGGACGATGCGTGGCACGCTGCCACCGGCGGTGCTCGTGGCCAGCGGCACACGGGACTTCCAATCCAGAGGTCGCCCGCTTCGATTCAACCTCCCGGGCGAGGCGCTTGAAAGAACGGTGGTAGCACGTTTAACTAAATCCACCCCTATCCCCCCACATCCCTGTCCACCCAGCCTTATTAATTGGTCTCGCCGTATTTATCGACCGTCTAATAAGCCGCTGCAGTCCTTCAATGGAGGAAGCGTCAAACTACAGGAACCGTCTCCCGAAGCCCTCCCGTCACGGCGAGCAGACCTTGATGTTGGCATTGCCATAATGCAAGGTCACATTGTGGTGGCGGAAAGTGCGGATGCTCAGACACCCCTTCACAAGATGTGTGCTGGCAAGCGTGGAAGAAAGGGTAGGCCAAAAATAACCCTATTTAGCTTCACATAGTGGCGGTTTTGAGTAAGTAATTGCAGGGTCGCACTTTTACACATAGAGACATTTGTTTTATTTTACATGCTCTCATGGTGCATGTCGGTGGTGTAGGTCATGTGACGCGGATAACATGCATAGCGAATATATTTATACTCATCTCTTTCCATTGGCTGCCTTACCACAACGGCCATGGTATCGTGTCGTTTTTTATCTTCAGTTAACTTCTTATCGACCAGACAATTCCCTTTGACCAAAATCAGATATCTGAAGCTAAGCAGCATGCAGCCTGGTCAGTCCTCGGATGGTGAACGCTCGTGCTTGCCAGGTGTTGCAGGTTTGAGGATGCGAGGTCCATCCGGAAGACGGCAGTACCGAGGGTCATCTCCTGCCATGCCTGGTGGATTTTTTTTCCAGGTTCCTTGGTTTTTTCCAGCCACATTTAAGGAATTGGCCAAACATCACAATGCGGGGGGACTCTGCTGGCAACGAATCTTGGAGGCTTTCCCGGGTATATAATTTGCAACTTGTTATATATATGTATTTTTTTACTGAAAGGGACATTTTTTTGTGAACGTGATGCCTGTCAAATTCACGCAGCCATGTTGCGAGCCACGTGTGTGCGGAGCCGTCGTGTCGCGGCTCGTGCGCTTAACTACGAACGTAGCGACCCGCATTCGATTCCCGTTCACAGCCAACATCCGTGGCGAATATTTAAGCTGTTTTCCGTGGCCACCCCCTAGATCGACTCAACCTT
Source organism: Petromyzon marinus (assembly GCF_048934315.1). Classification (NCBI taxonomy): domain Eukaryota; kingdom Metazoa; phylum Chordata; class Hyperoartia; order Petromyzontiformes; family Petromyzontidae; genus Petromyzon; species Petromyzon marinus. The sequence goes on from NC_133723.1 coordinate 8,145,193, forward strand.
TTAAACGCGTACTTGCCCGCGGGCACGTGGCCAACATCGGCACTGGCGCCTTGCCAGAACACCACGCCGGCGGCCCTTCGTAGTTTGCCGCTGCTCGCTAACGGCACTTGCCCCTACAGCCTGCGTGGGCTACACGGGGGACCTTTGTTAACGCGCGCGCCGCGCGCGTGGTGCTGCCGTTGGACTTCATACGGAGCGGCGCGGCTTAATTGATAATGATGGATCCGCGTTTGACAAGAGGCAGTTGGGGTCAGTCCTCCCCCCGAGTCGTTGATTTGAAATTCCTAACACGTCCGCCTGCAGCATCGCGTCTTCACGAAACGCCGCACGGCCTCGGCGAGACGAACGCCCTGCACGTCCTCACCTCTCTCCTTGGCACTCACCGAGAGGTGAGGGAGACTGGGGGTGGGGGGGGGAGTCCTCACCACAAAGACAAAGATGCCCCCGCGTGGCCTGTCGTAGACTGTTTGGGGCAAATGCTGTGCTACGAAGGCACACGAGGGCGCGGGTGGACAGCGCCACGCCCGGCCGCCTTTGTCTCCCCAATGGCGATGTTTACACGCCTCACCACGGGAACTCACTTGAGACTGAGTTGACCTCGGGCGAAGCCCATGACCGGCTCGGATAATCCCTCGCTGGTGTTGGTGTGGGTCGCGAATGGGAATCGACTCACCCCACGCCACACTACAACAACCACTAAGTGGCCGTGGTGCTTGTGCCATGCTAGGTGCACACACACACACACAGACACACGTCAGTCGCTTGCGCCTCACCATTGCAGTGGCAGGGCCATTTTAACGACGATTTTAAAGCTCCTTTCAAGAGAAAATGAAAATAATTTGGTGATGCTGTTGTTGGGTTGGCAGTGGTGCAAAATCACAGTGCAAAAAAAATTAATGCCACACATTCGTCAATAACACGGTGACCTTCAAAATATATATCATACCTGTGAGTCCATGATGGTTTACGCTGTATTCTTGTACAGGGGAATTGAGTTTTAAGGTCTATATGGCGTACAGCCATCTCCGTACGGGCACAAAGAAATTGTCTATTTGTTTGTGTTTCTCACTTGTGATGGTGACTTTGTGGGATGAACGTTGAGATTTATAAGGGGGCACGGGGTGACCAATAAGGTCTACATAGGTTTGTAATAAGGTAGAGAGCACTGGTAAGGGGTTGACAGGTTTGTAGTGGTGAGTGTACTGGTGGTGAGTGTGGTAGTGGTGATTGTCTGTCTGTTTGTGTTTCTCACTTGTGATGGTGACTTTGTGGGATGAACGTAGAGATTTATAAGGGGCACGGGGTGACCTATAAGGTCTACATTGGTCTGTAATAAGGTAGAGAGCACTGGTAAGGGGTTGACAGGTTTGTAGTGGTGAGTGTACTGGTGGTGAGTGTAGTAGTGGTGATTGTCTGTCTGTTTGTGTTTCTCACTTGTGATGGTGACTTTGTAGGATGAACGTTGAGATGTATAAGGGGCACGGGGTGACCAATAAGGTCTACATTGGTCTGTAATAAGGTAGGGCGCTGATAAGGGTTTGACAGGTATGATATATAGGCGACGTTTCGGGCAATCGCCCTTATTCGTAGCACATCAAAATATATATACTTCTTTATGATGGTTGAAATAATTCAGAGCCAATGCAATAGCGTAGCACGATGAATCCTAGAGGTAATTAGGCCAATTAAAACCACAGCAGCGCCGTGCGCGTCGCTATCAGTGTTGAAACTATATCGTGTTCAGCTTTACAAGTGGTGTGTCAACGTTTTTTATAGGATTTTTTTGTTAAAAAAAAAACCCCATCGCAACTGAATAACCCAGGTTCATAACGAGGGCGGTGTTTGGCGGAATATACAAAGCCCCCCCCCTCCCCCCCAAAACAAAAACTATGGGCCGTCCATAAATGACGTCACGCGATTTTGTACGATTTTTGACCCCCCCCCCCTTCGTCACACGGCTCACAAAAAGTCAGACCCCCCCTTCCTCAAATATGACGTCACAAAGCTCTGCCCCCCCCCCCACTCCAAAAATATCTAATATAAACATGTTTTTAATCGCTTTAAACTATTGTCATTGTGACGTCAGATTTCTCAACTCCCCCCCCCCTCACCATCGTTACAAATGTCTGACCCCCCACCTAAGTGCGTGACGTCATTTACGGACGGCCCCAACTATAACAACCCCCCCACCCCCACGATTGAACTTAATCCGGTCCTGCACAGTAGGTGAAGAATTAAAAAAAACAATTTTGTATGGAGCCCTCGTTGCTTATTATTGAGGCGACGGTGAGGTTGATGGCGTCTCTTTCTCTTAGCGTGTGGGGAGCGGTGGTGCAGCGGTTAGCGCGCTGCGAGACTGAACCCACCCCACCACCACCAACAACCCCGGGTTCGATTCCCGCAGCTCACGGCTAACGTCAGCGACGATTATCTGAACCCGGGGCCGTCCCCTCCCTAGGTCGGCTCGGCCGTCAAAACGAGTGTGCGGTGTGTGTGTGTGTTGCAGTTAAGACGTCGCCACTGGGGAGACAAAGGCGGCCGGGGCGCTATAGCGGCCACCCATCCCCTCGTTGTTGCCGTGTTGGCCTTCGTAGCTCCTTACTCGCCAGCCTCGATAGTCTTGTCTGTTGAGGCTATACGGAGGCGATCTTTGTCGTCGTAATTTAATTTGCACGTCTGCATCTCACCACCTACACACACCAACTCTCTCTCTCTGTGTTTTAGCAGCAAACACAAAATGGATGCTGTATGGAATAATGAGGCGACGTCGTAATGGAGACACACGGTGGGTGGGGGCGGCGGTGGTGGTGGTTTAAGGTTTATTTTTGTTTTTTTTTGTTGTTCGTGAGGAGGAATGTCGTCTTGAAGAAGGGAAAGGTCTGGCGGGGGAGATTTTTTTCCCCTTCACGAACCTTTGTCGTGTACGTTAACGGGAATTGTTTTCCCGCCAAAAAAATGTTTTCCCTCATAAACGCTAAAAGTGCTCGACGCTTATGCATTTGCACAGGTAACACGTTGTTGTTGTTGTGGTGCCGTGTTGTATTGTTACGAGATGCGTCTGCGTTTAAATGCTTTGTAAGTCCACAACGGCGTAAATTGCAGTTTGCCGTAAATTACGTCGTGTGTTTTTTTTGTTGTAAATTATTATTTCAAACGTCAGTCTAGTTGCATCTATCCCCGTGGAAAGTTACGCGTTAAATGCCATTAATTCCCGTCGCATTTCAATATCAGCTCGCAACGATTATTATACTCTTGGTTCTTTCGGTAAAGTCACGTTGAAGGGAAACAATAAAGTAATAATATATATAAAGCAATACATATATATTTAATTATCTTTTATTGTTTCCCTTCAACGTGACTTTACCGAAAGCGCCAAGAATATGAATCTCACTGCAGTCGCGAAAGCTTTAAATAAAATAAAAAATCTAACGATTATCGTGTTACCATCGTCATCGATGTTCAATCCACTGCTGGATGAAGGCTTTCCCCCTTTCCATCTCCTTTGATATGCGCCGTACATTTTAAGTTTAACGCGCGGGCACTATCCACATTCTCTCGCACAACATCATCTGCGCATGCCGTTTAATAACAAATCATTATTCAGCGCCGTATCTTTGTTTTGTTTTCTTCAATGAGGAATCTTTAATGCAGTCGCAGACGTCACCGCTACGTTTGGCGCTGCCTTTTAAATGTTCTTAAGACTTAATGTGAGGCGGGGCGGGGGGAGGGCTCAAGTAGAGCTTTGTGTGGTTGATGATTTATTTAAGAGCTATCATTTGCATAATATATTCTTTAATGTGGCATTCACTGCAGTTGTTGTTTGCGTTAGGCGTAAACAACCGTTAAGCAAAGGCTGAGGGCCCCAAATAGTTAAAGGGAACCCAGGATGCATTCGATTACAAAAAAATAACTAAAATCTCGAAATTATATCCTCATTCTTTGGTTCTTTCGGTAAAGTCACGTAGAATGAGAAAATAATAAAATAAAACAATAAAATTCTCACGACGTTTCGGCCACAACACAAGTGGCCTTCTTCAGGTGAAAGGAACAAACCTGTAGCTCTGTCGTCCCGACAGGTTTGTTCCTTTCACCTGAAGGCCACTTGTGTTGTGGCCGAAACGTCGTGAGAATTGTATTGTTTTATTTTATTATTTTATTCTCATTCTACGTGCTGACTTTACCGAAAGAACCAAAGAAGATGAATCCTTGCAGTCACGAAAGCTTTAAATCGAAATTTATATCCTCGTAAAATATTGTTTATCTTTAAACCCCAATTTAAAAAAAAAATCCCAATCGCCTTTGGCGAGCTAAGGAATTCGTATTCTCGGTGGTTCTTTCGGTAAAGTCACCGTAGAAGGCAAAAAATACAAATGTAGTGGTTGATTTCACTCGGGCAACTATTGTCTTTCTTCCAACACCACTTTGTTTACAGTTCTCCACGTGTCCTCAATGCTCCACAGTTGACTTGTTGTCACGGCTCGCTCGCCGCCTTTGTCTCTCCACTCTCCACTTCTCCGTCAGCTCCGATGTCTCTGTGCTCTCTCCACTGCTAGCTGCTTCGTCTCTGCTCCCCGCTCTCACCGTGCTCTCTCCACTGCTAACTGCTTCGTCTCTGCTCCCCGCTATCACCGTGCTCTCTCCACTGCTAACTACTTCGTCTCTGCTCCCCGCTCTCACCGTGCTCTCTCCACTGCTAACTACTTCGTCTCCGCTCTCCGCTATCACCATGCTCTCTCCACTGCTAACTGCTTCGTCTCTGATCTCCGCTATCACTGTGCTCTCTCCACTGCTGGCTGCTTTGTCCCCGCTCCCCACTCTCCGCTATCACTGTGCTCTCTCCACTGCTAACTGCTTCGTCTCTGCTCCCCGCTCTCCGCTATCACCGTGCTCTCTCCACTGCTAACTGCTTCGTCTCCGCTCTCCGCTATCACCGTGCTCTCTCCACTGCTAACTGCTTCGTCTCCGCTCTCCGCTATCACCGTGCTCTCTCCACTGCTAACTGCTTCGTCTCTGTCTTCCGCTCTTCGCTATCACCATGCTCTCTCCACTGCTAACTGCTTCGTATCTGTCTTCCGCTCTTCGCTATCACCATGCTCTCTCCACTGCTAGCTGCTTCGTCTCTGTCTTCCGCTCTTCGCTATCACCGTGCTCTCTCCACTGCTAACTGCTTCGTCTCTGTCTTCCGCTCTTCGCTATCACCATGCTCTCTCCACTGCTAACTGCTTCGTCTCTGCTCTCCGCTATCACTGTGCTCTCTCCACTGCTAACTGCTTCGTCTCTGTCTTCCGCTCTTCGCTATCACCATGCTCTCTCCACTGCTAACTGCTTCGTCTCTGTCTTCCGCTCTTCGCTATCACTATGCTCTCTCCACTGCTAACTGCTTCGTCTCTGTCTTCCGCTCTTCGCTATCACCATGCTCTCTCCACTGCTAACTGCTTCGTCTCTGTCTTCCGCTCTTCGCTATCACTATGCTCTCTCCACTGCTAGCTGCTTCGTCTCTGTCTTCCGCTCTTCGCTATCACCGTGCTCTCTCCACTGCTAACTGCTTCGTCTCTGTCTTCCGCTCTTCGCTATCACCATGCTCTCTCCACTGCTAACTGCTTCGTCTCTGCTCTCCGCTATCACTGTGCTCTCTCCACTGCTAACTGCTTCGTCTCTGTCTTCCGCTTTTCGCTATCACTATGCTCTCTCCACTGCTAACTGCTTCGTCTCTGTCTTCCGCTCTTCGCTATCACTATGCTCTCTCCACTGCTGGCTGCTTCTCTCCAGCTGCTCCACATCTTGCCTCGTCCAGCCCCCGACTCCAACTCTCCGTTTCTCCTCGCGTCTCCCCAATTTATCCCCGCTATCATTACACCCCAATTAATTAACCCGCAGTCCCAAAGCCGCTCCGCGTGCCCGTGCGCCTGTTACCTCGCCAGACTTCAAGACGCCACCTCAGCCCTGACAACAACACCAGCCAATCACACTCCAGCCCTGACAACAACACCAGCCAATCACACTCCAGTCCTGACAACAACAGCAGCCAATCACAGCCGTCCCTGGCTCCCCCCAGCTTAATTGGCCCAATCGTTACCTCATCGGCCCAATATGACCCCCTACTGCCCTGCTCCCGCGCAAACTCACACCAATTACCCCCATGCGCCTATTTATTCCACTACACAAATAATAATAAAAATGAAAACATAAAATTCTCACGTTTCGGCCACAACGGCAAGCAGCCGTCCTCAGGTGTTATTATTTCCCTTCTACGTGACTTTACCGAAAGAACCAAGGATATGAATCCCTGCAAGTCACGAAAAGCTTTAAATCGAAATTTAAATATAAATTTAGGGCTAAGTAATCTTCCCTGCATTTTCTCATCTGTGTTGTTGTCTGCGGCGGCGGCCTCCCCTTCTCCTCATCTCTCCTCTGCCGTGTGAACATCTCTCTTGTTCACACCTCGCTCGGCTCGTTACATGTCCCTTTCATCTTTATCTCTCTCTCTATCGTCTCATCATCTCATCTCCCATCGCCATCTCCCTCTCCGTGTCCACGTTTTCTTTTCACCTCGCTGCGTCTCTCTGTCGTCTGCGTCTCCCGCCGTCGTCTCGCTAGGAGTTTATAAATTTGGTTGGAATTTGTTTTGCCTTCCGATATTTTCTACGATGTTTGCAAAGTGCCACCAAAGACCCAGCCCCACCGTATAGACCAGGGATGGGCACATTTTTTGACTAGCTGGCCACAATGGGTTCTAAAATTTGACAGAGGGGCCGGGCCAGGAACAGATGGATGGAGTGTTTGTGTGAACTAATATAAATGACGTGTTAAAAATCATTACATGAAAGGATTTGGCCTTTAACAGGTAGCAAAGCATTTATTTGCAAGGCAATTTAACAAATTGCACGAACATGAACAATATAAAAACATGTCGTAACTCCCGGTTCAAAGTGCGCCATCTAATGGGGAAATGGGGGCATTACAGGAGAAAGGTAAAATTTAATTTAATAATAATAATATTTGGACAAGTTCGGCGGGCCGGATTAAAAAGCCCAACGGGCCGTATACGGCTCAAGGGCCGTACTTTGCCCATGTCTGGTATAGACCGTAGCAGATTGTCGGGGCAAGTGCTGTTAGCGAGTAGCAGGGGCGGAGCCACAGGGAGGGCTGGTGGGGGGGCTCTACCCCCCCCCTGACATTTTGGGAAAGTCGGAAATCGGGATAACCGTATATCCAGGCTGCTGCAAAATGCTGCAGGCTGCCACCTCGTGCTGCCCTGCAGGCTGCCACTTCGTGCTGCCCTGCAGGCTGCCACCTTGTGCTGCCCTGCAGGCTGCCACCTTGTGTGCTGCCCTGCAGGCTCCCACCTTGTGCTGCCCTGCAGGCTGCCACCTCGTGCTGCCCTGCAGGCTGCCACCTTGTGTGCTGCCCTGCAGGCTGCCACCTTGTGCTGCCCTGTAGACTGCCACCTTGTGCTGCCACCTTGTGCTGCCCTGCAGGCTGCCACCTTGTGTGCTGCCCTGTAGACTGCCACCTTGTGCTGCCACCTTGTGCTGCCCTGCAGGCTGCCACCTTGTGCTGCCCTGCAGGTTGCCACCTCGTGCTGCCCTGCAGGTTGCCACCTTGTGCTGCCACCTTGTGCTGCCCTACAGGCTGCCACCTCGTGCTGCCCTACAGGCTGCCAGCTTCTGCTGCCACCTCGTGCTGCCCTGCAGGCTGCCACCTCGTGCTGCCCTGCAGGCTGCCACCTTGTGCTGCCCTGCAGGCTGCTTGAGCGGCAGCCTTTCGAACTTATCGAAGTTATTAGCCAGATCGGCGGCTCCGAACCTATTAATAAACTCCGCGTTCAAATCCAATAAAATTTGTGTTATACATTTTTGGCGCCCATTGGAAAACATAAACACTGGGTATCTCAGAATATTGAGGTCAGCCCCCCCTCCCCAAAGTCAAAATCCTGGCTCAGCCCCTGGCGAGTAGCCACCTATGAAGGGCCGGCACTGTGACACACGAGGGGGTTTGTGTGTACAGATGGAGGGGGGGACCCCCAAATATTTTATTTGTCTCGCACGGTAGCACCTAGGGTGCTTCAAAAAAATGTTAACATTTGCATGGCGCTATTGTTTCAATGGGAACAGAATGGATAATGCCCCTGTAACGTGACAACAAATGTAACGTTGATAACTTCAAAACAGTAAAGAATCTCTACGCTTGTTCGCCGTCCGTTGTCAACGCGTGGCCTGGAATCTCCTCCAGAGTGGTCTCCAGGGCCCCAGAGGAGCCACATTTCTCGCGGTATTTGCGGCAAATTCTCAGCAGCGTTAACACACACACACAAAAACACCATATGTAAAGCACCCCTGTATAATCGCGTCTCCTCTCGCCTAATCGCGTCATTACACGCGGTTGTATGTTTTTGTTTCGCCGTTGTGGGACACGTATCTCGTGGTGGTGGTCATCAAGGGGACGGCGGTCCCCAACTCGTAGCTTCGGCCACCAGTGGGAGGATATTTGGGGGGGCAAGGCAGCACCCCCTGCCTGCCCCACACGCTCGTCGTTAACCCTACTGATGGTGAATGTATGGTGGCCGGGCAAGCCAGCACCACCCCCCCCCCCCCCCCTTGTGATCTCTCTCCCCCAGCCACCCCCAGCCACCCCCAGCCTCGAAATGTCACGGCCGACTGCTGGACAGTAATCCTGCCAAAAGTCTGCGGTAGCCATGGCGACGATGGTCACATCCTCATCTACAAAGACTTTGGCAGCAGCGGCGTCCGCGGCTTCCCGTGGCACAGCCCCGCGTGGCACCCACACAGGCAGCAGCAGCAGCAGCGCCTCCTCATCCACAAATGTTAATGTATGCGCGGCGGCGTGTGAGTGCTCGCGAGCGTGTGGATGATGCGTGTGTGTGTGTGGATTGTGTGTGTGTGGATTGTGTGTGTGTATTGTGTGTGTGTATTGTGTGTGTATTGTGTGTGTGTGGATTGTGTGTGTATTGTGTGTGTGTGGATTGTGTGTGTGTGGATTGTGTGTGTGTGTGGACTGTGTGTGTGTGGATTGTGTGTGTGTGTGTGGATTGTGTGTGGATTTTGTGTGTGTGTGTGTGGATTGTGTGTGTATTGTGTGTGTGTGGATTGTGTGTGTGTGTGGATTGTGTGTGTGTGGATTGTGTGTGTGTGGATTGTGTGTGTGTGGATTGTGTGTGTGGATTGTGTGTGTGTGTGGATTGTGTGTGTGTGTGGATTGTGTGTGTGTAGATTGTGTGTGTGGATTATGTGTGTGTGTGGATTATGTGTGTGGATTGCGTGTGGATTGTGTGTGTGGATTGTGTGTGTGTATTGTGTGTGTGTGGATTGTGTGTGTGGATTGTGTGTGTGTGGATTGTGTGTGTGTGTATTGTGTGTGTGTGGATTGTGTGTGTGGATTGTGTGTGTGTGGATTGTGTGTGTGTGGATTGTGTGTGTGTGTATTGTGTGTGTGGATTGTGTGTGTGTGTATTGTGTGTGTGTATTGTGTGTGTGTGTGGATTGTGTGTGTGTGTGTATTGTGTGTGTGTGTATTGTGTGTGTATTGTGTGTGTGTGTGGATTGTGTGTGTGTGGATTGTGTGTGTGTGTGGATTGTGTGTGTGTGGATTGTGTGTGTGTGGATTTTGTGTATGTGTGTGGACTGTGTGTGTGTAGATTGTGTGTGTGTGGATTATGTGTGTGTGTGGATTGTGTGTGTGTGTGGATTATGTGTGTGGATTGCGTGTGGATTGTGTGTGTGGATTGTGTGTGTGTATTGTGTGTGTGTGTGGATTGTGTGTGTGTGGATTGTGTGTGTGTATTGTGTGTGTGGATTGTGTGTGTGTGGATTGTGTGTGTGTGTGGATTGTGTGTGTGTGTATTGTGTGTGTGTGGATTGTGTGTGTGGATTGTGTGTGTGTGTGGATTGTGTGTGTGTGTGGATTGTGTGTGTGGATTGTGTGTGTGGATTGTGTGTGTGTGGATTGTGTGTGTGTGTATTGTGTGTGTGGATTGTGTGTGTGTGGATTGTGTGTGTGTATTGTGTGTGTGGATTGTGTGTGTGGATTTTGTGTGTGTGGATTGTGTCTGTGTGGATTGTGTGTATGTGGATAATGCGTGTGTGTGAGTGAATGGATAATGCGTGTGTGTGTGGATTGTGTGTGAGCGTGTGGATAGTGTGTGTGTGAGCGTGTGGATGTGTGTGTGTGGATAATGCGTGTGTGTGTTGGAGTGTGTGGATAATGTGTGTGTGTCAGCGTGTGGATAATGCGTGTGTGAGTGTGTGGATAATGCGCGTGTGTGTGAGCGTGTGGATAATGCGCGTGTGTGTGAGCGTGTGGATGATGCGTGTGTGTGTGCAATGTGAGTGTGAAAAAATGTGTGTGCACAATGTGTGTGTAGGTATAATTGTGTGTGTGTGTGAGAGCGTGTGTGCAATGTGTGAGTGTGCAGTGTGAGTGTTTATATAATGTGTGTGTGCAATGTGCATGTGTGTATAATTATGCGTGGGTGTATAATTGTGCTTGTGTGCATTGCGGATGCGTGTGAGAGCGTGTGTGTGCAATGTGGTGGCGGTAGTGCCGCGGTTAGCAAACTTGCCTACGAACCCGGCGACCCGAGTTTCTATTCCCGCTCATGATCAACACCAGTGATGATTTTCTGAACCGGTCCTGGGCCTCCCCTAGGTCGACTCAGCCTCAAATGAGTTCCCGGTGCGGTGTGTAAACATTTCCACTGGGGAGACAAAGGCGATTGGCCATGCTGCTTTCCACCCACTCCCTCGTGTGCCGTGCCAGCCTTCATAGGTGCTCACTAACAGCACTTGTCCCAACAGTCTGTTACAGGCTATACGTGGGATCTTTGTTTTGTATTGTGGGGTATTTGCAGAGAGATCAGAAATCACTTTTTGGGGAGATGCCCTGGGTGTGCACGGTGTGTGGGAAGCGGTGGGGAGCGGTGGTGCTGCGGTTAGCGCGCTGCGTTACGAGCCCGGCGACCCGAGTTCCATCCCCGCTCTCGGCCAACAACACCAGTGACGATTATTTGAACCGATCCTGGGCCTCCCGTGGGTCGACTCAGCTTCAAATGAGTACCTGGTGCGGTGAGAACACAACGCCACTGGGGAGACAAAGGCGGTCGGGCGTGGTGGCTGGCCACACCAACCCCACCTCGTGTGCCATGTCAGCTCTTAATAGGTGCTCGCTAACTGCACTTGCCCCAACAGTCTGTCGGACGCTATACTGGGGATCTTTGTTGTATTGCATGCTAGAGTTTGCATGTATTTTGCGTTGCGTTCTGAAATGCACGCTTGTTATTCGTGTGACCTACTCTCGCGGGTGATAAACTCCCCCCTCTGTACGTACAACCATGCTGCAGCGTGTGCATTCATAAATGTGCACTCATATGTGTCAGGGTCTTCGAACGTACATGCGTGCATCCGTAACTATAGGGGGATGTATGTAGGTTGAACTTCTTTGGCACGTAGCCGACTGCTAATTGGAGGTGCGGGGGGGGGGTAAGGACAAACTAAAGACAAAAGCAGTTCTAAAGAAAATAGTTTTCAATCTAGGTGATTTAAAAGTCCATAAATCCAGTGGCTTCCTAGTATCGCAAGAAAGAGCGTTTCAGATGATTGCCGAAGCGTAACTATAGAGGGATTCTGCGATGGGTAGCGTACATCGGGCTTGCAATCCAGAATCTTTATTTCCTGTAGATGTCCATATTATCCGGTGAACATGTTGATGCTGCTGCTGCTGCTGCGTTGGCAGTGGCGCACGAGCGGACACAAAAACACACAAAAACAGCTCAACGCGTTCCTCCCTCTGGCCTCTCTCTGTGTGCCGTGACGAAGGCCCATCGGCCGAAACGTCTCCTCTCGCACGCGTACATTCTTTACAAAGCCACCGCGTGTCGTTGACGACCGTATCGTTGTGTTGTTTTTTTTGGTGCAACCCAGGAGAGGCCGTCGCTCTCAAATCTCCCGGCCTCCGTCCACCCAGCAGCGGTACATTGGGTCACGCTGCCGCGGTCGCTCGAGCGGCAGGCTGCGTGTGGTGGGGTTAAGCGTGCGTACTCCGGCCCTCGTCCAAAAGCGTGGAAAAGTAGGCCAAGTGCCTTCACGTGCTTGCGTCTTTATTGCACTATATGCTGCGTGAACGCGTGTGCCTGCCGCGCGTAGCTGCTGCATGCTCCTGCGGTGGGGTGCATCAACGTTTATTGTGAACCCCGGTGACCCGAGTTCAAGTCCTGATCACAGCTAGATAACGTCGGTGCAATGTCACAGCATGCCCTGGGCCTTCCCCACCACCCCCCTAGGTCAACTCAGCCTTGGATTAGTCGTCCTGTACCTGGCGCGATGTGTAAACATCGGCGGTGGAGAGACAAAGGCGGCCCGGAGTGCTGCTTGTCACGCCGTCCCCCTCGTGCGCCACTTCTGACCTTAATAGGCGCTCGCTAACAGCACTTCCCCCAAAAGGTCTGCGAGGCTAAATTCTGGATCTTTTGTCATTGCGATGAGGGTTGCACACCTCTAACAATGTCATTGTACATCGTCTCGAGTGCACTTTGCGTTTTTGTTTAATAGTCTTCGTGTTATTTTTATCCCCATGAAAAAAAGGAGAGATCTCCTACAGTGTTCACGTTTAACTAGCCGGCTGAGTATAAATTGTGGTGAGTAATCGCACGAACGAGTGAGTGCGCGTGCGTACGTGAGAGAGATGGCACGAGAGAGACCGCGGTGGGAGAAAGACAGCATTGAGAGAGAAACAGCAGCGAGAGACAGCAGAGAGAGAGAGAGACAGCAGAGAGAGAGAGAGACAGCAGTGAGAAACAGCGGTGAGAGAGAGACAGCAGAGAAAGAGAGACAGCGGTGAAAGAGAGAGAGAGACACGTTGACGTTTAAGCCGCTTTTATTAGGCCGCCAGCCGCAATTGCGCTGGAGCCCCATTCATGTGCATTGACAGCAGCGGCAAGGAAATGCTGCACGTCGGTACACGCGCCGCGACGCACAACGCCTGCGCATGCGCCACGCCGCGACAAGCCGGCACCCACGTCTCCGTGCACGCCGCCCGGCACGGCCGACCCGTCAAAACGGGAAGGTCAGCTCACCGTTCGTGACAGAGCAGAGGGCCTCACTGGCCCACCACCGTGCACGGAACTCGGCGTGTCTTTCTACGTCCCCCGCGAAAGCATAGTACGCGCGCTCCAGACGGAGCCTCGCCTTGATCAGACCCCGCAGCATCGCCACTGCCGAGCAGCTGGCATACGCCGCACCCAGCAGCTTCTTTTTGCAGGACATGTATATTGCCACGCCGGCCTGGGCACAAGCAAAGTTCGCCAGGTCGTGGCGCTTGCCTGCCAGGTACGGGACCCCATATACCAGATGTCCCTTCACGTCCTCCCTGAAGACCATGCCCTCAGGGACAAAATCCAGGCCGAACACGAACGCGACGCCGGTCCGATTCTCCTCGCCGTTGCTGAAGAAGGATCGGCCTCCCAGGAGGTGCTGTCTCTGGGCCTGTAGAGCGCCATCGAAGTGGGTCTCCTGCAGGAAGGCCACGTCGATCTTATTGTCTCTCAGAAAACAGCAAAGGCGATGCCATCTTTCGTTACCGCGAGCGCTGTTGCAGTTTAACGAGGCCACCTTAACCCCAGAAGCCATCGCAACGGGTGGTGGTGGTGGTGGTAGCGACGCCATGGGAGCGCTATGGAGGGGAGATCAGCTGCTTCTTTACCCTGCCTGCCATTGCCTTCAACCGATAGCCTTCCTGCCGGCTGAGGCTGAATCTCTGCAGCTCCCGCAGCACCAGCTGGGCCGTCTTCAGGAAGCCTAGCCTGTCAGGGAACGAGTCGTGAACACAGACTTTGCGCTTTCCGAACGTCCCCTTCAGGAAGCAGAGGAGGTCGTCGGGTGCGTACTCCTCCACCCCCGCCGCCCCCGAAAGAAAGGCTGACGTCGCTGGTGCCGTCGTCGACGTCCGACTCCAACAGCTCCAACAGCTCATCAGCCTTTGCGTCGACGCAGGCCTCTGCTGCCACCTCCACCGAATCGCACGGAGCCAGGGTTCTACTGGGCTCGGGCTCGAGCTCACGGAGACCCCCCTCCGTGGGTTTCGCAGTCGCCTCCCCATCGTCCGTCGGGGCGGGCGAAGAGGTGCACGCCGGTGGCGGCGGCAGTGGTTGGCGGCTCCCCCCCCCCCCCCCCCCCCGCGCCAACCTGCTCTTCCCCTCTTCCGCGACCTGATGATGGTGAATTCCCCTTCGTCGCTGTCGGGTGCCGACTCCGCACGCTTGGGCACAGAGTCAGCACTGTCGCGTTGCGGCCGCGACTGCGGTCGTTGCTGCGGCTGCTGCTGCGGCTGATGCTGTGGCTGTGGCTGCTGCTGCGGTTGCTGCTGCGACTGCTGCTGCGGTTGCTGCTGCGGCTGCGGCCGCTGCTGCTGCAGCTGCTGCTGCTGCTCCCACTGCTGGTGCAGCGGTTGCCGTTGTTGTGGCTGCCGCAGCTGCGGCATCATTAGCGTCCGCTGCTCGGCGCCTGCTTGGGCAGGCCGCGCACCTTCCCCCTTGGCCTCGACCGGGCAGCTCCTCCTCGCGTGGCCGACGCCGCCGCACCCAAAGCACCGCGGCGCGGCTGTGGATAGGTACACCGTGTGGACGCGACCACCAATGGTGTACTTCATGGTCACGTCCAGCTCGGCATTCCCGCCCTTGAGGATTAGGAAGGACTGCCGCTGGCCCGACATGATGTGCCCCAGCGCCGGGTTTCGAGACCGCATGGGCAGCAGAACAATGCGGGAGACTACCGTGCCGAAACGCTGCAGGTCTTTTAATAGCATGGTGTTTTTGAGGTAAGGCGGCACGCCGGAGATGACAACCTTCACCGTGGGCGTGGACAGAGGAGTGCACTGCACGAACAGCCCCCCCTCCCCTCCGACGCTGAGCCCCGTCTCCACGAGGCGCGGCACCGCTTCCACCTCAGCCAGGTAGACCACGATGCCGCGGTTTTGGCGCAGGACGACTCGGATGGCTGCCAGGCCAACGTGCTCGGCCACCGCGGCGACGACGGCCTCGAGTCGTCTCCAGCGGAGGGAAACAAATAAACCCGTGCCCCTCCGTAAGGGCCTCAAATTTCCCGTACTGCGCCATGGTAACCGCGCGGCAGCAGCACTGCAGTACGAAAAAAATAAAAGGCTAAGAAAAAAATAAACGAGCAAAAAGGCAAAAAAGAAACGAAACACAAGGGAGAAGGAGGGAGGCAAAGCAAAGAAAGAGACAGGGGCAAAGGAGAGGGAGAATGCAGGGAAAGGGGGGTGCTGTACGGGAAAAAAGAGAGAGAGAACAGAGACAGAGGCCCCGGGCTGCTCGACCAAGCACACCGGGGCGCAGTGCCGACGGAACGGGAAAAAAAAACACCAACCAAACCAATAACAGCAACACCACGTGAAGAAAGAAAACACTCACAGTAGAGGGAAGGTGGATGGCGAGATTAAAGACGCAAAGGATAAAAAACAACGAAATAAGTCGTACACAACACGCTCCCCTCTCCCTCAGGCTAGGCTCAGGATGCACCGAAGCCCAGGCCTCCGTCCACACACGCGGGGAAGTGGGAGCGCCCGCGAGGTGCGACCGCTTCCCGACATGCACAGAGAGAGAGAGGCCCCTCTCGGTCTCCCTCCACCGGAGCTCTTTGTCGTGCCACTGCATCACCAATGCCGACAAACGAAGGCGGATCACAACCTGTGCCGACTGGAAGACCTACCGGAGGTGGCCTTCGCAAATGTAAGGAGGAAGGTGCTCTACTCCTACATGGTCCGGTTTCACCAACAGGACACCCTGAGGAGCCACAAGGACCATGCCTGGAGGAAAGCCCTGCCCTGCATCTCTCCGGAGAGGCCTCGCTGGAGGCATCTCTACTCCAGCCCAACGTACAACCGCATCGGCGACCTCAGCTGGAGCATCGTCCACGGCACCGTCACCGCCTCCCTGCGCGCTTCACCGACACGTCCCCGGAGTGCCGGTTCTGCTGTAAAGTGGAGACGGTGGCGCACCAATACGTGGAGTGCAAGAGCCTGGACTCGTTGTTCAAGGTCCTGAGAAACATCCTCCTAAGGTTCAGCCTCCACTTCTCCCGACGGTCCTCATCTTTGGATACCTGAGGGGCGACGGACCCCAACATCTATAGGGGCTGATCAACGTGGTCGTCGGCTACGCCAAGCTCGCCATATACAGGGCGAGGAAGGTGGCCGTGGAGGGGAAACGTCCGGCCAGCAGCCTGGGCATCTTCCGGGCTCTGGTCGGAGCCAGGGTGTGGCTGGAGTTCCGCCATGCACGGCTGACCCATGCCGTGCCGGCCTTCAAGGAGCAATGGGCGCTGAGGAGGCCGTGTGCTCGGTGGCAGAAGACGGAGAGCTCTGCATGCAGATATGAGCTATCCGTCGGAGGCCATTGGACTGCGAGAAAGGCTGGGTGCAGATGCAGCACTTGTCGTAGTTTAAAAAAATAAGAGAGCGACATGGAGTAGGGAGAGGGGGTAGAAAGAGAGGGGGAGCAGAGAGGGGGGTAGACAGAAAGGGAAGGGGTAAGGAGAACAGAACGTGAAATCTTTTGTCAAAGCATTAAAAAATAAACCAAATGATGAACGAAGCAAAGTGCCGACTACACCGAGCATCTTCTTGTTTCCTCTGATCGTAAGAGAGAGACATGGGAGAGAGAGAGAGACGGGGAGAGAGACACACACGGGGAGAGGGGGGGGACGGGAGAGGGGGGGACGGGAGAGAGAGACACACAGGGAGAGAGAGATGGGGAGAGAGACACACGGGGAGAGAGAGACGGGGAGAGAGACACACACGGGGAGAGAGAGACGGGGAGAGAGACACACACGGGAGAGAGAGCAGAGCATGAAATCTATTGTGAAATCTTTCTTTAAAAAAAGGGGGGGGGGGTTTACATAAAGCAAAGCATAAAAAAACGAAATGATGAACGAAGCAAAGTGCCGACTACACCGAGCATCTTCTTGTTTCCTCTGATCCTAAAAAAATAGAGAGAGATAGCGGTGAGAGAGAAAGACAGCGGTGAGAGAGACAACGAGATAGTTTCCTCTCTCTCGCTGGCTTGCATCTTTGATATCGGCAGCACCGCCTACGCCTTGGCGAAGAAAAAAAAAACAACGCCACACCGGGGGCTTGGGCTGTGACGAGCGAGGACGACAGGAATGATCTCTGATCCGTGTTTTCAGATTTTTCAACCACCGCCGTCATTAGTCGGCGGTCGACCGAGTAATACGGGAACCTAGCGCGAGCCGTGCGGCGGTGACGGTGGATGGTGGTGTGTGTTGGGGTGGTGGTGGTGGGGTGGGGGCGTGTGTCGGAAGGGGCTGCGACAGAGACCGAGCGGTTGAAACGCGAGATAGATAAAGGCGGCGCGTAACGGGACAGTGATTCATCTGCAGAGGCGACGGCAGCGGCAGCAGCAGCAGCAGCGGCATCGCTCGCTCGCTCCGCAGTCGCCGCCGCTGCCGCACGAGAGTGACGCTCCTCTCCCAGAGTCGCCACTGAGCGGAATCGTTGAGAGTGCAAAACCGGCACGCGCGCGCGCACGCACCGCTGCAGAAACACCCGCACACACCGCGCGGGTGCGCGCGTGCGTGCGTGCGTGCATCGCGTTTGCCGTAATTATCCATCTCATCCTGCGCCGTGGTTATTTTATTTATTTCATTACTTACGTTTGGCGCGCGCGCAACGGTGCCGAGCCAACTTCGCGGCGCTTCCAAAAACAACACCATAATCCTTCGAGTAGGGGGGGGGGGGGGGGGAAGCTGCTGCTGGTGGTGGTGGTGGTGGTGCCGCTGGTGGTGCCGATCGAGACGGGTATCGGCGCAGCGAGCCATGGGGCTTTTTTGTGCGTGGCTATGTCGCCCTCTCCGTGGGTTCCCACGACCGCTGCTGCCATCGTCGTCGCAGTCCTCTCTGCTCCTTTTCACCGCTCCGCTGCTGCTGCTGCTGCTGCTCCTGCTGTGCCCCCAACCTGCCCGGGCAGCGACAGGGAAGCGCGCCCTCTACATCGGAGGCCTCTTCCCCATGAGCGGCGGCTGGCCAGGAGGGCAGGCGTGCGACCCGGCAGCCCACATGGCCCTGGACGACGTCAACAAGCGTCCGGACATCCTCGCGGAGAATGAGCTGAAAATCATCCACACCAACAGCATGGTGAGTTCGTGCTTGCGCGTGCGTGCGCGTGCGTGCGCGTGCGTGCGCGCTTCAGGGGAGCGGTAGTGTAGCGGCGAACGCGTCGCGCTGTGAACTCGGCGACCCCAGTTCGATTCCTGCTCACGGTCAACACTGGTGACGATTAATTATCTGAACCGGTCCTGGACCTCCCCTAGGTCGACTCAGCCTCAAAAATGATTACCTGGTGCGGTGTGTAAACATCGCCACTCGGGGAGACAAAGGCGGCCGGGCGCGCGGTGCTGCGCCTTGCTGATGATTTTTGAAAGGGATGAAGGTGGCACACAGGTTCTGGCAGCTGCATCGCTGCTCTCTCACGACACGAGGTCTCACCTTGTTCGATGGCGAGTAGGTGAGTGAGAGACGGTGAGAAGAGTCGGTGAGCGAGATGGCGAGTCGGTGAGAGCGACGGTGATTGAGTGACTAAATGATTAGGTGAGTTAGTGAGTGGCTTAAGTGAGTGGGTGAGTGAGACGGTGAGTGAGTGGGTGATTGAGTGAGAAGGTGCTCGCTAACAGCACTTGCCCAAACAGTCTGTTAAGGCTATACGGGGGGGTGGGGAATCTTTGTCTTTGCGTGCGTGCGTCGCTCGCAAAACGACGCAACGGAAAAATGATGAAAAATATCTAAAAACCACGCAGTATGTCATTTCATGTGGTCGCTGGTGGCGTGTGTGCTCCACGTTAATTAAAGCGCCCGCCGCATTTATTGGGGCACCGCAAATGGTGAATAGGAACGGCGGGTTATTGATTGGCGTTCTCTCTGCCCGCGCGCGCGAGAGAGTTTGTTGAAATGCCTTATCTCGTTTTGCAGGAAAATCCGTCTTTTAAAAAAAAAAATTGGGAAAATTTCCACGCGCATTTTTTTTTTGGGGGGAGGTGGGGTGGTGGTGGTGGTGGAGGAGGAGGCGGGGATCGATTTGTGAAATACATTGCTGACATGGGTATAGGCGCAGCCCTGCGATTACTCGCTGTCTCCACTGCTGATGACAGTGCCTCTACTCGAGCGAGCTTATGGAGAGCCCCCTCTAGGGGAGGGGGTGTTTTGGCCTACTCTTTCACGCTGGCCGAACAAACTGGGAAGAGGTGGGAGCCACCCGCACTTTTACCCCACCGCGCATGGACCTGCCTGCCGATCTATTGTCGCCGACACGTTTGTTCTGCTGCTGGGCAGACGGACGGATTTAAGAAACGTCCCCATCGTTTAACCTGGCCACGCCGGGAGACAGAACCGGAATTTGTGTCGGTCTTTATGCCGCGGCGGTAACTGCATCGAAATTTACCGGTAATTCACGCTCGTTTTGGGATTTGAACTTGCACCGACGCAGTGGCAAACAACGGCGAGGTTGCATACGCTGCTGTTGTTGTTGGAGTCTTTACAGCAGGGGGACACCGCTTTGATTATTTCCACTATGGTTGTATGTGTATGTACACCGGTGACTAATATCTAAATCGGTCCTGGGCCTCCCCTAGGTCGACTCAACCTTAAATAAGCATCGCCACTGGGGAGACAAAGGGGGTTGGACGTGGTGCCGGCCACCCACCTCCCACGCGGGCTGTGCCGGCCTTCATTTGTGCCCGCTAACAGGACTTGCCTCAAAAGTCTGTTAGGGCTATACGGGAGATCTTTGTCTTCATCATTTGTATGTTGGCACAGTAGGGGGACACAGCTGGTGCATCTGCCAATCATCTCTGTCATGGCACCTCGGTCTGTCCCGTGACCACCTGCCGGTAGCGAGCCTTCGACGCTTCACGTGGCCTCGAAGTGCACCTTGCCTGGCACAGGCTCCCGCGGTGACGTCACCGACGCTTGGTGGCGAATGACGGGTGTCATTGTGCGTTCTTTCGCACCGTGCGTAACCCCAAACGTGCTAATCCCAGAGACGATTGAGCAGCGACGGCAGGGAAGGTGTGAACCCGGCGGCGTACGAGCACGGAACCTGAAGCGTCACCGCCTTCTTTGCCGACGTCGCCTCGAAATCGAGGATTGTAGAGCAGCGTGAGGTTTTGGGCCAAGGGGTCCCTCGTGTGTAATTTGATTGAATGTGCTAAGGAACGCTACAGCTCCAATTATGACACTGTTTAAACGCCGTCTCGTCCAATTGCGCTCACGTATATCGCCGTGCGGGTACGTCCTTACAGAAAGGGTTCCTTACCAAGATCAAGGCGCAATTTCTTGCCGCTTCGGGCCGCTGCTGACGGAGGGGGCCTGCGCTAGATGGGGGTGGGTTCCAGATAGCCAGCCCCTAAGAGGAGTGTATTTGGCCTACTCTTCTATGCTGTCCAGATGTCCCTGGAACAGTTGGGAATTCCCCACGCGGTTATCATATCCAGTGGGCGCTGCTAGGGGATGGACGCTGGTATATCCAGCGATGCCGCTCGCACCTGTCTAAACTAAACTAAACTTTTTATTTTACAAAGTAAGGCCCACTGAGCTATACAGCTCTTGTTGAAGTGACCTGGCTATCACAAAGGACGGCTTAACAAAGTAGCTTATCACGTGGACATTTATAGCAGCGTGATGTTGTTTCTAAATGTGGAGGGGAAAACCGGAGGACACAGAGAAAAATCCAGGCGTCGTCAGAGTCAGGACCGAACTTACGACCTCCTGTATACCGGGCGAGGGAGTTAACATCTCCTAGCCACCGCGAGCACCCTGTCCACTCCGCTCCTCCTGGGCGTTGCGTCGGGTGGCCTGGAGCATTTCGAACAAAGCCACCGCCGTCGTGTTAATTGGGGCCTTGGTAACGAAGAAAAGTTGTCTGGGCTTAAAATTAATTAGCGTTGGTAAACGACCGCTGATCAAGTGCGCGGGCGATGCGGCGCACACTTCTGCGTCTCTCCCTCTCTCTCTTGCCGTGCGAGTCGGGAGTTATTGACGTAGCCTCAGAGTAGCCTTGGCGCAGGTGGGGGGGTCATCACTTGCTTGCCGCTCGGCCGATTTGCGCGGACCCCGATGGTTGATGCGTGCAGGGCACAGGGATGGAGAGGATGCAGCCCTAATTATTGCTCGCTCCGTACCACTGCTGGCAAAAGAGGACTCCAACTCCAGGGAGCTCTACGTAGCCCTCCCCTCCCGAGAGAAAACATTTTAGGCCTGCTCTCGCATGCTGGCCGGACGTCGCGGGAGACGTGCGAGGACCCACCCTTTACCTCACCACGCGCGCGGTAGGTAGACTCACTGCGGGTGAATACGTTTACGCCGCGGGGTGGACAGAGGCCATGGGAGGGATGGGCAGGCGGGTGGCGGTGGGGATTTAAGAAGCTTGCTCTGTTGATTCAACGGCCGCACCGGCAGGAGATGGAATTGAACCGGCGACCTCTGGATTGGTGTGCACTGGCCTTTCCGCTGCTGACATTCGGAGATGCTCGGTGAATTCCGCGGGGAATTCTGTATGGAATGTGTGCCATCGACTGTGGGGGGTAGGCGTTTAAAGAGCCCGTGACGTCATTTGTGGGAGCAAGGGCCATGTGTGTGCGTGTGTGCGCGTGTGCCCGTGTCATAACTCAAAATTTTGAAGCTGCAATTTCCATTGGCCTCGTTTAATTTAATTTCACGTGTCTAAAAAAACGGTGGCCCTGCGGCAGAAGCGCGAGCGCCACGTGATCGGGAGGTTGCGGGTTCAAATCCTGGCTGTGGGGGGGCTGACTCAACACATCATCACGATGGGGTCGATAAAATTGGTACCACTTTTTGTGTTTAGTTGTCCTTCCCCCGCACACCTCTGATTTAGCATGATTGGCTAAATCAAAGGTGCGGGAGAAAGGAGTTCAACATACTTACAAACACTTCGTGGGGAAGTGAACAATTGTTGTCCGATAGATACTCGCCCTGCCAAAAGAATATGGAATTTCCACGACTGGCTCTGCGGGGCTGCAAAATGGAGATGATGGGCACCAATGCCTCATTGCCCATTTGAGCCGCAGGAAATAATTTAGCGTTCTTTTTTTTTTAACGAATAAACGCATGGGCACCCTAGCAAAAGTTATAATTAATTTCGTTAAGGTTCTCATCTGATTGCATTAAGGATACCTGATTTGAGTGTTTTGGAATCGATGTTTGCCTATATGCGTACAAACAATTCACAGCTTTGCTGGTTTACGTAAAAAGAATGACATCTAAACCTTTTAACAACAAAATAACCCCCCCCCCCGCCCCCCAATTATAAATGTGCACACATTGTTGTGGGGTTTTTTTTAGGATCTTACGAGAAAAGCGAGGCATTTGCCACTGCAATTTGCTTAATCCCGACATTCAGATAATCCTCGGGGGATTTGAAGTAATCTGTGAGGTGGTAGGCATTTTTGGCAGTCCCCCCGGTAGAGTTAGGGCTCGCAGGGGAGTTACGTCACAATCTGGCTCCCTATACCGGAGCCGGGCATTTCATTCCAGAGAACCCCCGGGCACTCCACTGCAGTGGAGCTGTTTTTTTCTTCTCTTCGAGATTTAAAAATGCCTGATAATTGAAGCTAAGAAAAAAAGAAGCATGTAGGCCGACCTCGATCCGTAAAAATAATCTCGGAGACTCAGAGCACACGCACACACGCACGCACGCCCGCTCGCGCATTTGAAATATTTGTGATTGCCTCCTGGTGAGTGCATGGCAGGTGACTTTAAAAAAAGTAATTAGATTTAGATTTTTTTTTCCTCTTCCCAATTTTATTCCAATTGATGTCACCGTTCTGAACTCTCACAGAGTCGCTTGCGTCACCCCGTGTGTTCGAGACCAGGACCCCCGTGGAAGAAGATATCACAGAATCACTACTGAGATCTAATCGAATTCATATAGAGAGGCGCCTTTACTCGAGGCGCTTGACGACGCAGCTTGCAGAACGGTGACACGGAATGGGATTACGGAGTTGACAGTGGGGGGGGGGGGGATGCTGCAATGTATCGAGGTATGAGTAATAGCGATAGACGGATCACAAAAGGGTAGGGGAGGAACGGGAAGGAGTGGAGGGGTTAGGGGAGGTAAGAGAAATGTGCGGTAGAGAAGAGGTGAGGCTTTAAAAGAGGAACGGAAGGAGTGTTAACCCTTTCCCATCTCGAGATAACTGCAAGTTGCAGGGTGGGTCCCGTTCAATGCTGTATCTTGGAACGTGCAAGCGGTTAGCGTTCATTGTTTTTAAAGACACTGTACTCACCGATGAGGACCGTAGTGACACGACGGCACTCTACGATAGCTGGCCCCAAGTTGTGTCACACGCATGGCCTTGTGGGAGCTTCGGTGCCGATAAAGTTATTTTATTTAGGTTTTTCTTCCGTATACGTACCTCATTGAAACGGGAAAGGGTTAAAGTTTCCGAATTATGTGAATGCCCAAAATGTAGCTCGTTGACATTGTGGAAAAAGGAACGAGTTGGTGGACAAGAACGATGAGTGAAGTGGTGCAGGAGAAGATCGTTACGTTGATGGTGACGGGAGCGTAGCTTTGCCCGGAGCGAAGATGTGGACGCTCAGAAAGGAACGGAGCAAGACGGTTCAGAAGCGTTCGAGACGTGGACAATGGAAAAGGATGGCAGAGAGTAGCTGGGCAGAACTGAGGAGATCCTGAGGCTTGAGGCACATCAACGCAAAGAAGAACGATCACGGAAGCCGTGGGTCGGGAGAGAATAAGAGGATTGGCCGATATCGGTCACAGTAAAGTAGTGCATCGGTGCACATTAAAACGGAATGGGAACGGTACGGAGAGGGTGGGGGGGGGGGGGCACGTAGCAAACAGGAATGCGAAAAAGAAACCCGTCACGACCTCTGCGGCGAACACCCGACCGGGCAAAGTAAATTGCAACGGCCTACAAAATAAAGTGCAACCGTGTGCAACGAATCGCATCAGAAAGGAAAGTAGTAGATACAAATTAACAGAAGTGAAACGTTAAGAGCGTTTTTGTGTTTTAAATTTGAGATCTTTTTGGGAAGGCGAGTCTGAATGTATAGGTGTGTCTTGCACGCAGACCACGGAATTAAAAGGGCCGTAGCGCATTCTGGATTTTCCGGTGGCAGGCAGGCGGGGTGAGGATGTTCCAGATGTTTGGAGCTGAGCTCGAGAAGGCTCCGTCACCGCCCGTCCCCCAGCGTCGGGTGAACAATGCTGGTTTGATACTCTTTGGTTCTATTCGGTAAAGTCACGTAGGTAAAAAATAAAACAAAAATCACGACGTTTCGGCCACAACACAAGCGGCCTTCATCAGGTGAAGGGACCAGACTGTCTCGAGGACAGCGCTGGAGTGAAACACAGCCACGCTCAGACCGCGACCTTTAAGCTGTGTGAGAGAAATTAAGGTGCCTTGACAAAGGAATTAGCATAAAAATTAGCATTTAATTGGCCGCCTTAGCATGATGAACGGTGTAGAGGTGGTGTCCATGCGGGTGAACATGCTGGTTGGTGAGGGGGGGAGGGGGAGTTTACCTATTGATGGTGCGAAAAGGGAATTTTAAGAGCTGCGAAAGTTTGGGGTACCACTACTTGAAAAAATATACTGTACCATTGAAAATTAGTTTAATGTTTGGTTCGATTTAGAACATCTTTCCAATGGTTGCTTAATTTGAAACCATCTTCTCGGTTGAAATTGTGTCTGTGTTTGTAGATCTGAATTGCCTCGTGAACAAATCTCTGATAAAAACCCGTGGGTTTGCAAAGAACCTTGGTATCGGAGAAAATTATATCGTGATCACCCACAGCGTTGTAACAGTGATCAGCTACGGCAGAAGAATTCGTTCTGCCATGTTTCAAATCTGATTTGTGCTCGCGAATTTGGTCAGAGACATGTCGCTTCGTCTCCCCGATATAGCAATCACCGCAGGTACAACTCAATTAAATGCTAATTTTTATGCTAATTCCTTTGTCAAGGCACCTTAATTTCTCTCACACAGCTTAAAGATCGCGGTCTGAGCTTGGCTTTGTTTCACTCCAGCGCTGTCCTCCAGACAGTCTGGTCCCTTCACCTGATGAAGGCCGCTTGTGTTGTGGCCGAAACGTCGTGATTTTTGTTGTTTTATTTTTTACCTACGTGACTTTACCGAATAGAACCAAAGAGTATGGATCCTTGCAGTCACGAAACCTTCAAATCTAGAAATGCTGGGTTGGGGAAAGTCTCGCCATTCCCGTTTGAGCAGAAGGAAGAATGGAAGGGAAGAGGAAGAGGAGAGGGAGACTAAGGAGGATCGGGATGCTGGAGGAGTTAAAGGAGCATTAATCACCGTGACACTAACTCCGGTCATCGCAGCAGCAGCGGCTTTTGGATAGCTGTCGAACAAAGACGGTCAACGCATCGCGTGCTTTCAAATGCGCTTCTGCAGCTGTCTGGAACGCTCTTCCTTCTGATATTGGGAAGCCACTGGGAGCTATGGATTTTTAAATCTCCTAGATTGAAACGAATTTCTTTACGATGGCTTTTTGTGTTTCGTTTGAATCCTTTCCCCCCTGCCCGCACCTACGATGAGCACGGTTAGCTTCGTACGGTGCGAAAGAAGTTAAACATACATACGAACAGACATCCGCACGAGGGAAGGGGGGCGTTTGTGGAAATAAAGAAGAGGAGGGGACAGAGCACAGAGAAGGATGGAGAAGATGGCAGCCAGGGAGCAGTCGTTAAGGCGGAGGAGCACCAGAGAGGAGAGACTGGTTTCCAGTGGAAAGCCTGCATTCAATTCAAAATATTGACCTTTGATTTCAATTCTGGTATGGTTTGGCTTCATGTGGGCTTATTTAAAAAAAAAAAATCCATACATACAAAAAATAACAATCGTAATAATAATATAGGCCGGTCACAATTTGGGGATGTCTGCTTGAATCAGGAATCTTTTTTTTAATTATTCTATTGTAGCAGCCTCTAGTGGCTGCAGGGGTCACGTGAACCCATTACGTACGAGCTATACGAATCGAAAAATAATAATAACGAAAATAATAAATGCATGTACCGAGAGTGTGAGTAATTGATTTTAACGGCTTAATCGATGCATCTCTACACTGGCACCTTTAGCATCAGTACATTTTATATACTCTTGACACCGACGCGGAAATCCATTTCACGCCTTTCCTGCCTTATTTTTTTACCTTACATTTTTTCCCCCACAATTAGCCGAGAGCAGGCTCAAAGCATCAAGAGGCCAAGAACAAGCAGCACTGCCAAAGATGTAATAGATATTAAGAGTGTCGCACGTTTATATAATTGAAGCTAAAGTTATGAGCGTTTAGGAAAATAAGCATCATTAATTCTCTACACTTGAGAACCCAGATTAAGCCTTTCTCGTTCCGATGACGTACGTGTACATCATCAGTTTTTCTAAAAAATAAAATAAATTTAGCGGTGCCGAGGCTCCCACAAAACCATGCGGGAGGGCGTGTGGCACAGTTTGGTGCCAGCTATCGTAGAGTGCGGTCGTGTCGTTACGGTTCTCTGCGGTGAGCACAATGTCTTTACAAACAGCGGCGCTATGCCTCTAGAAATAAAATTAACGCTCAGCCTGTTGCACGTTCCGAGATTCCGCGGTGAACGGGACACCCACCCTGCAACTTGCAGACGTCTTGGAAGCGGGAAAGGGTTAACTGTGGGTGCCTAAAACCCAGATTAAAATCCAGGCTTCTCAGAGATTCCGGCTACAGCGTCTCAGACATGGGCACTTGCTGCCTAATGCCACCGGGTCGCCTAAATGTTCCATTTATTTTTAAGCCATTTTTTAAATATCCTATTCAGGCTGACACAACGCGCAAGTGGCCTTGCAAATGATGATCCCGTAGGATCTTAAATACCACATATGACAGCAAATGCCACGCATTGGTAATCCCCTGCATAAATTTGTATAATTTATTTAAAACCTCGCCGCTCCACACTTGAACCAAATCTTGGATCCCATTATCAAATGACAGCAAATTACAATGTAATGTCGCTTGCAGAAATGTAGATTACGAAACGATAAGAAGAAAATAAAATCCCACTACAATAAAATAAGAATTATTTTGGACTAGCCGGCGTGGAGAGAAAGAGAAGAAGAAAATAAAATAGTATTGCAGGCGCAATTACACGTGGACTTCTTAATGCCGAGCGTTGGTGGCTACGCTGCACGTGGCTGCCGGTAATCCAGCGCGAGGGTTTGTGGATCACACATAGATGGGCTGTGAAACTCCGTCGTCCCGTGGGTGTCAAGGAGGTGCCCGTACCCTGGCTGGCCAAGAGATGGTGTTACAACAAAGTGCAGACTAATATCATCTGTTCCTTCTGCATGGGATATAGTGTTGCACCCTTGCACCCGTGGGTTTTTATTCCGGGTGCGCTGGTCTCCTGCCGCAAGCTATGAACACATCCAGCTTCACCTGTGCTTCCTCAATGATTGTGAGATGCAATTTGAATGACGACGCTACGTAACATTATAAAACTATTATTATTCATGTGCACAGCTGCCTGTAATTAATCCGGGTTCTCAGGTGAAATGTATGTATGTATGTTGAACTTCTTTCGTACCGTACATAGCCAACAGTGTTAACGGGAGGTGCGGGGGAAGGACAACAAGCTAAACACAAAAAGCAGTTCAGAAGAAATTAATTTTCAACCTAGATGATTTCGAAGTGCATAGCTCCCAGTGGCTTTTTTAATATCGGAAGGAAGCTGCATGAATGTCTCAACCCAGTCGCAAACAAACAAAAAAACACGTCACGTTCAATCGTGGTTCTTGCACGTAAGGCGGCTAACAGCTCCCGAAGCCGGACTCGGTGCGAGAGGGCACGGTCACCGCTCGCAGCGCGCATCGGGAGGGCTCACGGCGATCCGCGAACCCGTGGAGATGTCATTTATTCGGATAACGGACGTCCGTAAACATTGACGGCGCAAGGTCACCGCCAGCAGAGGGCCCCGTGCCAGGTGGAGGCGATCGGTGAACCCCCCGGGGGTGGGTGGGTGGGCGAGGGGGGGGGTTTGAGGGCATCCGTCTCCGAGCGTGCGCCCCGCTAGCAGCAACCGCACGCGCCCTCCCACCCCCCCCCCCCCCCCCCCGTTTGCTGTCTGTTAACTTTTCTTATCAACGTTTGAAAAAGGAGTTTCCAGAATTGTATTCAGCAGCGCGTGTAATTCATTTAAAAGCAAAACGTTCAGCCGCCCCAAAAAGAACGTTTTTCGCTCGCCGCTTATACTGCTACCATTTGCTGGACAGCTCGTACATAGCGATGCGGGTTTTCACAAATCTCCGTTTGATCCACCAACCCTCGGCTGCCTTCCTTCCAAAAGCGGTGGGTCGTAGGCATGCGGGTCCCTATTAGCGACGAAATTAAAACGTCTCCAGCTGTACGAGCACTCACCTGAGAAACCCTGACTCTAGCAAGGGGGCCCAGGCGTAATTAGGGGCACCGCGGTGGTGAGATGTTAACTACCTTGCCTGGTATACAGGAGGTCGTCGGCTCGATCCCGACCCTGGCACCTGTTGTATATTTGTAGTTGGCGGTGTCTCTCTCCCTGTGGTCGCGTGGATTTTTTTCTCCAGGTCCTCCGGTTTTTCCCTCCACATTTACGAATCGGTATGCGTTCAGTGTATTTGGCTCCTGCTATGACTTTCCACGTGATGATGAAAGCCACTTTGTTGAGCCCTCATTTGTGATGGGCAGGTCGCTTCTGAAAAAAAGCTATATAGCTCAGTGGGGCCCTTACCTGTAAAAATTATTTCACGTGAAAACAAAGTATAAGTGGGAATAAATTAATGGATGGGGCGTGGGAATACGTGGTTAAGACCGTGAATAGCCTCTTGTCCAAGGATCCCTTATGTCTGGTGTGCCTGTTATCCACATGCCCAAATTGATGATAATAGTAATAATTTCATTTTATATCGCGTCATTTATGCTAATTGCATCCCACAACGCTGTACATGAATGATATATAAATGAGCTCAGAACAATCTAATTATTGCGTGTGCTTTTTCGTGGACTAACATAACCCGTAACTGGCATGCCAGAAGCACTAAATTCTTCCTATTCGAGCCTTTGCACAGATAAAAGTAGTGGCCTGGAAAATGATGCGCTTATATTGTAATAATGTGGTATCAAATAATACTAATTTACAGGATTATTGCAATCCACTGCTGGACGAAGGCCTCGTTCTCCTCCTTACGCCATGACAATCATGAGGGTTTTTCAACCATACTTCCCCACCCCGGTCAGCGGGGGTTGGGAAATTGCGGGGTGGGGGGGGGTGGAAATCCAGAACCGATTCAGATATCACTCGCCACTGGTGGCAGCCAAGGCTAGGAATTGAACTCGGGTTGCCGGATTCACAGCGCAGAACACACTAGCCGTTGTGCCACCGCTCCACTATCACCCGAATTTATGGAAAGCCTAGCGTATAATCGTTGGTTATATCCACGGATGAGCAGAAATAAAAGGCACCCACCGATACATAGAGTACCCCCCCCCGCCCCCTTCATCATTACCACGGCAAAGAGGAATTTACGCCGTTCGAGTCCTTTTAAGTTTGCTCTTTTTCATCCCCGGAATGTCGTCAACAGCAGACCTTGGAATCGTCGCAAAGGAGAAACTATTTAGGTGTGATACCGCACAGGTAGCGGCAAGAATTGCTAAAAGACCCAACGTGTTCGTTAAAAACAGGCATCGTTTCGGACAATGGCCATTCGTTTGAGCACATGAATGCTATTTATGTTTTTATTTATTTTATATGATGGACCATTGCCTTATACGTCACCTATTAGATTTTTTCCTGTTTGGGTGGGTGCGTGGGTGGATGCTTGTGGATGCGTGGGGTGTGTGCGTGTGTGGGTGCATGGGGAATCCTTGTGGCAAAACACACTCCCCGCTGTGCCAGTTTTCGCAAGGTCAGCAGTTCACGTCTCGCTGCAGCCCAGTAATTGCTGCAGGGGAATTATTATAAAAATGTGACCATTTGCTGTACGGAGGATATTACCCCCCTCCCCCCCCCACCACCACCCCTCTCACCCTGTGACATTCTTCACAATATTTTTTTTTAATGAATGTCAATGTCAAAGGCAGACGACAAAAATGTGAAAAACACCCACAGTTGGCTTAAATGCAAAAATGCGGATGCCTTGAGCGTTCAGCGGACAATGAGTCTGCGGTTCCGGGACCCGTTCAGGTATTGGTCACCGATGTTGGCCTCGAGCGGGAATCGAAACTCGGCGTACGTGCTCTCTTCGCGCGTCACCGAGCCGAGCTCGGGAAAGAGCTGCACGCGTATTACATTATGTATGGTAATAAATCTTGGCGTTGCTACCGCAGCCATTCCAATAAATAAAGAATCGGTTGGGTTTTTTTTATGACAAATACGCCTAAATCCAGGCGTTCGTGGGCAGTGTGTGTAGCAAAGAGGACATGGATACGCTTTGTTCTCATCAGAATTCGTCAGCAAACCATGGACAAATATATTACATTTTTCACTGCCACATCCGAGCTATGCCAACACGGGTAGGGTTTTCCACTGTCTATTTGACGAGCCAAGCCAGAACTAGACTGAAATCTCTGACATTACAGGACATCTGAATCTGACTCAGGGCTAGGCATGGGGTTAATTTAATTCCATCGAATTTATATCATTAATGTATTTATTTTACTATTTAGATTTGGTGACTTGCTTACCATTTTCTCTTTTTTTGTATTAGTTTATTTTATAACCTGCTGACCTACCCATACTGGACACCTGTGAAAAAGAGCCTCATAGCTCATCGGATTCCTCCTCCAGGTTAAATAAATATTCTGATTCTGAATATATATATTTAGTTTTATCGTACGCTGTGAAATGTCCTTCATGCTTTGAATCCACTGAATGCATCCCAACTCATTCATTGCGTGCAACATCAGCGGCATGGCTCAGCGGTCGTAGTGGAAAAATAGCCTGGGACCAATCTTGAGCCGTGCCAGGCTGGCATTGGCATGGCACGGCCCAGCCCTGGTACAGCACGGTTGTGCCAAATGGGGAACAGCTATCATAGACAGGGGCACCATGGTGGTGAGTTCACTCCCTCGCCTGGTATGGAGGAGGTCGTGGGTTCGATCCCGATCCTGACGACTGTGTATTTGGAGTTTTTTCCTCCACATTTATAATCAATATGCTTTTACAGTATTTGGCTACTATAAATTTTCACGTGATGAGCCACTTCATTGAGCTATCATTTGTGGCCAGGTTGCTTCTGAAAAACAGCTATATAGCTTAGGGAGCCTTACCTGGTCAAATTAATAATAGTTTAGTAATCGTTTAGTTTTATGAATGGTCAGGTTGTTGTGGACAAAGCTACCGCAGGCAAGTTATGGGCCTCCTAAATATTGCAGTCTAAGGACTGATAATTTCTGGGGTTTAAAAAAATGTATGTCAGTCTTTACATTTTTATTATTTAAGCGAGCTCAATACATTTTAAATATTTAACTATGAGGAGAAGAAGAAGACGGGGAAAAAAGAACACAGCCTGATTTGCTTGCTGGCCGATACCGCACGGGTGTGGAGTGCGTTGGGCATCGTACCGCTGGATTTCCACGACGTGTAATCATTCCACAGTTGTTCATGTGTAGGCTTTTGTCAATCCACTGCTGGATGAAGGCCTCGTCACCACCGTGTGTTAGTAATGGGGGTAGTTTTGACCATACTTCCCCTCATAGTGACTGGAGCCAGAACCAGTCCACCGGACCTCCTGAATAACACAAAGATCCAGACGGTACCGGTCCAGCTCCCGATAGATGAGTGGCAGCCTCTCCTCCCACAGTGAACGTTCGAAAATTCCACATGGCCACTCGCAGTGGCTTTTTTCCTCATTTCTGTTTTTGTTGTTGTGTTCTGGTCATCGTGTTTGCTACGGCCTTTAACCCTTTCCCGTTCCGAGATAGCTGCAAGTTACAGGGTGGGGGTCCCGTTCACCGCTGATATTTGGAACGCGCAAGCAGTTTGCGTTAATCTTATTTAGAGAGGCATAGCACCGTTGTTTTTGGCCTTGTGAGAGCCTCGGTACCGATAAAAAAAACATTTATTTTATTTTTTCTTCCATTTCTATTCTGATGATGTCCACATACATCATGGGAATGGTATCCACTGAGCTATGATACTCTTTTTCAGAAGCGACCTGGTCACAAATGATAGCTTAACGAAGTGACATCACGTGCAAATTTATCGCAGCTAAATTATCTTTTTTGTGAAGGTTAAAAACCAGAGGACCCGGGGAAAAATCCACGCATCCACGGGAGAGAACATGCAATCTCCAAATATACAGCAGGCATCAGGGTCGGGGTCGAACCCACGACCTCCTGCATAATATGTGAGGGAGTTAATATCTTGCCACCGTGACGCCTCGAGAGAAAAGTTACACATGGCAAGTGACCTCGCCTGTCTAACCACTGGTGTGGGAGGGCATTCCATAGGCTTGGCTTAGCGCATGCAAAGTCTCGGTCACTCCAGGTGCAGAGTCGAGCTCTCGGCACATGGGGCAGATGTAAATTAGCGGATTGGAGAGGTCGTGACGGTACGTGCAGGTGTATCGGTTGTTGAATGTCAAGTGGCAAAATTATGGGCTATGGACGTTCTGGTCATGTGAACACAAACCTATCTATCATTGTTTGTCTCCTCGACTCCAAAGTCCCGAGCAGGAATAATGTAATTTAGAGTCCCTGCTATTTTTAACCCATCATGAGGCCGGACGGTCCCGAAACATCACAGTGTGTGTGTGCGTCATTCATTATCTCAAGGATAGGGTTTTGGTAAATTGTAAATGCCGGTCATTTGTACACATTACTTGCATCGTCATCATCACGAGAGCAGACGATTCCTCTGCTGCTCCAGTGTCGTCTGCGAGAGGAGCCGTGCATAGCTGACGATGTAAGCACCATCGCTGACCGTGCGAGGGGGTGGCTGGGGTGGGGGGCGCTTATGCCCCTCACAGATGGCCGTCATCGATCAGAATAACCTGGTCTGATGGGCATGAAATGAAGGAACGAATTAATGACTCATCATCAACAGCCATGTTAGTAGTCGATCCGCTCCCCAAGCCGTCGCCATCTCTAGCGGTCGTGCAACGCAACGATCCATGCAGCACCCTGCACGTAAACTGATACCATCGCTCCATCTCTGCAGCGGACGTCATCTGCAGGCGCGGTCTTTTTCCTCCTTTGGCTGCCATTCTGTGGTTCGGCTCGACCGCTGGATGTCCAGGCTCTCTTAAGCGATGCGTCCAGCCCAAACCCACTTAATGTTATTTTTTTTACGTCCACTCAGAATCAGAATATTTATACTGGAGGAATCCGATGAGCTATAAAGCTCTTTTTCACAGATGTCCAATAGGGGCGCGTGAGAATGTTAACACAGCAAACAGCTACAAAAACATGATAATAGTGCAAAGTACAAGAAAGCTAAATAAATCACGCAAACACATATAAATAAAGCTAAACCATCCCCAGCCTCCCAAGCAAAGCCCACTGAGGTCTTAACTTATTTTTCAGAAGCCACCTGGCCACCAATGATGACTCTACAAGGTGGCCCATGTGATGTCTCTGACTCCGCGCGTGCACTTTCCAATGCACGTGTTTGTACCATCACCTCCCCCCACCTCTCTCTCTGTCTCGTGCTGTAATTACAAAAGCGTGCGTCTCTCCACGCTTCCTGGAGCAATTTTCAGCGATTGTTCCATTTTCTTTGTCAACGTCGGCGTGTGTTATTTATTTTTTATACATTTGTCATTCGCGGAGGTCATGTACGCTGATGAAACACTTTTTTTCTTCCTTATTTATGTAGATTGGTTGGGTTGCTTTCACGTGCGTACACATTACGGAAGAAAAATCAATGTTCGCACATTCTACCCCCTCCCCAATGATTGAACAATTTTCAATTGCTACGAACGCTATAATTAAGCTCTTGCTATGTCTGAGGCTGTACACACAGTTTATTTACATACGTCTGTGACAGGAATTTCTTTTTACACCCCGTTTCCATTGGTTTTTATGCACAATTTAGATCGTTTATCCTGATTTGTAGTAAGTTCTGGCGTGTGTGTTTCTTGTAAAGAATCTGTTTTCTTGCGAGTTGGCACATTCCCCCCACCCCCACAATGCACTGCAACTGCCGCCACGGCGGACGTTCTTGGGTTTAACACGTGGTGGGCTTTCGCGACCAATATCATCCATAATACAGGGTTTTTCTTTTGGGTTACATCACGTAAATATAAATGTGTCGTTAAACCTGCCACAACCAGATTGTAAATGTTGTGGATTTTCTCTCCAACACCCCGGTGTGCTCTACTAGTAACAAATTGATATGTTATGTTTACGTGACAAACCGTACAAATTGGCTGTGTCAGGTGGTGGCGGGTTTAACCACACATATTCACGTGATCTAACCCAAAAAAAACCGATTATGGTATTGGGTTGTGGTCTTTGAGTCTTGGTGTAACTCTAGAGATCTCTGTGTAGCTGTATGGGTCTCCATATAACTCTCATGGTCTCTATATTACTCTTCTGTATGTAACTCTATGGGTATGTATGTAATTCTATGGATTGTCTATATAACTTTCATGGGTCTCTATGTAACTCTTCGGATCTCGATGCAACTCTATGGGTCTCTATGTAACGCTATGGATCTCTATGTAACTGCAGTGCCGCTGTAACTGCATCTACTGTCGACGGTCTTGCGCTGTGTCCGTCCTTGTAACAGAGCTGCTGAGCTTATCGGGGCCTCCTTTCCAGCAGAAATTAGAAAGTCTTGAGTGTGAATTCTTGCTATTTCATGTAGTGTCTTGAGTTTCTCTTGCATCTAGGTGCTTGATAAATTTCAAAATGTATTGATTATGCATGAGCTTTATAATCAGGTGGAAGCCAAATGAGACTCAAGTCTCCCTCTCAAGGCTTGGAAGGTTAGAATGAGACATTGACTTGTGAGTTAATATCGATTGCTCTCGGCTTCCGACACTTGCATAAAATCACGTGCGGTGAGCATCAATGTTTAAAAAAATCGTGTACGATCATTCACAATTGATTCTTTAGGGGGTTAGGACACCACGTAATGATCTGGCCAAATTTGTGCCATTAGGAACCCTCCACCACATGACACAGCCAAACAAATTTAATTACCACGCGCATATAACAAGCGTTTAATGACGCACCAAAGATTATTTAACTTTCAGCTCGCCGGAAAGTTGGAGATCAATTCTCAAAGAACCAGATCTGGCAATTAGTTGTAACGACGTTGAGCTTGAAACTGCATCAAACATCATGAGGATACTATGCAGAAAGATTAACGATCCAGGAAGCTGTCATCACTGTCACGTGACCCAGCTTCCTTAAATAGGTGTTATACAATGTGTGCATGGCGAACTTCTTTTGCACGGTACGTAGCCAACCGCGCTAATCGGAGGTGCGGGGGGAAGGACAACAAACTAAACACAGCAAGTGTATAAAGTCGCACCAACTATTATGGTTGCAGTGCACTTGTAAGCTGGAGAACAATTCTCAGAACCAAATTTAGCAAAGAGATGCCACGACGTTTCGCTTGAAACCTGCGCTCACGCATCTTCAGGACAAGATCCAATAGGAGTAAAATCCAGGAAATCAGATTAACTGCGTCACCTAACCTGGCTTGTTTAATGTGTCATTTAAACTAGATATGAACGATATATATTTTTATTGTTTTAATATTTATCGGGGTCAGTTATTAACGTCACATGCGATATTCATTATAACTATTTTGCCCAAGCTCTGAAATTCTATCAGGGCCGGATTAAGGTTCTTGTAGGCCATCGGCACTTCTGTTTCGTACCCCTTCAGTAATTACGCTTGTCTTCCCTGGCACTACTCTTCATTGAGAATGAGATTGTGCGTTAATAATTTTGCAATGAAAAAAATCTCGAAAAATGAATCTCCGGTGTTCATTTATCTCACCTCATGGAACAAAAAACGATTGATTTTGGCATGACTGCCTCTTTGTATATACACTGTGCCTATCCTTGCTATATTATATTTATTCGAAAATATATATTGGTGACATTTTTATCATGCAAAAAAAAACACGGTAAGCACAGTGCCTAGGGCCTACGGAAATGCCTACTGTGCCTAGGCAATGCGTACTGTGCCGATTGGATAATACGGCCTTGGGTTCTATAGATGTGTAATAACAACTTGACACACTTCTTTTGAGATGGCACTTTATTGAAGACGCGTTCATTTGACATCAGTGGTGCATTGAAAAATTTGATACTCCGACTGATGCTTCTGTTGTTGTGGAGTAACTCATGCAGCCAGCTATGGCTCTAGGATTTGGTGTTACATGTTATTTATGTAGTTTATTGTAAAAAATCGGTCACAGTCCCTATGATCACTGTTACGTTGCAATTATGGCTTTATTTTTTGGTGATTTCGAAAAGTTTTTTGGTTTGGACATGTTTGTTTTGTTGTAGATGGCCTTAATCTAAGTTTTCTTGTGGTTGTTGTTGTCTGACTTGCATCCCACTGGGATTTTTTTGCACACAGTGTTGGTGTACGGTGCTTTTTTTCAGGAATATTTTGCTGGTTTTTCATGGATTTTCTGTTTGCACAGTCACATAGTCACTTTAAGATGTTTTCTTGTTTGTGTTTTTGTTTTTTTGTTTGTTGTGGTTGCACCCGATTCAAGAGCCGAATGGCTCACAGGGCTATACCAAAATAAATAAACTGAAAAACTGAAGAAAAAAAATCGCGAAACGTACACTGCAACAGCCCCGAGTCTCCCGTGCATCTCCCTTATATCTCAATACGAGGCCACGCCCCCTTCTCGGTCAACACGAGGCCACGCCCCCTTCTCGATCAACACGAGGCCACGCCCCCCTTCTCGACCGACTGGACGCTCGCTTTACCGGCAGACTCCACCGTCCTCTTCTGTCACCTGACCACGCTCCCTTCTCGAACATTCCCGTGGCCACCAGTCCCTTCCCACTCACAACTGATACCCCTGTCATTACCTCCCGTGGCCACTAGTTCCCTCACACTGCATGCAGGCTCTATTGTCATTACACATGTAAATCAAACTGTTTTGAGCCAATTAACGAGCGTTTACCTGTGGGTGGAAAGTTGAGTGCACAGAGGGAACTCGCGCTCGCAAGGGGGAAGAGGGACAGATCAAGTGGTGGTGCCGGTGGTGTGTAGTGGTGATGGTGGTAATGTGTGGGGGCCTCCCCTAGGTCGACTCAGCCTCAAATGAGTACCTGGTGCGATGTGTAAACATCGTCACTAGGGAGACAAAGGCAGCCGGGCGAGGTGCTGGCCACACACCCCCTCGTGTACCGTGCCGGCCTTCGTAGGTGCTCGCTAACAGCACTTGCCCCTACAGTCTGTTAAGGCTACATTGGGGGTCTTTGTCTTCGGTGGTGGTATTGGTGCAGGGGGTGCGGTGAATCATCCCATCCCTAACTTTTGACATTTTATATTTCCCCACCGTCGATTGCACGGATATGACTAGGCAGAGATCAATGCTCTGGTTGCTCGTAACAGGATGCCAATACCCCGCATCAGCCTGGAGATACGTTCACTCGCCGACATTGCTCTGTGCCGTGGAGAGGACGCCTCCAGACAGTAAATCTTTACGGCTCGTGAATGCAGTATACTTAATTAAGGGACTTGTGTGCGGTGGATAGGCAATTTTCGTAATTGGTGAAGGGATATTGTTGCTGTGATAGCGCATCGGGATGACGATGAGAGGGACGGGAGCGAAATAGGAACATCGGGTGCAGCCCTGCAGTGGGCGAATCACGCCACAGCTGGCGGAAGGGGGCCTCCCCTCGAGACGATATTTTGGCCTACTCTTCCACGCTGGCCAGACTCCTTGGGAAAGTGGGAGTAACCCAGAATCGGAAAGAATCGGAAGTTTATTTCCCGAGTAAAGGCCATTGAGCTTAGAAGATCTTTGTCAGGGTGCCAACTTGAATAACTACCTATGAGATCTTCACTCAAAACTGCTCTAGAGGAGTTGTACACCCCTAGCTGCCACTGCTATTCAGTGGCCTAAAATATGGCTCTAGGGTTTGGTGTTATAATTTATTTATGTAGTTTATTGTAAAAAATTCGGTCACAGTCCCTATGATCACTGTTACATTGCATTTATGGCTTTTATTTTAGTGATTTCGAAAACGTTTTTTTGGTTTGGCCATGTTTTTGTTTATTGTAGTACGGAGTTAGACTGATGGCCTCAATCTTAGTTGTCTTGTGGTTGTTGTTGTTTTTGTTTGACTTGCATCCCACTGGGATTTTTGCACACAGCGTTGGTGTACGGTGCTATTTCAGGAATATGTTGATGTTTTTTTCCTGGATTTTCTGTTTGCACAGTCACACATAGTCACTTTAAGATGTTTTCTTGTTCATGTTTTTGTTTTTTGTTTGTTGCGGTTGCACCCGATTCAAGAGCCGAATGGCTTACAGGGCTATACCAAATAAATGGAACTAAATGGAACACACTTTACCCAAAATCACACGTTACCTGCCGACAGGCTAGCCGCGGTGAAGGCCCCATTTACGCCACTGGGTGGCACAGAGCCGATGGGGGTGGTGAGGGGGGAGTGGTGAGATTTAAAAAAAAAACTTGCACCGTCGCTTTAACTATCGTGCCGGGAGATGGAGTTGAAACCGGCGACCTTTGGATTTGCAAGGTCCAGTGGTGCTGCTGACCCACGCATACCACGAGCAGGAGTGCCCCATTCGTTCTAATATTTCGTGCAAATTTGCAAGATTGATATCTACATCCATAATTCCACTGGGTAAAGCCTTCTCAGGTTCAATTGTTCCATCTTTCGAAGAAAAAACGTGGGTACTCCTGTGTCAGGCACAATTACCGTGTTGTAATTTTGGAATCATGTAATTGTTACATGTGTAATTTTTGCAATGCCACAGTCGCTTAACAGCCTACTGCTGTTAAATATCTTACAAAAATGTCACTTTAAATGGGACACAGTACGCTTCACTAATATTACTGTACGGTGCTACTAATCAAAATAATTGTGTCATCAGATGCAGTTCTATGGCATCATCTTCCAGGGTCGTTCTCAGACACATAAAAATGGGTTTTAGTTTGGGACAGTACTGTATAATCGAACCTTACGTTAAAACTGGTTTTAACAAAATTAAATCGCTTCCCAATGGCTCATGGATACAAACGACAGAGAGTGGGGGTCACAGCTGGGTCCACAGAGCATTACGGACAACGAGCCGTGCCGGGCCGGGCCGTTCCCCGCGAACTGCCTGACACGCCACGGGCCTCATTTATAACGGCCGTGGAAACGCGTCAGGAGCCATCTGCGCCTGGGCTGCTCAGGGGCGCGGGGAGGGGGGGTAGTGCCTCGTGAATGACGCCGCAGGGCAACCTTCCATGGGTTTTCCCCGCGGCATCATTCACGAGGCTCCTTCACAGAGGGCAGCGCTGACGCAGCCCGTACCAGCCGGAGGCAACTATCGCTTGCCTTGGTGACCTACTGCGCAGCGCTCTGCCGGGCCGCGCTTCGCCCGTTTGACCCCTTCGTGAACGGCACGCGGCGGCTTCTTGGGCCTACGGTAGCTTGGGCCTTGCAAGGAGCATGTTCCGACCATGGAAGTGTAGCCCTAACCACTGTAGTGTAACCCTAACCACTGCAGTGTAGCCCTAACCACTGCAGTGTAACCCTAACCACTGCAGTGTAACCCTAACCACTGTAGTGTAACCCTAACCACTGCAGTGTAACCCTAACCACTGTAGTGTAACCCTAACCACTGCAGTGTAACCCTAACCACTGCAGTGTAACCCTAACCACTGCAGTGCAACCCTAACCACTGTAGTGTAATCCTAACCACTGCAGTGTAGCCCTAACCACTGTAGTGTAACCCTAACCACTGTAGTGTAATCCTAACCACTGCAGTGTAACCCTAACCACTGTAGTGTAGCCCTAACCACTGTAGTGTAACCCTAACCACTGTAGTGTAATCCTAACCACTGCAGTGTAACCCTAACCACTGCAGTGTAGCCCTAACCACTGTAGTGTTACCATAACCACTGTAGTGTTACCCTAACCACTTCATTGTTACCCTAACCACTTCATTGTTACCCTATCCACTGCATTGTTACCCCAACCACTGCATTGTTACCCTAACCACTTCATTGTTACCCTAACCACTGCAATGTTACCCTAACCACTGCAGTGTTACCCTCACCACTGTAGTGTAACCCTAACCACTGTAGTGTTACCCTAACCACTTCAATGTTACCCTAACCACTTCATTGTTACCCTAACCACTTCATTGTTACCCTAACCACTGCAATGTTACCCTAACCACTGCAGTGTAACCGTAACCACTTCATTGTTACCCTAACCACTGTAGTTACCCTAACCACTGCATTGTTACCCTAACCACTGTAGTTACCCTAACCATTATTTACCGCCCCCCCCCTTTGCCATGGTATGCTGCGCCTTGCTGATGATTTTTATAAGGGATGAAGGT
Source organism: Petromyzon marinus (assembly GCF_048934315.1). NCBI lineage: Eukaryota > Metazoa > Chordata > Hyperoartia > Petromyzontiformes > Petromyzontidae > Petromyzon > Petromyzon marinus. The sequence goes on from NC_133723.1 coordinate 8,185,802, forward strand.
GGCACACAGGTTCTGACAGCTGCATTGCGGCTCTCTCACGACATGGTTAGATGGCAAGTAGGTGAGTGATACGGCGAGTGGGTGGGTGCTTGATTAAGTGAGTGAGTGCGTGATTTAGTGACAGAGTGGGTGATTTAGCGAGTGACCTGCCGTAATTCCCATTGTTCGTGGCAAGGGCACACTTTCTAGTCAGGTGAGCCAATCTGAACAGGTGTGGTGTGGACGGGGGGGGGGGGGCTCTTGACCACACGTGACGGCGATGTGGGTGGGTGGGGGGTGCGGTGGATGGGTGGGTCGGGGCTTTACCACCCCCGGCTGTCATAACAAAATTGACGGACTGCCAGAGCCTATTCCTCGCATCATTTCTCTTTTAGATTCATTACGCGAAGGACTATTTTTGTACTTTTATTTTTCATCCGCAAAACAAAGCAGCGCTGCAGTGTTTTAGAACAAAGACGGCCGTGTCGGCGGTGGTAGGTGGATGGGTAGGGGGGTCAGGCAAGTGATAAAATTTAACCAGAGAATCAATACGAATTTAAAGTATGCGTAAGACATTGTCAAAGTATAGCGGTAAAGGTGCAGGGCTGCAATTGCCTGCTCGTGTCACTGCCTGCGTGAGGGCCTCCACCAGAGGGAGCAGTAGACAACCCCTCTTTAGAGGGGTTTTTGGCCTACTCATCCACTCTGGGCTCCGGCCAGACATCTTGGCAGAGGTGGGAAGTACAGGTTTCCCTCGAGTTCATGTTGTACCGTACTGTTACATGTTTCCCACACGTTCTTGTTGGACAGTACTGTTACAGATTCCCCTTGCGTTATTGCTGTACTGTACTGTTACAGGTGTCCCTTGCTCAATGCGAGTTTCGTTTTTTTGCGATTCTGCTATTTCTACCCAAAATTCGCTCTTCATTGTGCGGTTTGAAGTCACTCCAATGCGGCTACACGGTCGAATGCTGGACAGCATTGTGTGGTGTACGGTGTGTCCGGTTTCCCACTGTGCGTCCCTTTTTCATTTTTTTTGGAACGCATCTACTACGACCGCCGCGTAGAGCGAGAAGGAAGCCTGTATGATCCACACGCTATATGGCGAGTATTTAATGCGTCAGAGATGCATCTAATGACGCTGGTCTACAATTGTTCAGACGTCGTTTGCTTCAGAGATTAAATGAGCTGTTTATTTTGGATTTTGATGTGCTGAATTCAAATGTGACAATTAAAACAACTGATTGGCTACTGTTCCCAATATATTTAAGTTTTTACATTTTACGTCTATGTATATTGTGTAGATAGTAGAGTTTTGCTCATAAATTGTAAACCTAGGTGTTTTCAAGTGTTTATGGTTGCTTTACATGATAACAGGTCACCTGTTCTGTTCATGTAACACTTGAAAAATCAGCAAAGGAGTTATATAAATAAAATGTATTATGAAACAAAAGACAAAAACTATTATGTGTCTATATAAGTACATAATTTAGTCCTTATTCAGTGTCTACTCGGTGCTTCTTGGCTTGTCTCTTGTATTCATTAAATGGAACATCTCTTGTCACTGTCCAGCAATAGTCTGCAAGCATTGGTGGGCTCCATTTGCCCTGATAGCGTCTCTCCATTGTCACAATGTCCTGGTGACATCGCTCGCCATGCTCCACAGTTCGGTGGGGAAAAATCTAGATGAGAGTGAAATTTTTTTATCTTTAGTGACATGTTGCAACCAAGGCTTTTGTATGCCTTGAGGAGGTTTTCCACCAACTCCCTGTAGTTGCCTGCCTTGTTTCCGAGAAAATTTGTTGCCACTAACTGGAAGGCGTTCCATGCCGTCTTTTCCTTGCCACGCAGAGTGCACTATCAAATGCATCATCTCGATGAAGTTAACGAATCTGACGACCAACAAAGACACCTTCCTTTATCTTAGCTTCACTTAACCTTGGAAATTTTCCACAGAGGTACTTGAAAACTGCTTGTGTTTTGTCCATGGCTTTGACAAAGTTCTTCATCAGACCCAGCTTGATGTTTAAGGGTGGTAACAAAATCTTCCTTGATTCAAAAAGTGGTGGATGCTGAACATTTTTCCTCCCAGGCTCCAATGACTGTCAGAGTGGCCAATCTATCTTGATGGAGTGGGAATCTCTCGCACGACTATTCCATTTGCAGAGAAAACAGCAGTAAATTTCGATTTAAAGCTTTCGTGACTGCAAGGATTCATCTTCTTTGGTTCTTTCGGTAAAGTCACATAGAATGAGAATAAAATAATAAATTGATAAAAATAAAATAACAGAGAGTCTCGTCCCTTCACCTGATGAAGGCCGCTTGTGTTGTGGCCGAAACGTCGTGAGAATATTATTGTGTTATTTTATTTTTATCAATTTATTATTTTATTCTCATTCTACGTGACTTTACCGAAAGAACCAAAGAAGAAAACAGCAGCAGTACTTTGTGTATCCTGTCTGCAGACCAAGCAAGAGAGCAACAATCTTCAAATCGCCACAAAGCTGCCACTGATGTTGGTCAATGTTTACGCACCTCAAAAGTTGTTAAATGTTGTCATAGGTTTCCTTCATATGGACTGCATGACCAACTGGAATTGATGGCAAAACAATGCCATTATACAGCAAAACAGCTTTAAGACTCATCTTCGATGATTCAATGAACAGTCTCCACTCATCTGGATCATGATCGATGTTGAGGGCTGCCATCACACCAACGATGCTGTTGCAGTTTACTAGATCACCTTCCATGAAGAATAATGGGACGAGATCCTTTTGACGGTCACGGAACATGGAAACCCTAAAATCACCTGCCAGGAGATTCCACTGCTGCAGTCTGGAGCCCAACAGCTCTGCCACCTTACTCTTGGGTAGTTCCAAATCCCTGACAAGGTCTTTCAGTTCACCTTGTGTTATGAGGTGTGGTTCAGAGGAGGAGGATGGGAGAAAATCTGGGTCACGTGACCTTGATGGTTCGGGACCAGAAGTTCCATCCTCTTCCTCGTCTGACTCAAGTGAGAATGATTCTGGTGCATCAGGAACCGGCAGTCCTTCTCCGTGGGGTACTGGGCATATAGCTGATGGAAAGTTTGGATAATGCACAGTCCACTTTTTCTTCTTTGACACACCTTTCCCAACTGGAGGCACCATGCAGAAGTAACAATTGCTGATATGATATGTTGGCTCTCTCCAAATCATTGGCGCTGCAAAAGGCATGGATTCATTTTTCCTGTTCAACCACTGGCGAATATTTGTTGCACAAGTGTTGCAGCATATGTGTGGAGCCCATATCTTGTCCTGATCTCCATTTTTGCAGCCAAAATGAAGTTGATATCAAATCAAATTTTTCATACAGTGAGGGAAAAAAGTATTTGATCCCCTGCTGGTTTTGTACATTTGCCCACTGACAAAGAAATTATCAGTCCATAATTTTAATGGTAGGTTTAATTGAACAGTGAGAGACAGAATAACAACAACAGAATCCAGAAAAACGCATGTCAAAAATGTTATAAATTGATTTGCATTTTAATGAGGGAAATAAGTATTTGACCCCCTTTCAATCAGAAAGATGTCTGGCTCCCAGGTGTCTTTTATACAGGTAACGAGCTGAGATTATGAGCACACTCTTAAAGGGAGTGCACCTAATCTCAGCTTGTTACCTGTATAAAAGACACCTGTCCAAAGAAGCAATCAATCAATCAGATTACAAACTCTCCACCATGGCCAAGACCAAAGAGCTCTCCAAGGATGTCAGGGACAAGATTGTAGACCTACACAAGGCTGGAATGGGCTACACGACCATTGCCAAGCAGCTTGGTGAGAAGGTGACAACAGTTGGTGCGATTATTCGCAAATGGAAGAAACACAAAAGAACTGTCAATCTCCCTTGGCCTGGGACTCCATGCACGATCTCACCTCGTGGAGTTGCAATGATTATGAGAACGGTGAGGAATCAGCCCAGAACTACACTGGAGGATCTTGTCAATGATCTCAAAGCAGCTGGGACCATAGTCACCAAGAAAACAATTGGTAACACACTACGCCATGAAGAACTGAAATCCTGCAGCGCCCGCAAGGTCCCCCTGCTCAAGAAAGCACATATACATGCCCGTCTGAAGTTTGCCAATGAACATCTGAATGATTCAGAGGACAACTGGGTGAAAGTGTTGTGGTCAGATGAGACCAAAATGGAGCCCTTTGGTATCAACTCAACTCGCCGTGTTTGGAGGAGGAATGCTGCCTATGACCCCAAGAACACCATCCCCACCGTCAAACATGGAGGTGGAAACATTATGCTTTGGGGGTGTTTTTCTGCTAAGGGGACAGGACAACTTCACTGCATCAAAGGAACGATGGACGGGGCCATGTACCATCAAATCTTGGATGAGAACCTCCTTCCCTCAGCCAGAGCATTGAAAATGTGTCGTGGATGGGTATTCCAGCATGACAATGACCCAAAACACACGGCCAAGGCAAGAAAGGAGTGGCTCAAGAAGAAGCATATTGAGGTCCTGGAGTGGCCTAGCCAGTCTCCAGACCTTAATCCCATAGAAAATCTGTGGAGGGAGCTGAAGGTTCGAGTTGCCAAACGTCAGCCTCGAAACCTTAATGATTTGGAGAAGATCTGCAAAGAGGAGTGGGACAAAATCCCTCCTGAGATGTGTGCAAACCTGGTGGCCAACTACAAGAAACGTCTGACCTTTGTGATTGCCAACAAGGGTTTTGCCACCAAGTACTAAGTCATGTTTTGCAGATGGGTCAAATACTTATTTTCCTCATTAAAATGCAAATCAATTTATAACATTTTTGACATGCGTTTTTCTGGATTTTTTTGTTGTTATTCTGTCTCTCACTGTTCAAATAAACCTACCATTAAAATTATAGACTGATCATTTCTTTGTCAGTGGGCAAACGTACAAAATCAGCAGGGGATCAAATACGTTTTTCCCTCACTGTATGCTTTCATAACCATAGTGGTTATACTGCACTTTTGTGATTCAAAAGTCACTTCACCACAAACATAGCAGAATTTGCCTGCTTTGTTCACACAACGCATCTCTGCTCACTTTGGCTAAAGAGAAATGTGTCCCTTTGCAAAATCAAACACTGACAAATAAGAGAGCACGACACTCTATGATTTATAGAGCTGATTTCGGGCAATTTGTTCAGCAGAGGGATGTAAGCCTAGTTATGATTACATCATCCATGATTTTGATTTAAAGCTTTCGTGACTGCAGGGATTCATATTCTTGTTGTGGTTTTCACACCTGATGATGATTGCTTGTGTTGCAGTCGAAACGTCGTGAGAATTTTATTGTTTTATATTTTTATTATTTTATTGTTTCCCTTCTACGTGACTTTACCGAAAGAACCAAGCATATAATATCATCCATGATTTCAAGGGATAACATGATGCAATTCATATCATGTATGATGCAATACCAGGTTCAGATTGCATCATTCATTGTTTTGCTCAAAAAGCAAGTACTGTCCAAACCCAGTCGTAGATTTATTCATAGATCCAGTCAAAGATGTGTTTTAGTCATTTCTGGTTTAAATTGAGATCCCTTCCCTTTATAGCTCACTTATCCTCCGCCATTCCCAAGTCAAGGGTCGTATATACTGACCCAGGAGCATATCCTGAAAACTAGAGCCAATCAACAATTTTAAGCATCATTTTCATTCTCTGTTACCCAGAATTAGTAAAGTGGGGCTACATTTATTTCGGAAGCATTTTGGCCGTAGACCAGTGTTAAAGCAGACTCAGGTGGCAGAATGTATGCGTCAGTGGCAGGGACCCAGAGCTGACTCTGGCAATGTGGTGGAAGTGTTATGTAAAACTAACTTTCATTGCCAAAAAACCCACTAATATGAGGTATAAATTACATTTAAGTTGCACAGTTTCCGTAAATTAAAACTCGCAAAAATAAATGATCTAATAAATCGCTCAAAATGAAGCACAACTGACGATTTTGATTGCGACTCTTTCGATTTAGAACGAATACTAACGATCGACTGATCGATGCGCGTGCTCACTGATAACACTTCCCTGCTCCCGCGCAGAAGATTCGGCCCACTAAGTGGATGACAGCAGAGGCACGGCAATCAAAATCAATAAAACTCCACCCACCGTTGTAAAGATATGCAACTATACGCTTTGTTTTTTTTCGGTAAAGTCACGTAGGTGAAAAAATAAGAATACAAAATAAATGAAAAATCACGACGTTTTGGAAGCAACACAAGCTTTTTTTTTTGCCCACTACAATAATTTTGTTTCTTACTGTGCTTGTCCCATCTGATGACGGAAGCTTGTGTTGCTTCCGAAACGTCGTGATTTATTTTTTATTCTTATTTTTTTCACCTACATGGCTTTACCGAAAGTAGCAAAGGGTATGGATCCTTGTAGTTACGAAAACTTGAAATGTAGAATGATATGCAACTGCTGTACTGCAGAGGCGATCACGTGGACTTCGGATTAACCCAGGGCACTTTATTTGTTCGGTTTAAGCATGTGACTTGTAATAAACATTTCCAAGAATAACAATGTATATGTGTTTTTGGATTCTTAATTTGGGTTTAAGGGAAAATCTAGGAGTTATTAATTTATGTTAAAATCTCGGTTGCGTGGTTAATCCACAAATCTGATAAACCGCACGCGGACAATCGAGAGTCGACTATGTTGAACTTCTTTCACAACGTACGTAGCCAACTGTGCTAATCGGAGGTGCGGGGGAAGGACAACAAAAAGCGGTTCTAAAGAAATGAATTTTCAAAATAACTTACATCAATGATAAATACAAAAAGGCATTACCATTTCTTCCATAATACAGGTGTTTGGATGGTATAATACTAAATAGACACCTATTACGAGGCATCAACTTTAAAAAAAACTGATGGATTTTTTATTGTGGCTTGGACACATCGAATTTTAAAAATTATATCCAATAAACCAATTTTCATGATAATTTGTTTACACTTAATTTTAATCTGCAGTCAATTTAACAATGCTGTCCTGCTACAGGCCAGGATGTGTAGGAGTAGTTATAATAAATAATGCACATGAATGATAATTTCATCATTGATCCAGATAAATTATAATTAAATTAAAATACATGTCTTTTGTAACGGTTCATATCTGTATTTTTTTTTTGTAAAGTCACGTAGAAGGGAAACAATAAAATAATAAAAATATAAAACAATAACATTCTCACGACGTTTCGACTGCAGCACAAGCAATCATCATCAGGTGTGAAAACCACAGCAATAAATTTTGAAAAAAGTGGCGTTTTTTAATGTTAGCACCACGGAGAGCGATTTGACAGTTTATTCAGATGGACGAGTCCATCTATGTTCGGAAAAGAGGAGGGGGGAGACGAAAATAATGTATGCGGTCTGAAAGTCACCGTAAGCGTGAACAATCAATTAAGACCCGAAATGGTTTATCAAATCCTTCCAATGATTGCTAAGCCAGAATCCATCTTCTTGGTTGAAATTGTCTCTGTGTTTGTATATGTGGATAGCCTCATGAACGAATCTCTCATGGTAGCCAGATGGCTTGCAGAGAACCTCTGTCCTGGAGAAGTCAATGTCATGTGAGCCTACTGAATTATAACAGTGATCTGCCACGGTCGAGGTGTTGGTCCTACCGTGTTTTAGGTCTGCTTTGTGTTCACGGATGCGGTCCGAGACATGTCGTTTGGTTTCTCCAATGTAACTACTGCCACAGAGGCAACTTAGTTTGTAGACGCCAGGGTACTGTATGTCCGGAATCACATCTTTTACAGACGGAACCAGATCACGGATTTTATGTAATGTGTTGAATCGGACCTGGATCTTGTGTTTATTCAAGATTTTGGAGATCTTTTCTGTGATCCCCGCAATGTAGAGTAAAGTGATGGTTTTGAATGGCTCCTCAAGAGGGTCCTTCTTCATGGTTGGAGTGATAACTTTGTGGATTGTGTAGTCGGAGTAACCATTAGCCTTAAGAGCTTGGTGTACGTGCTTGAGTTCACTGGCTATGTGTTCCTGGTCGGATATGCATTGGGCTCTATGGTGCAGAGTCTTGATGAGGGAATTATTCTGGGATGGATGGTGGTGGGAATCTGGTCTCAGGTAAGCATCTGTATGGGTAGCTGTCCTGTAGACAGAGTGGCTCATTGAACCATCAGGTCTCTTTTTTATTAGGACATCCAAAAAAGGTAGCTTGCCATCTTTTTCGACTTACATGGTAAATCTGATGGCTGGGTGTATGGAATTGATGTGGTCGAGGAATTGGTCTAGAGCAGGCCGGCCATGTGGCCAGATGACAAAAGTGTCATCCACGTACCTCTTCCATAAGGTTGGGCGCAGAGTGGCAGTCTGGATGGCGTCAGTCTCAAATTTCTCCATGATAATGTTGGCTACAACCGGAGATAGGGGGGAGCCCATTGGGGTGCCCTCAGTTTGTTTGTTCATATCTGGCTTAAATCTGATTGGTTGTTCCTGTGAGGTCATGACACCTATTTTGAAGGAAGCTGGGGTCAAGGTGACGGTGATGACAACTGCCTGGATCGTTACTCATTCTGCGCAGTAATCCTCATGATGTGTGACGCAGTTTCAAGCTCTACGTCGTGGCATTTCATTGCTAAATTTGGTTCAGAGAATTGTTCTCACAACTCACCGGTGTGCCGCAACCATAAAAATTGGCGCCCCTTTATACGCTTGTTGTATTTGGTTTGTTGTCCTTCCCCCCGCACCTCCAATTATTAGCAGTTGCCTATATACGGGGCAAAGGAAGTTCACCTTGCATATAGTGTACATTGTACGAAGCTGGGTCATGGTGACAAAGTGATAATTGTTCTCCAACTTAACGGTGAGCTGAAACAATAATAATGTTTTTTGGCGCGTCCTGTTTAACGTTTGTGTTATATACGGCGTGCCAATTGAAATTGTTTGACTGTTTCGAGTGGTTGAGAGGGTTCTTCATGGTACGGATCTGGCCAGATCATTACGTAGTGGCCTAAACCACCCTGCCTTCCCCAAAAAAAGCAATTATGAACCGTAACATTGACTGAGAAAATCTACTTTGCGTCAAGTGTTCAGCTCTCCTTCCATTTTTTGAGACAATGAGGCCTGTTATTATCAAAGTACCTTGTTGTGGTGGGATATAGAATATCAATAATGTACGTATCCAAGTATGTCTGGAAGCTGATAGCGAAAAACTTTGAGATGTGTGAACAGATACGCTCTTGCACGCTACATTGGTGTGAGAGCTATTGTAAATTGATGCATGCATCAGTCATATCCATTTCCATCGTGCTTGGATGGGTGACTGCTATGCCTAACAGGTTGTTGTAGGCTTCTGTGGGGCTACGTGATCAGGAGCAGGGGGCAGTGCTGAAAAATGTATTGTACCACTATGCTCCCACGTGTATGCTCCCCGCCTTCACCAGCGTGGTGAAGTATGGTCAAACGACAACCCCCCCCCCTCCCTCCCTCAGTGGTGGATTGATAAAAGGGCTTTGCACGACCGTGTGACTCGGGGAGCTAATTTAACCCGAGTATTTCAAAGTGGCAAAAAGCGTGCGGCGAACTGGGATCGATTTCATTTTAATTTCGCGTACAAAAAAAACCCCGTGACGAATGGCGTTTCGCCCTGGGGGGGGGGGGGGTGGCGTTTAATTCGAGAGGGCTCCAAAACGACTCGCCGCCCAGCATTCACAAACGTGAGCCGGCAGCGAAAGCAAGCAAGCCGGCCAGCCAGACCACTCCGCCGCGAGCGTGCGTTGCCCCAGGAGGGCAAGAACGTGGAGTCTGAGACCTGTTACCTTATAGATGTCCTTGACTTGTAGCAGCGGCACGCCGTTTGTGACCGCGCTCACTCGCTCGCCGTTCTGCAGACTCGCTGGGCTGCGCTAAAGGGATTTAGAAAGTCACGGTGTTCTTAGCATTTATCTTTCGCCACAGCTGGAGGACGTGGCTGGCTTATAAGTTGGGACATGACGATACCACCACCCCACTTTCCCCGCCCGCCGAGACTCGCCCGTGAGCCAAGAGGCTGCTGCAGAGGGCAGTGTGGAAAATCAAAATGTATTGTTGTACTGTCCTTCCACAGTCTCCCGTCTATGCTCCCCACCTTCACTAACCCGCACCGACCAGCGTGGTGAAGAATGGTCTTAAGTAACCACCCCCACATCATGTACAACCGCGTGGCTTGCAGAGGCCCTCATCCAGCAGTGGATTCACAGGGAACTGCTGGATGTACCGTACGTGGCGCGTGCCTGTCCCACACTTACGATGCGTTCCGCGTCTCGATCATCGATCCCCTTTTCCCTGCCTCTGTGGCACGTGAAACGCGCAGCCAAACAACCAGACTGCTTGTGACCGAACATTCTGCATTATAGTATTTTTGTTGTGAAGTCAATTCTAGTTTGTTTACACAATGTGGCAGCGGTGGCGCCTCTCTGGCTCACATCAGCCACTGAAAGCGCCTTCATAAATTTGCATTAATACTCCCAAGGTAATGTTTTTTTTAATTCTAAACGTTGAAAAGAAAATATATATTTACATACAGTACTATCGACGTTTGCTTCAAATGAAAAAATAAATTAAACAGAGTTGTGGCTTAATTAATTTCCTAATTTTCATATTCTTAGCTCTTTCGGTAAAGTCACTTTGAAGGAAACAATAAAATAATAAAATATATATAAAACAATAAAAATTCTCACGACGTTCTGACACACCTGATGACGACCGTTTGTGTTATGGTCAAAACGTCGTGAGAATTTTTATTGTTTTTTTATATATTTTATTATTTTATTGTTTCCTTCAACGTGACTTTACCGAAAGAGCTAAGAATATGAATTGCTGCAATCACGAAAGCTTTAAATCAAAATTTTTCCTAATTTTCATTTATATATATCACTGTGCTGCCAAGATTGATTTTTTTCTTTCAAAAGTTCCGCAATGGTTCTGTGAATCGGCGCGGCGTTCTTCTTTCCTTATCGCCACCCCCGAGATATTTATGACGGGCGTCCGTAACGTTCCGTCTCGTTCCCGTATCTCGCCCGCTGATCTCGTGCAATTTTTTTTTTATTTACGTCAAATGGCATTGCCGAAGGTCAGGGTCTTATTTAATTATTAATTTGGAATGAACGTCGTGTGGCCTTGCCGACGTCATTGCCCTCGCGCACCCAACTGCGCTGTTATCGGACTTTGTGCGTTCGTTTTAACAAGAACAGAGACTCAACGCCCTCGTCAATAACACCGTGGCCTGACGGAGGAAGAGTTCATTGCGGGCAACGTTTCAGGCAATGGTTCTTCACAACATGGCGAGAAAAGCCAAAAAGGCGCAGGGTGGATACAAGTCTGAGGCAGTATCATGGAGCTTGATCAGAATAGGCAACGTTTGAGGCACTGGACCTCCTTCATAGCACAGAGAGACAAGAGAGATAGAGTGGATGAGAGTCAGAGACAGCAACTTTATACCATGGGGCCTGATAAGAATTTAATTGTAAAAAAAAATCCTGATTAACAGTGTTTTATGTAATCCACTTAGCAATGCGTTTCTGCAGTTAAATTCTCATTTCAACAGAATTGGAATTCACATAATTCACTTGGTGATGATTGACTGGGCCCGGTTCACATTGAGAATCGATTTAAATAGTGGTGTGCCTTTCTCTCGTGTTTTGAACATAGTGCTCCTAGAATCCCATTTGCCAGCGTTCTACTTAGCCCATGGCTACATATTTACACGAAATGTTAAAGATCCTGTGTCCCACCTGAGAGAAGTGGACCTTGGAATGATATTCAAATTTGTAGATAAAATGATCACATTCACTTTGTAACATATTTTCTCTTATTATTATAATACTTAAATCCTTTTCTGTTACGAGACGCCTGCAAGTTTGCAGGGTGGATCCTGTTCACCGCTGAATCTCGGATGCACAGGCTGTTCAGCGTTCATTTTATTTAGACAGGCGTCGCGCCGCTGTTTGTAAAGACATTGTACTCACCGCAGAAAACCGTAGCGACACGACCGCACTCTACGATAGCTGGTGCCAAGACTGCGCCACACGCCCCCTCCCGCATGGCCTTGTGGGAGCCCCGGTACATGTCTTCCGACCTGAAGTTGTACACGTACATCATCGGAACGGAATCAGAAGAATAACTGATGATGTGCACCTACGTTCAAGTACGTGTACGTCATCGGAATTGGAAAGGGTGTACTTGTAATGGTACAACACGCAGTACTCGCTCTCCAATAGAGGACAACACGGAGACACGAGGAACCACACAACAAACGGGAAATGCGCCCAAGCGGTGAGCTGGCACCAACAGTTGTCCAAGCTCTGTGATCCTCTCCATATATTAAGATGCGTTGAGCCAATCGATGTTTATACATATGTGGTGACTGACTCAGAGACACTTAGAGTAGGAGGCACTCTGTTTATTAAACGGCCTTAACAGTTCACACTGAGTAACTACGGCTCCCAGTCAGGACAGCTGGTAGACTGCCTGACTGGCTTCCCCGAGACCTTGAAGACTCCAGCAGCATATCGGGGATCCCACTCCTAACGACAGTCCTGAGCTCCCCTCCCGGGGCCCCTCTCATATACCGTCAGCGTGGCCTGGCTCCGCCCCTGGCAACGCCCCCCCTCTGGAACCTACTAGCGGGTTCTCGATGTGCCCCTTCCGTGACCCTTCCCCTACATCCCTCTCTGATCTATCACGTGATCTGCTGTCAGTCAGGGCTGCTGTAGCTGCAGATCCCCTTCCCTGCCAGCAGCCAGCGCTATGCTAAGTGACCGATTCTATGTCCCTACACATGTAGGAGGAAACCCACGCCATATCCCAAACAGAACGGACAGAAGATATTAGTCTGCACTTTGCTGGATTCATAAATCACTGTTAATTTCTTTTACGATTCAGTAGTGGGTTATGCTACGAGCAACGCTAGCATCATAGATTGTTTGGCTGCTATAAATGTCCACGTGATAAGCCACTTTGTTGAGCTATCATTTGTGGCTGGTTACTTTTGAAAAATAAGTTAATGGCTGTATTGGCTTTACCTAGTAAAATAAAAGTTTAGTTTTATTTCTGTATTTTTAATGATTTGCTTAGCTTTCATATACTTTGCACTTCTATCGTGTTTTCTTATTGTTTGTTGTTGTAAAATTGTTGTCACCTGCCCCTACTGGATATCTGTCAAAAAGAGCTTCACAGCTCATCGGATTTCTCCGCTTTAAAGAAATATTCTGATTCTGACCGACTCTGTATACCAACTTTTCTTTAAGAGATTGGGTGCACTCGAGGTGACTTGGCCGTAGGCCCGCCAAACTTAATTGGAAATAGCAACTAATAATCAGTCCGAGTAAATAAACCCCGATAATTAAGCAGCTAAATAGATGCCAGTTAATAATTGCCTTATATCAAGCTTGTCGGCTGGGGCGATGCCAGTAACGTTTAACACGTTGTAATGTGTCTCTCTAATACCTTGTCCTTGTACCATTCCTCACCACCCCACTGATTCAATTTCTCCCCATCAGGTTAGTTATGTCCCTCACTCAATCTGGCTCGGGTCAAACGGGTAACTCGAGGTTACCTATTGTAAGGTCTCCATCGTGAGAGGCGCGTTGAATCGCAGTGTGCTCTCAACTCGGCTTGATTAAAAGCTTTCCAATTCAACGCTGCTCACGGCTTCTAAGGTTCTCGGTTTTTGTCGCGAGGCAAAGGGTTAAAGGCGCAGCCCCACAATTGCTCGCTCACGCCCGCTGCTGGTGGAAGCACCTCCACTAGGCGTTACCAAAGCCTTTAAAGTACTGTAGCCGCAAAAAAACGTCACCATTTTCATGCCTTTGTTTCATTTTGGACGACATTTGTGATCAATGTGTTCAGGGGCACCACGGTGGTGAGTTGTTAACTCCGTCGCCGGATATTTAGTAGGTCGTGGGTTCGATCCCAACCCTGACGCCTGTGTATTTAGAGTTTGGAGGTTCTCTCTCGTTCTCCCCGTGGTAGCGTGGATTTTTCTCCGGGTCCTCCAGTTTTTCACCTCCACATTTAGAATCAACTTGCGTTTAAGAGTATTTGGCTGCGATGAATTTCAACGTGATGAGAAGCCACTTCGTTGAGCTATCATGAGTGGCCAGGTGGCTTCTGAAAAAGATCTACATAGCTCAGTGAGCATTATCTGGTAAAATATAAACGTTTTATCTTCCATTCACACATTCGGTGCTGTTTGCGCCGCTGTGAGAGCCCATAGAATATTCTGTACTTGTCACGAGGGCAACTCTCTGACCCTCTCTGCAGACAGATGCTTATGAGTTAATAATGTTTTATATAGTCACATGTAGTTTTCTATTTCTGGTTGCTTTGGCTGTAACCCTATGGTACAGGAACACAGTGGTTCTGTTCGTATAAGATGGCAGCTGTGGATAGCTACGGACATGTGTCCCGAGGTTTTAACGGGTGGAGTATAGTGATGGTACGTTGTTTAGAAATCTGTTGAGCGGTGCTTTGACAGCACTTGACCCACAGCCATCGTCATCATTGTCATGATAGTCATCGTTATCATAGTCATCATAGTCATCATAATCGCCATCGTAGTCACCATCACAGTCGTCACCATCGTCATCAACGGGCCGAGATCGACCCACTGCTCGATGAAGTTCTGTTTAGCCCAAGCCGTCGCCATCTCTCACGATTCTGCGATGTCGGAATAAAAATATTTATTTATACTGGAAGAATCCGATTAAGCTATAAAATCTATTTTTCACAGATGTCCAATTGGGGCAGGTCAAAACGTTGCAACAACAAACAATACCAAAAAAAATCACAATCGGAGTGCCAAGTACAGGAGAGGTAATTAATCCACCTGGCGCCTGCACACCACCAACCCGGGTTGACCCTTGTCACCAGGAGAGTTACGATAAATAAATAGGTAAAAGCCTGTCTCTCCCTCCGCGTAAAAACAACTTATTTTTACATTCCATAGGGCAATGGGCCTGGAGGACTCATGTGCCCTGAAAGTTGTTGCCGAAGCAGGCAAACTCTGGACTGGTTTTGACATTAATGGGTCTCATCAACATAGTCAGGCCTGATTTAAAGCTTTCGTGACTGCAGGGATTCATTTTATTGGTTCTTTCGGTAAAGTCACGTAGAAGGGAAACAATAAAATAATAAAAATATAAAACAATGAAATTCTCACCACGTTTCGACTGCAACACAAGCAATCATCATCAGCAAGAAAAAAATATTGCTGTGGTTTTCACATCTAATGATGATTGCTTGTGTTGCGGTCGAAACGTCGTGAGAATTTTATTGTTATATTTTTAGTATTTTATTGTTTCCCTTCTACGTGACTTTACCGAAAGAACCAAGAATATAGTCAGGCCTGTTAAAAAAAACACACACTCGTCTCCTGGCTTGTTGTTGTTTCTCCGTGTCCTCAAGACGCTGAATTCTTCTCTCGGTCCTCCAGTTTCTCCTTCCGCATTTGGAATCAACGCGTGTTTTAGAGCATGTGACTGCTATCAATTTCCAGATTATGATATAAGGCGCTTCGTTGAGTTCTCATTTGTGGCCCAGGTCACTTCTGAAAATGTACTCAGTGGGCCTTATCTGATAAAATAAAAAGTTTCGTTTCGGAGTTAAGTTTAAGAAACTTGCACCGTTGTGTCCCATGTGTGTGTCTCTGTGTGTCTCTGTGCTAACTCTCTCTGCTTAGATGTCTATATATGTGTCTGCGATCTGTACTCTATCACTCTTAACCTATAATTTAGCAATCTTTGAAATAACGTAATCAGCCAGACCATGCATTAATTGTGTTTTGACCGACCCTCTGTGTTGCATTATATTGTTTCCAAATTTTACAAAATCTTGTTCGATTTGATGTGCTTCTCCATCTCTCTTTGTCCCCCCTGCATGCTAAGGCCTCGGCACGGAGACCCTATCTCTCTGTGCTCCGTACGTTGTGTCTCTTTGTGTCTCTGTGTTAACTCCCTCTACTTAGGTGTCTGTATATATCTCTGCGGTTCTGCGTTTCCTCTCTCTCTCTTAAATTAGCTCTTCTATGCCTGATGATGATTGCTTGCGTTGCAATCGAAACGTCGTATGCTATTATGTAATTTTATTATTATTTCTTATTTCTACGTGACTTTACCGAAAAAATACCAAAGAGTTGCACCGTTTTTTTCGACCCGGGAGATGGAATCGAACCGGCACCCTCTTGGTTTTGCAAGTCCCAGCGGCTCTGCTCACCGTTGCAACCACTGCGGTAGGATCCATTTGCGTTGATTTTCCTACTTTGCAAAAAGCTGTTCCGTGTTTGCTTTTTTTCACGGACCATTTATTTCCAATTAAATTTAATGTCCGTCCCTTAATAGAGCCAGAGATCGTCGAGATAAATTATTTGTTTTGCAAGGAAGCCCTAAGTTGTTTGTAATTATATATAGACGGTTGCTATTATCGCAGTTGCATTGTTATGAAATGTAGTTTAGCTAACGCCAGTTTTCATATTTGAGTAAAAACCATGATTTGCTGTGGTGGGTGACTGTGGATAATAAAATAAAAAAATACTTCTGTTCATCTGTCCAGAATAAAATAAAATAACAATTTAGTCCATTATACTGATTGGCCTTTAAAGGTAATGTTTTCCAGTCGTATGTGTTTGAGCAGACAAACTCTGAGGCTGGTTTTGACCTTCTGTGGCTCATCAGCCGAGTCAGGCTTGTTGAACATGCTTACTGGGTTGTCACTGTAAAGAGGGGATGGTGCTTTCCACAATAACATTTGACACGATGAGTTTTCATACCATATTGATGCGCGCTCTGTGTTGACAGAGTGCTACCATTCAGACGAAGTGTTCAGTAGTTTTTTCTTGCTGTGGTTGTCCCACCTGATGACGATTGCTTGTGTTGCGATCGAAACGTCGTGATGTATTATTATTATACCTACGTGACTTTACCGAAAGAACCGGTAAGAGTATGGATTCCTGCAGTCACGAAAGCTTCAAATCAAGATTGTTCCAACCAATTATGTTTTGTAGATGAGTAGTATTTCGTTTTGCAAGCCTAACTCTGCTAATGAGTCCGAGAAATGTTGAAACCAGTGCAGAGTTTTCTTCAAAATATACGACTCAATGCCATTTTTTAGATGCTGTTGGGGCAAAAGCAGATTTTGCTTTTCACGTGGACTTTCGTTGAACTGAGTTCTGTTTATGTATCTCATTTTAAATTCGTATTATGACATCAGCACACAATGACCAAGCTCTGTAGTCTTCTATTCACCATTATAAGAAGCGTTATCATGGCATGTACTATCCGCTGCTGGATGAAGCCTCCTCCTCCTTCCCCCATACTCACGATTGCACATTGTTCCGTAATGCCATGGTCTGTTGCACGCCTGCACACCAGCTGACATCCTTGCTCTGTCTCATCACCGTGGAGACGGAGCGATAATTTCACTGCTCCATCTCCACAGTGGCGGTCCTCCACAGCCACGTTCTCTGCCTCTGCTGCCACTCTGACCCCAGTCTCATCCATCGACCATCATCCCGGTCCTGGGCGGACCTCCCCTAGGTCGATCCGGTCCCAAATGAGTACCTGGTCCAGTGTGTAAACATCACCCCTGCACCTCCGATTAGCAACGGTTGGCTACGTAAGGTGCAAAAGAAGTTCAACGTACATTCATTCCAGCGATGTGTCGTGTCCAAGCCCACTCACTTTTCTTCCAGCCAATATTCATGTTGATCTCATTTGTGTTTGTTCCCTGATTCATGCATTTATCTTTCAGTCTGTCAGTGTAATTCCAAGCGAGAATCTCGCCGTGCTTCCCTGCGTACGCAACGAGGCGTGTGGTCATTTCCTGCCAGCAATTATAATAATGCCCCCTCAATTCATCCAGAAAAGGCTCGCTGATTCGCAAAATGCTTTTATAGATCGGATATTTTCTTTCGCTGCATCGGATTTTTCGTCCAATTTCTTACTGTTCCCTATCCAGTGGTTGCCAGACAGCTGGGAAAATATGAGGCTACCCAGACGGATGGTCTGAAAAAAAATCCACAAACAACAGGTTGTATTCTCGAGGATATGAGACATACCTTACTTACCCCAGTATTATAAAAGCAAAGATGGGGGATGCATCTTATAATCCAGTATGTGTCTCTGCGTGTGTGTATGGCCAGATTTGTATAACTTTCTTGACACCGGGCACAAGTTTAATAATACGTCTAATAATACAAAGAATACGGTAATAGGATACGCACAGCAAGCCTGTTCATCGCGCAGCTTTGAGACTATTAGCAAATGCTCGCTGCGCCTGTTTACCGATCTGCAAGTTGCTCCGTACCTGATCTGCATGTAAATGAATGCAGCTGACATTGAATGCCTGCCTTGGGGGTCATTGGGTCTCAGTCCTCTGATATGCAGGCCATACTTTTGCTGTGCCGCAGGCGTGAACGAAGCTTCGCCCGCCGGCTTATTGTGTTCAGCTTGGGTGCCCCCGTGGTGCCCATTGGTCAGCCGAATGGGTACTCCCTCCTAGGCGCCACGGTGGCGAGATGTTAATGACCTCGCCTGGTATGCAGGAGGTCAACGGTTCGATCTCGATCCTGATGCCTGCTGTATATTTGGGGTTTGCAAATTCCGCCCGTGGTGGCGTGGATTTTTGTCCAGCTCCTCCGGTTTTAAATTAAAAAAAGAGATTTAATACAGTGAATTTATTTTAGAGGCTGAAAAACACGATGACCCTGAATTTAGAGACCTAAATTAAAACCGCAATTGTTTGTATTGGTGTTGTCATCGGCTTGCGGGCCTACGTAATATAGGCGGTGCAGAAAAATCAATCATTCTACTGTAATTCTGTGCGCCCACATCTATGCTGGCCACATTAAGCATCCCGCACTGACCAGTGTGGTGAAGTATGGTCAAATAAACCTGCCCCCTCCCCGACGCCCCGTACATGGCGTGGGGAGCCCCCCCTCATCCAGCACTGGATGTGACGGAAGGACCGTGCACTGTACATACACACGTACGTCTCGAATCATAACTATGACCTCATCGCTAATGCTCTTTTAAATTCTAACCCCCCCCCCCCCCTTTTTACTCTCCTCGCGCTTGCACGGTTCAAATCAATTTAAAGCCACCGCCGCGTTGCTGGGAAAATGTAATTTAAACTCTCGCTCCGAGCGACGGAGCAACATGTCGGGTGATTGACGCCGCGTGGCACCGCGTGTCGGGCGAGCCTGGAAAAACACGACGCGCCGTTTCTTCCCCTCGTCTTGAAAATTCCCACGCGCGCGCACGCGGGCTCGTGCGCACGCTCGTGCGGTTGCACCGCGTGCATCAGCGTGGCATAAGCACTGACGCAGCATCGGCGGCCGAGTGTGTGTGAGCATTGAGCGGCCAGAGGCGCGGCCGTAATCGCGGCGGGGGCGGGCGAGCGCGGCTGGCTCGCAGCTACCGCGTAGGTCGTGCAAACGGTTCTCGCCGTCGGCGACTCCGCCGACTTGTCGCGGTTCGTGGGAGGGACTCGAATCGGGAATCGGATCTTTGACGTCCCCTTCTGAGTGACGTCTCGTTTGCACGGTCTCTATTCTTTTTACTTTCCCGCTGATAGCGACGCTGCCGCCGGCGTAACGGTCGGCAGCGCCACCGGATTGGCAATCCAGAGGTCGCCGGTGCGATTTCTCCTCCCGATGCGGTAGTCGAAACAACGGTGGCGAGTTTATTAACCCTTTCCCGTTCTGAGACGTCTGCAAGTTGCAGGGTGGGTGTCCCGTTCACCGCTGAATCTCTGAACGTGCAAGCGGCTCGGCGTAAATTTAATTTTGAGAGGCATAACGCCATTGCTTATAAAGACATTGTGCTCACCGCAGAGGACTGTAGCGACACAACCGCACTCTATGATAGCTGGCGCCGAAGTTTTCCACACGTCCCTCCCGCATGGTCTTGTGGGAGCGTCGGTACGTCTTCCGACCTGAAGACATACCGATAAAGTAATATTTCGTACGTGCACGTCATCGGAACGGAATTGGAAGTAAGAATGGTTGGGTACTCCAGGCTCTATCGGAATCCGTCTTGCCACCGTGGAAGGGCAAGGGAAAACAGCCACTGCCTGTGGAAGTGGAGGTCCAAACCCGGAGGGAGCCTCGTGAGCAAACAATTGCAGGGCTGCACTTTTACTGTTACCCCCCTCTTAAACAAGCTTGGGGTGGAACGGTGGCCTGAGTTCGATTCAGGGCCATGGCGTTGGCCATATCCGACTTGTATGGATTTATGTATGTTGAACTTATTTCACACTGCATGTAGTCAACCGTGCTAATCGGAGGTGCGGGAGGGGGGAGAACGAAAGGACTCGGAGATCCGGATGTTCACGACTATATCAAAATTACTGCGCGTAATCGTGTTAAGGCACAGCGGAGTGGAGTGGTGGCATGGCGGTTAGCGCACCGCGCTACGCGTCCACCTACCCCGAGATCGATTCCCAGCCGCGACCGACATCCGGTGTGAGCGGCGTCCAAACGGGGTCTTGGGTACCCTCCCGTTCGCCAAACTGTCACCTGAGCCAGCGTGATGAAGTATGGTCAAACAATGCCCATGACCTGCACGGCGTGGGCAGAGCCTCGTCCAGCAGTGGATTGACGAGGGGAAGAAGGAGCCAGCTCATTTGTTGAGGATGTCGATGGGTGGTGCTGTGGCGCTTGTTCACAGCACCCATGGACCAACTAAACCGTGCAACCATGTAATAATCTCGCACTGCCCGGAGTATACACCTGAAGGGCAATAATGGGTGGGTGAGTCGGTGAGTGACTGGGTGAGTGGGTGGGTGTATTTGCCGTTCACCAACTATCAGACAGTGCTATTGAATGGCTAAATCACTTAGAATTTAACCTCTCTTAGGCGCTCTTCCTTTGCGATACGAGAGAAGATGAGAGGGTTGAACGTCATAGGACCAAATACACGGAGCGTTTGGGATTTGCCTGATGGAACCATCGTTCCGCGGCCTACCCCTTTGCGATCGACGCCTCGTGCCGATGTTTACACACACCGCACGAGCTCCTATTTTTAAGGCTGAGTCGTCTTGAGAGGGGGAGGCCTAGGACTAGTAGAAATATTCCTCACTTGTTATCGGTCGTGAGCGGGTTGTCGGACTCGTAGCGCGGTGCAGTGCGCTGGCCGACTGCCCACACGCACAAACAGCCGTGACCTTCCACTTGCGCGTCCAGCCTGAAACATGCCTCTCTCGTTGCCGTCGAAGTGTGGTCTCCGCGCAGACCGCGCGCTCGGGCTGTCAGGCCCCGTGTCGAAGGGGGGCCCCACACTGCCACTTTAACACGCCGCACTCCGGCGCTTATTTCCCACGCGGGCGTGAACACATTAACGTGACGGCGGTTGCCTTGACCAAGTAGGGAAAACCGACGGGTGCACGAGATTTGACTGGGGGAAAAAAAAAACAAATTTCAAGGTTTTTCCCGTCGGCGGTCTCCACCTGGAGGTGCGCAAATATTCACCGGGTTTGTCCAATTTTTACTTTTTTTAATCGTGCGACTAGTGCGTTCACGATTTGAAGCTGCTTGAAATGTCGGGAGGAATGTGTGGGACCTTCCAAACAAACGGCACTGAATGGGTAATAATAAATAAAAAGCAAGGGCTGTAAGTTAGGAATCGAACTCAGGTCGCAGTGTATGAACTTGTGCCCTATCATCAATTAAAAAGGACAAAGTGGTTTCCGAATGAGCAATGAGGCAGTGTTCATCTCCCGTATGCAGCCTGGAGCCAGTGATCGAAATTTCTCATTCACATGATGGGGGGCGAGTCTATCCATATGGCAACCACAATTGACTTCCCCACAAAGTGGCACTTACTTTATTTGTTTAAGCATGCTGTGCCATGAACCCAACGACCCGAGTTCAATTCCCGCTCCCAGCCATCAACACCAGTGGCGATAATATGAACCGGTCCTGGGCCTCCCTTAGGTTGACTCAGGCTCAAATGAGTACCTGTTGCGGTGTGTAAACATCGCCACTAGGGATAGAAAGGCGGCCAGGCGTGGTGCTCACCACCTCGTGTGCCATGCCGGCCTTCGTACAGTAGGTGCTACTCTCTAACAGCACTTGCCCCCAACAGTCTCTTTAGGCTACACGGGGGATCTTTGGTATTGTCGTGAGCACACGCATCTTGAGTGGGACAGGACCAGCGGCACTCCCGGGGTGAGAGTGTCCATTCCTTGGTTTGCGTGTGCGTCCTACGGGAACACGACACTCACCAGGACACGAGACCTCTGGGAGGCAGGTCATATAAAAACACAACAGCGGAGCTGCAAGGCAACCCACCGGTGCTTTATTTAATGAGTTCCACAATTGATTTTCTCATCCTGATGTCAAGCTTCCATACCCTTTCATCGCGATTTATCGCCGTCGCGTCATCACGAGACGGCAAACTCGCCGCAGGGCAGTGCCGGCCCGCCTCCATCTTGGTGAACAGGCCCGCGGAAACGGATACCACAGAGCTACCACTGAGATCCCTTCCAGTGACCTCTGGTGCATACACACGCAGTAGGGGGCAGCAATTCTCAGTGTTTGTCAGATGACGGTCAAACCGATATATTTTAATTCTCACTGACGAAAGTTCGCCAATTTAAGTGCGGAACCAAATTTTAACGTGATAGTGGTTTTGTGTGCAGACATTGCTGACCGGGCTTAGATCATCAATTCAACCTATCTGAGAACCTGCTGATCATGGATTCGAACACCCGGACCTCGGCGTTGCCAGCTCAACGCTCTGACCTCTCTGAGCCACCTGGCCACCTCCCAAGATCCATTTTCCGATCCCAGTAGTGAGCGCAATGCTGGCCAGTTCTGGCTTCGCCGTCTGACTCGCTAAATTTAATCTGCAAAGTTTTACAATCTTGAGGGGTCCACTCCCCCCCCCCCCCTACGCTATCCCTGGATTTTCCTTAGCATTCTGGTTATTCTTACCATTTCCCCTCCCCATTTAAATCTTCATATTCCCCCTAATGCCAGGTCCCCACTGAGGCAGCGGGGGCCCCTATTCCCCTTCTTCCCTCCCCCTTTGCGTGCGGTTTCCGCCGCGCCAGAATGGATTAACCACGGATTTTTTGTACCCCGTAAGCCGGAACGTTTTGGCGTGATATATCGGGGCTTGCGTTTTTGTTGTAATGTTTTTTTATTTTATTTATCGAGAGGTGGTACAGCGCCCGGAAGCCTGTTTCCCGCTGCGCGCTCTCCGTCCGACGGCATCAACGGCTCTCTCGAAGTTTCAGAGTGAATATTCTGATGGCTAGCTTACGATTAATTGTACACTGGGGGTTGATCGTCAACTTTTGCTGGAGCCGTTTCGGCTGAATTGTTTTCACCCGCAATGTCAATGGCGGGCATTGCGTAACATGAGTCGTGGTGGGCAGCCATTACACTTTTTTGTTCCATTTTCAAAAATAATTGTACATGCCGCTGAGAAGGCTGCCCCGTGGCGTAATGGTTAGCGCACTTGGACTTGGCCATCCATAGGTCATCGGTTTCCATCTCCCAGCACGTGGCAGTTAAAACGACGGTGCGAGTGTCCGAGTTCTCTCCGGCCTCTTGTCAACGCAGCGGCGTAAGTGGGTCACGCCGCGGTCAGTCCATCGGCGGGTCGCGTGCGCTGGGGTAAAGTGTGCGCACACCCGACCCCTTGCAACATGGTCAGGTCAGCTTGGAAGAGTTGGCCAAATGACCCCCTAGAGGGGGAGCTCTATACCACCTCCGAGAGTGGAGAGGCTTTCTGCCAGCACCGAGCAAGAAATTGCGAGGGCTGTACCCTAACCTGTTCTATGCGTGACTAATTGTTGTATATTCCCAGTGTGAAATCCGCGTGGCACCTATAATGGGTTTATTTCCATTCCAGCTCATGCTACAGACAGCAGGGCCGAGCACGGTGTTGTGGATTGAACCGAGAGTGACATTTTTGTACGTCCCAGCATCCTTCAAGGAGCCGCCTGACACGATTACCAGATTGTGCTTTTATCCAGATGTTTAGGATGGTGAGTCCTGGGTAGCCCTTTGCCTCCCTTAGACAGGGGCTTGGCCAACACACCGCGCCTCCGGTTGGCTACGTACGGTGTGAAACAAGTGGAACATACACGCGACGGTAACGATGCTGTGAGTTTTCGTGAATTGGCGCATCGTGATTCAACTCGAGAACCAATTCTTTGTGTCTGCGTGCGTGTATTTTTTTTTATTTTACCGTCGCGGTGAATACAGCGGCGTCTCTCTCGAGCAACTCTATCCCAGCGACGTGCGATACGGTAGACACGAGTAAAAGGGCAATGCGTGCTTTACACGAGCAAGCTTCAATGGGCATGTCCATCGGTGTAAGAATCGACGTCAATGCCGCCCCCATTTCTCTCCTTCGCCCTCCATCGCTTTACGTTGTTAGGTTCCTCTTTCCTCGTCTTCCCCTCCCCATATAAAAATCCATCTTCCCACTCGCGGCACTCACATCATGGTGGGGCAATGAGCTGACATTTTTTTTTCCCCCTCCTCTAAATGCAGGAGCAAAACAAAAAATAGACCTATCGCTACACCCCTTACACTGTAACCATAGCAACGTGAGGTCTCGCGACGCAGCCGCTGATGATCGTTTTAATTCCATGAGGCACTTTGAGAACCTGTTTTTTAAATTCTTTTTCATTCCCATTACGGGCGTTGAGTCCGCCACATTGGTATCGTAGCGCAGGACTGGTCCTGGTATGAGGATATCAAATGGGGCCTGTTGTTCAATTCCCTCGCCCCCCCCCTTCTGCACCCCCCCCCCCCCCACTTTGTAGCCCAGCGCCTGAGCCACTCCGGCACTGCGTGGGCCCTGGGGGCCGTTGCACCCCCTGCACACTCGACAGCTACACAGCTCGCGGGAGCCGATGATTTGAACCTTCCGCAATGTCGATGGTTTGCTGGGTCACTGAACCACCTCAAAAACCACTTAGCTCTCTCTACCTTAAGATTTTTTTTTCTTTGACCCCCTCCCCTCGGCTCTGTCCCGCAGTGTCATTAAGAAAATAATTAGAAAGAAAAAAAACCCGCCATCCCCGGTAATTATCGTGTCTGTGTCAGTCAACCATGTCCCATTTCATAATACGCGAATTCTCTCCAGACTGTCATTATTTCAGTCACTGGCTCAACTCGGGCGGACGTGCAGCGGGGATCGGCTTCCATTTCAGAGAGGGGTTGTTGGCTTCACGCTGAGCAAACGATGTTTCCATGCTTGCCGTGTCGCGAGTGAATAGCGGGGGGAAATACAGAGCGTAGCATTGGGGAATGGCGATGATTGTGGCCGTGCGGCAAAACAGGCAAAGATCCCCCGCGTAGCCTTTAAAAGGCTGTTGGGGCAAGTGCTGTTTGGCGAGCGCCTATGAAGATCCGGCACGGCACGTGACGGGGTGGGTGGCGAGCACCACGCCCGTCTGCCTTTGTCTTCCTCGTGCTGACGTTTGCACACCGCCGCGAGCCAACTATTATCTATTTATGTTGTATCGAGGCGATGCGCGGGCCCGTTTGCATCGCGCGTCGCGACGCACGTATGCACCGTCAACGTAAACTCAAACGCTTCTACCAGGCAGGGGATAAACAGATGAGGGACGGACCCACTGCCCCGAACCAGTGCGGGGATCCGACAGGAAGAGGGTGAAGGTTGTCTTGATTTGAAGCTTTCGTGACTGCAGGAATCCATACTCTTTGGTTCTTACGGTAAAGTCACGTAGGTAGAAAAAATTATTATAATAATAATATATCACGACGTTTTCCTACGTGACTGGACATGTGAAAAAAACGCCTTCGTGGAAATTGTAACAAAAAAAATGTTTCCGTGCATTACGATGCAAAAGCCACCACGTGCGTCAACAGCTGCCGTGGGGGAGGCGGCTGGGTGGCTCAGAGGTCAGGGCCTTGGTTCGGACCCAGGTCACAGCAGCCTATGGTTGAACCGCGTTCTCAAGTGCAGTGAATTGATGGTCACATCCCGGTCTCCAGTGACTCCGCGAAATAATGCCATCGCATTATATTTTGGTTCTGAATTGAAGTCGGTGAAAATTCCACCTTTGAAAATCAAGCATACCAGTTTTGGCTGTCAGGATGGGTGGGAAAGTGCCGCCCCCTGTGGTGCAGTACAGAGGGCACTTTTTAAGGGATCTCAGAAGTAGCTCTGTGATATCTGCTTCTGTGGGATATTCTCTCACACGAAGGGGTTTACACCGCTCTGCAAGACTTCCGAATAGATACGGTAATTGATCACATCCCATTACGTGACACTGGTAAGACAATCGGGAAACCATTTTGAGGGAGTAGAATACACAAATAATAATATATACATATATTTGTAAATTAAATAGAAATGTGTATTATGCAGGGTAACATTGGCTCACACGATGCGTCTGTGCTGTGTGTACTGTGTGTGTCGTACGGAGAGTAACAATGCCTAAACATGATGCGTCTGTCCTGTGTGTACTGTGTGTGTATCATATGCAGGGTATCATTGGCTTATGTTATGCGTCTGTGCTGTTTGTGTGCTGTCTGTACTGTGTGTCGTACACAGGGTATGATTAGCTCACAGAATACATCTGTGCTGTGTGTATTGTGTGTGTGCTGTGTGTGTAATAGCAGGATATCATTGGCTTACACGATGCATCTGTGCTGTGTGTGTGTGTGTGTCGTACGCAGGGTATCATTGGTTAAACGCATTACGTCCGTATGTATATATGTGCGTTGAACTTCTTTCGCACCATACATAGCCAATCGTGCTAATAGTCTGCGCTGTGCGTGTGCTGTGTGTGTGCTGTGTGGAGCGCAGTGCCAGCCAGGCCTGGCCACGAAACTGCTCTACGAGCTGCTCTACAAGGACCCCATCAAACTCGTGCTGCTGCCTGGCTGCAGCAGCGTGTCCACGCTGGTGGCCGAGGCGGCTCGCATGTTCAACATCATCGTGGTGAGCCGAGGGCGATCGTTGGTGACCCAGCTCTGACCAGCAACTCGCCATGCCCTTGAGAACTCGGTTGTAATGACCGGCAGTTGCTGAAAACTATTACCCCTTTCCCATTCTGGTGACGTACATGTACGTCATCAGTTTTTCCTTCCGATTCTGTTCCAATGACGTACACTTAGGGAAGACGAATTGTGCCACACGCCCTCCCCGCATGGCCGTGTGTGGGAGCCTCGGTACGTGTTCAGGTCGGAAGGCGTACCGATAAAATAACATTATTTCATACGTGTACGCCATTAGAAGAAAAGTTTTTCTTCCGATTCCGTCCCGATGACGTACACGTAGGGAAGTCATACCGAGGATCCCACGAGGCCATGCGGGAGGGCGTGTGACATAGTTTGGTGCTAGCTATCATAGAGTGCGGTCGTGTTGCGACAGGTCTCTGCGGTGAGTAAATAAAATTAACGCTAACCGCTTGCGCATTCCGAGATTCAGTGGTGTACGGGACCCACCCTGCAACTTCCAGACGTCTCAGAATGGGATATGGTTAACGAACTATTTTTATAGTACCAGTTAAGGCTCACTGAGCTACATAGCTCTTTTCCAAAGGCAACCTGGCCACAATTGATAGCCGAAAAAACGCATGTTAAGTTTAAATGTGGTTGGAAAAACCAGACGACCCAGAGAAAAATCCACACGACCACGGGGAGGACATAGAAACTCCAAATTTACAGGGGTCAGGGTCGGGATCGAACCCATGACCTTCCTGTATACCAGGCGAGGTAGTTAACATCTCGCCACGACCTCCTGTATTCCTCCTGTCAACCTAGATTGGAACTCAGACTCTCAGCGGTGCCGGCTTAGTGCTCTGACCTCTGAGCCACCCATTCGCCTCCGCTCACATTGTGACGGCAGTGCCGTTGGCGAACGTGGCAAGGTTTCACAATGATAATAATTTGCAGTGAAAATGTTAATACTCCGAACAAACCAAGATCGCCCGCGGCAACCGAGATACTTACAAGGCCGTTCTTACTTTACATTTCATTTGCAAGTGTTGTTTCACATGTCGGGTGTTAGCTGTGGCACGTCGCACCAGTTGTGCGAGTGATTCACGCACTCGTGACAACAGCGACACCTGGATAAACCCAACGCTTGGCGATGTAATCTGTAAACCCACAGAGACACGGAGAGATACATAGAGACTCCCAAGAGATACACACAGACTCGTGTAGATACATAGGGATACATGACAGTCGGGTCACAGTAGTGCGATTGTGGCCATGCAACCCAAATTTGAGACCATAGAATTAAACCCACTGTGGTCAGCGCTCCAACGGAGGAGGAGGAGGAACAGCAAAACGACACGAACTCTCTCTCTCTCTCTCTGCTGAAGACCTCTCGTCATGGTCAGCAGCAGCAGAACTCGACATTGGCATCGAGCTGCTGAACACATTGCCATCACACGCAAGAATATCATTGAATTATCGTAACTTTCCCTTCCATAAATTGTTATGTTTATTGAAAATTGAAAGTGTTTTAAGTATGATTCACCTACCTGCTTGACACGATTATTGTTCAATTTAGCCGATATTTGTTACGATTCAAATGTTCCTAAAATGTCTTGATATAACCCTAGGTTTCTTTTTAAAAAAGGGGCAGTGTTTCAGAATGGTTTGTTGTCATCACCGGGTTAAATAAAACAGATTAACAAACTGTTATTACTATTATGTAAAAGTAAAAATTATTTCCAGTTCAAATCAGCATTGAAGGCTGTGGCTCAACTTTCGTTTACAGCCCTGGGTCAGTGGTGGAAATTCCACATTCCTATTGGCGGTGGCAACTCTATCCATTGGACGTTCACTGTTACCCTCCCCCCACAAAGTGGTACCTATTTTATCGACCCCGGGTCGTATGCTGGGCCGCAGTCAACTCCTCAACCAGGATTCGAACTCGCAACCTTTCCGGGCAGCTCACTCTGCTGCTGAGCCACCCACCTGGCCAGCGAGCGATCATTACATAAAAAAAAATTATGAATGCGCACCCACACCCCCCCCCCCCACCCCACCCCACCCCACATTTAAATACTCATCTCCCCCTCCCGCACATGTGAATCGAGCGACGGGCTGTCATGGACTCGCGCTTTGTTAAATAAAATCCGCTGTGGTTTTTTTTTTTTGTCAGCTGTCGTACGGATCCAGCTCCCCGGCGCTGTCCAACCGCCAGCGCTTCCCCACGTTCTTCCGCACGCACCCCTCCGCCACGCTCCACAACCCAACGCGCGTGCAGCTCTTCAAGAAGTGGGGCTGGACCCGCATCGCCACCATCCAGCAGACGTCCGAGGTGTTCACGTCGGTGAGCGTTCCCTTCATCGTTCCCCTGCGTTTGTGGTTCGCTATGAATGTCGGTATTTCGCTTAACTGTTATTGTTTATCATCATTAGATTGTTTTACCGTGACTTGTGCGGATGGCGGGGAGGCGGCGGTGTTGTTTTCGTTGTTGATGAAGCCCGATTGAAGAGCTTATTGGCTCACAGGGTAATTAAAAGGAAAATTAATTGAACTGAACCTTCATGGTTGCCTCCATCGTGTGCCATTCATCGTTTCCTCTATCGGTCTCGCATTGATCCCGCATCGATCCAGCATCGTTCCCTTCATCATTCTCGCATCGATCCAGCATCATTCCATTCATCGGTCCCACATCATTCCATTCTTCGTTCCCTTTATTATTTTCGCATCGTTCTCTCATCATCCCTTCATCGATCCTTGCATCGTTCCCGCATCTGGGCATATATGCGAGAATGGACTTGGAACTCATCTCTTCTCAAACACTGAAAGGGCACCCCCAGAAGCAGCTGCCCCCGTGCGGTGCAAGGTGACTCAGCACCTGGCCTGCAATGGGGCGCGCTAGTCCACCAATAGAGCGAGTATTGTTCCGTATAATCCCAATTGCTAATAACATGGGGGCACTTTTTCGAATTTGGCAAATTTGCACCACGGTGCCGGCATAGAAATGGCCTCCTCTTGCAAATGGCGTCACAGGATCTTCTCAACGTCCACCGTGAAGCAGACGCTGCATAGTATTACAGTGGTTATAGCAACCGCGGTAATTACCAGGGCGGCCGCTAGATTCGAACCGTGAACCTCTGCAACATTGACGTACTATATTTGCGGTTGGGGAACGTAATAATAATTTTAAAAAGGGAAGTATCACACTCTTTTTTTTCCAATCGTGCCTTTTCCCTTAAGCATACACGTCTGAAATTAGGTATTAGCAGCAGGTTAAAAAAAATGTTAAACAATTAATCCCTCCGAGGGAGAGAGAGAGTGATTCAGTTGAGCCAGTTGGCATAATAATAGCGTCCTTATTGATTGACTCTGTCACAGGGAAGTCAGAGCCAAATTCCACAGCTTATGAACAATGAGGGAGGGGAAGCGTTTGTGTTCTGCAGTTTCATCAGATTAGATGACACTTTGGAGATCCCCAAATTCCCATCCACCCGCCCACCCCTCTCCCATTTCACCGACCTGGTTTACTCAGCAATTCAGTCAAATAAATAATAGCAGGCCGGGCTGAAGCGTGCGAAATCGAAACGGCTAAAGGTCATTGGTTAGGACTTTGAATCAAAGCCTGGACTTCACAGCAAGAGGAAGCATGGCCCTTCACGCGGTGGTTATGTTCTGTCCAAGCCCCACTTGCTCTTGTTAACAGTCAGAATGATTCCACTACGGTTTGTGAATGTGACCGCTAATCTCTGTTATCTCTTCATCTCCAGTTCCATTATCTCCATCTTTTGCTTATCTCCCTGTCATCTCACGTATCTGTATCTCCTATCTACATGACTCTCATATCTTGTTCATCTCTTTCATCTCATTCATCCTTATCCCTGTAATCTCTATCCCCCCATTATCTCTCGCTCATCTTTACAAATCAGCATCTCAATATCTTTGTGAGTCGTATATTATATCTCAGGGGTGCCACGGTGGCGAAATGTTAAAAAGCTTGCCTGGCATACAGGAAGTCGTGGGTTCGATCCCAACCCTGACGCCTTTTGTATATTTGGAGGTTGCATGTTTCTCTCCCTGTGGTCGTGTGGATTTTTCTGCAGATCCTCCAGTTTTGTTTTTTTGTTATTTTCTTTGAACCTATCTACGTGACTTTACCGAAAGACCCAAACAATATAGATCCTCCAGTTTTGCCCTCCACATTTAGAATCAACATGGATTTATATTATTTGGCTGCAATACATTTCCCCTTCGTTGAGCTGTCCGTTTGTGGCCAGTTCGCTTCTGAAAAATATCTATATAACTCGGTGGGCCTTACCTAGTAAAATTTGAATAGTTGATTAGTTCATAGTTTTCACCCACTACCTGTGATTAGAACTCAGTCCTCAAGGGCATGGCGAGTTGATGGTCAGAGCTTGGTCAAGAAACAATTTCACTCGGCTCAACACGATGACTTTGAACATGCGAGCTGTCTCGGCCACCACGTGGACACGTGGTAAAATAAAAATAGTTCAGTTTTAGTTTAGCTCGGCGGGCCGCTCCCAGGACCCCCTGTGGGCCAGGCGTGGCCCCGCGGGGGACTGCTCGCCGGTCGAGACCTCCCGTGCGCCCTCGTGCGCTTTGTCACTGCTTCTCACAGACGCTGGACGACCTAGAGGACGAGGTGAAGAAGGCCGGCATTGAGATCAGCGTGCGCCAGAGCTTCCTGTCTGACCCCACCATCGCTGTCAAGAACCTCAAGGTTAGTTCCACTGAAGGTCATGCGCGCCTGCCAATTGACAAACTGGGGCGCACCATTAGAAGGCTAGTAGGAGGGGCCTAAGACTAATAGGAGAGGTCTAAGATTATTGGGAGAGGCCTAAGACTAATAGGAAGGGCATAAGGCTTTAGGATGGGCCTTCGGCTAATAGGAGGGACCTAAAACTATAGCAGAGGCCTAAAGCCAATAGAAGAGGCCTAAGGCTAATAAGAGGGACCTAAGTCTAATAGGAGGGGCCTAAGGCTAATAGGATGGCCTAAGTCTAATAGGGGCCTAAGGCTAATTGGGGACGTCTAAGGTTATTAGGAGAGGCCTAAGACTAATAGGAAGGGCATAAGGCTTTAGGATGGGCCTTCGGCTAATAGGAGGAACCTAAGGATATTGAGGGACCTAAAGCTAATAGAAGTGGTCTGAAGATAATTGGAGGGGCCTAAGTCTAATAGGAGGGGCCTAAGGCTAATAGGAGGGGCAATATATGCAAGATCGCAAAAAAACATTGAAACCATCCAATCGAGACGTCAGTAAAAGAAGACGTGAAAGATCCGAGTCTCGAATCGAGCCTCAACCACGAACCGCCACAAGTCTGCGGGGCCGCTGACGGCTGGCGCACATCGTATCACGACCTACGCGGTAGCTGCGAGCCAATCGTGCTTTCCTGCCCAGCTGCGATTACGGTCGCTTGATCACCGCGTTCTAAGCCCAGAGGGGGCTAACCGTTACTCTGTGGTGGCGGCAGCTGCGACGTCCTTATTCGCCTTCTTGTTTAACCCCCATCTGGTCTTCACGCCTGATGGGCTCACAGTGATGACATCACTTTTACTCTATTTAAGACAAGAAACAGGAAGACTTCTTCACACATTTGGCAAAATCGCCTGATGAAGCCGGTTGTAATTCTCCAGCGAAAAAGTCACAGCACTCAAATTGTAAATGTTGCGGGTTTACTCTCCAACACACCGGTGTGCTGGAGTCGTGACTAATTGGCACGTTTTGTTTACGTGACAAACGTGACCATTTATATTTACGCGATCTAACCCAAAAAAACATTTATTATGGATTGTATTGGTCGCGCAAGCCCACTACGTATTACTCATTTATTGTGGAGCACGAGAGGCTGGGGGGGGGGGATAGAAGTATTTCTCGCTAAAGGTATTTGCAATCCTGCAAAGCTCCCATCCTGCGGCGTTCGCTAAATGTCCCGATATTAATTAAACCCGAGATTCCTTCTTAACCAGGCTGTGGCTGTAGAGACAAAATGTTTTTATCTCTCTTTAACAGCGCGGGATTGATTTTTTACGCTTTCTCGTGCCTCCAAGTCAATCGAACCGAAGCAAGGCCCGCTGTGTGTTAATCCTCACTCGAGGATTAGAGGCGCGATTGGCTTTGGCGTAGATAATTAAGTCTGGAGAAGTCACTTGGATCAAGATCAGATGACCACACATCATCATCGGCCATGGTCAATCAGCTGCTGGATGAATGCCTCCCCGAGCTGCCTGCGCACCTCCGATTAGCATGGTTGGCTACGTACGGTGCGAAAGAAGTTAAACATACATACAAGCCACCACCACCACCACTCACCATCCTGCGATGTACTAATCTTGCTGGCATGGTCCTCACAGTCCAGTGCTCTCGAACGTGTGCATTAAACTGATTTCGTCGCTCCTTCTCCACCCCGGGACACGTTGCATCACCTTTGCTTCCACTCCTAGAAGACCAATAGCCACCGACAAATGTGGACGAATGCACGGCAACATCGTTGGCCAAATGCAGCCTCGTACCTCCATTCCGCATTCTTGCTGTGCACACCGTGCAACCTGTGACATTTCCATCATTGGCACGACATTGATAAATAATACACACCAAGATGAAACATTGTTGCAAAGCATCATGGGACACACCCACAAGCCCTCTGTCTCAATGCATTGTTGCAACCTTGCCACCTTTCTTGGGTGTTTAAGATGCTGGAAATTGGAAGGGAGGCCGACATCGCCAGCATCTTTGAGAAAGGACGCGGCTCACAGGAACAGAGACGACAGTGGTGTCATTTTTGTTTCCTGCATCGAGAGTATTTTAGGGGAAGTGCGCGGTGGGGAAAGTGACTCCAGATGAAACGTGACAATTTTTACTCGTCGCTAAATTGTCACAACGCGCATGCAGAGAACAGGAGGGGCCCCTCCTCCCCAGGTAACAGAGCCGAGCGCGAAATACAAAATACAATTAATCAAACCGCAACACTTCTGGTCCACCCACCCTCCCTCTGCACCCCCCCCCCCCCCCCCAAGCTAATCCCACGGCAACAATGGTGATTATGATATTTATGACGCCGCATTAAATCTTTATATTTACCACGGTACGGCTGGTTCATGTCCCGTGCGTTTAAGCTCGGTTGCCGTGGCGACGGGCCGTTCCATCAAACGGTCTGGCGCGCTCCGCTTGCGGGCGGTCGTGAGATTCGAATGAAAAAATCCAGCGAACGATGTTTCTTGAAATCTTATCGCGAGGGAGGCGGGCAGGGTCAGGGCTCTTGAGCCGCCACCGCTGGGGACCGTAGGTTAGAATCCATGTTTCATCTACCGATGATTAAACCGACTTCTCAGGTGGAGTAGTGAGTCGATGGTCTCAGGCCAGCC
Source organism: Petromyzon marinus (assembly GCF_048934315.1). NCBI lineage: Eukaryota > Metazoa > Chordata > Hyperoartia > Petromyzontiformes > Petromyzontidae > Petromyzon > Petromyzon marinus. The sequence goes on from NC_133723.1 coordinate 8,220,116, forward strand.
ACCAGTGACTGCACAAAAATAAAATTTCACCGTTCAATTAGAATTTTTCACTTTAAATTGGCACAACTGCAGCTCTTGAGAATTACACGATTTGGTTTTGCTGCCATGCGACGAACATGTCTGTTTATCGGGCTGCATGGGACCGTTCAGTGCCCGTAAGTGTGGATGAGAGGTCACTGGAAGGGATCTGAGAAGTTGGTCGGTGATATCTCCTTCCCGTGGATCTATTTTGTAACACGGGGTGACGACCTGATGACACTACGCCGATAGCACAGCCGACATGAAACCGGTAAAAAGACAACAATTAGCATGGTTGGCTACGTGCAGTGAGAAAGAAGTTCAACACACATACAGAAGAAATCCAAATAGCGGTGGCTCAATTACATCTGCTTTTTGCTTCTAATCTCCTAGCTAGTTCCTCCGTTGTCTTGAGCTTCAAACATGAGGACTCAGTTGGAGTTAGTTGAACAGAAACCCTACTGAGCAACGGCTTTTACTTTGCTTTCCGAAACGATCGTGCAACAGCTATGAGAACGATTTGATAGAGCTGCCCTCTACGCCGGGGCATCTCGGAGCGCTTTTACACGTGACGGGGTGGCTTGCACCACATCTCAAACATTTGAAAGGCCACCACCGCCCCCCCCCCCTTCCCCCCCCACCAAGTGGCAGCTGTCCCTTTGCGGTCCGCCAGTAAAGTGCGAGGATTGCTGCTATGTGCGATCCCAACTGAGTGACTTGAGGTTTTAAATTATTCAAATGTTTTCAAATGTAGACCGTGACGCCGTATGTGTGCACGTATGTGCGTTTCGGCTTCCTTCGCGCCGCACGTAGCCAAACGTGCCAATCGGAGGCGCCGTCGCACGACAGCCCGCTTCGTTTCGGACGACATCGGTTGCGATCTTTAGCATCCACTGTGAAGCAGACGGCGAGTAGTATTTTACGGTTACTTCACCCCGCAGCATTGACCAGGGCGGCCTGCCGGAGCCAAGCCACGAGCCCCTGCGGCACGCGACGGGACGCACTACCCCGCCGCCCGGGCCGTGTTCGCCGCCCGACCACACGAGCGAACCTCTCGCGTTACCGATGAGCGCCCTCCGATGAGCACGGTTGGGCTGCGTACGGTGCGATTGAAGTTGAGCATACACGCGTACGTTACCAACACGCTTTGTTGCTTTGCAGCGTCAGGATGCCAGGATTATCGTCGGGCTCTTTTACGAAACGGAAGCGCGCAAGGTGTTCTGTCAGGTGAGCGACACTCGCGGCGCACGCTCGCCGTTTTAATTTTGCGTGAGAGGTCCCTCGTCCTCTGCTGCGGTTCCCCACGGTCTGGAATTTCCAATGACTATCTCTCTACCGCACCTCTATGTATGCATGTTGACATTCTTTCGCACCGTACGTAACCTACCGTTCTAATCGGAGGTGCGGTGTTGAGTCTGTGGGCAGTGTTGAGTCTATAGGCAGTGTTGAGTCTATGGGTAGTGTTGAGTCTATGGGCAGTGTCGAGTCTATGGGTAGTGTTGAGTCTATGGGCAGTGTTGAGTCTATGGGCAGTGTTGAGTCTATGGGTAGTGTTGAGTCTATGGGTAGTGTTAGTCTATGGGTAGTGTTGAGTCTATGGGCAGTGTTGAGTCTATGGGCAGTGTTGAGTCTATGGGCAGTGTTGAGTCTATGGGCAGTATTGAGTCTATGAGTAGTGTTGAGTCTATGGGTAGTGTTGAGTCTATGGGCAGTGTTGAGTCTACGGGCAGTATTGAGTTTATGGGCAGTGTTGAGTCTATGGGTAGTGTTGAGTCTATGGGCAGTGTTGAGTCTATGGGTCGTGTAAGTCTATGAGCAGTATTGAGTTTATGGGCAGTGTTGAGTCTATGGGTAGTGTTAGTCTATGGGTAGTGTTGAGTCTATGGGCAGTGTTGAGTCTATGGGTAGTGTTGAGTCTATGGGCAGTGTTGAGTCTATGGGCAGTGTTAAGTCTATGGTGCAGTGTTGAGTCTATGGGTAGTGTTGAGTCTATGGGTAGTGTTGAGTCTATGTGCAGTGTGTATGTATGTTGAACTTCTTTCGCACCGTACGTAGCCTACCGTGCTAATCTGAGGTGCGAGGTTATACAATTGAGAGAAGGCTCAAGAAAGGTGGAGAGAGACGGGGCTCTATAGCAGGTAAAAAAACGCTTTGCTGGCTGACTGGGAGGGATGAACATGTGGTCACGTCCAAAGGACGAGCGGGTTGCTTGACTACTATAGTTGATGTTGTTAATTATATTTGGTTACTCGTTTTTTTTTGCATGTGCCTCTGTCTCGTTCTTTTCCGACGTTGTCTGTTCCTCCGTAGGGGACCGCTCTGACAATGTTCTTGCTCTGTGCCGATGCGCCAACGGATCTCCCTTTTTCAAACCGGCCGGGGTTAACTGGGGAACGCGGGATTTTCCTGTGCAGCGAGTAAACGTCGATCCGAATCGCTATTCGGTGTCTCGAGATCGTCAACCGCTCCACGATACGTGCCGGCCTTACCCGTACCTCTGGAGGTGGCAACACCGATGAGCCCCTTGTGCACGCACGCCGCATTGCCTTCGCGTAGGTCTACAAGGAGAAGCTCTACGGCAAGAAGCACGTGTGGTTCATCATCGGCTGGTACGCCGACAAGTGGTACCTCAAGCCCGACCTGGCCATCAACTGCACGGCCGAGCAGATGCAGGAGGCTGTCGAGGGTCAGGTCACCACGGAGATCCTCATGGTCGACCTGGCCAACACCCGCGGCGTCTCGAACATGGTAACAGCGTGAACTAAACGATAAACTTAACAATTTTTTTTTTACGTTGCCAGAAGTGGCCTGGCTATCACAAATTATAGTTAAACGAAGTGGCTTCTCGCGTGGAAATGTATAGCAGCCAAATACTCCAAAACGCATCTTTCTAAACGTGGAGGGGAAAACCGGAGGACCCTGAGAAAAATCCACTTGATCACGGTTAGAACGTGCCAACTCCAAATAAACACGTGTCAGGGTCGGAATCGAACCCATGAACCCACGACCTACTGTATACCAGACGAGGTAGTTCACATCTCGCCACCCTGGTGTTGCGTGCTTCTTCTGCCGTGTGGTTTGCTGGAGAATAGCAGACCTTTTGTAGGGGAGCAGCAAGTTGTGAAAGGTTTTTGTCACAGCCAGGCCCAGGGCCTCTGGGGTGAGGCTGTGGGATGGCTTGTTTACCTCCTCCGAATGAGCGGGAGAGGCGCACAAATAGGCGAGGTGTGGCCCATCGTTTGCAACGCTTCCACGGTCACAGCACTTGGGTTGCTTTTTTAAAATCTTCCACTGACGGAGGAGATGAGTGCGTGTGTCTCATACCGAAATGCGGAAATGTCCCAAACATGTTCACTAGTTAGGCCCGGCCCGGCCCCTACTAGCGACCGTGTGGCGGCCGTCAATAGGGCCTAGTGGGGACCCGGCCCCGCTGGGCCCTATTGATGGTCGCCACACTGTTGTCGCACTGCGGGAAGCTGCTGCCCTAAGTCTCTCATGACTCTCCGTTGCAGACGTCGGACGAGTTCATCAGCCGCCTGGTGAAGAACCTCACCAAGACTCCGGAGGAGACGGGAGGCTTCCAGGAGGCCCCCTTGGCCTACGACGCCATCTGGGCGTTGGCACTGGCCCTGAACAAGACGGCTCAGGAGCTCGCGAAGAAAGGTGTGCCACGCGGAGCTTTTGTCGAGTACTCTAAAACAAACTAAAAACTGTTTTTTTATTTTGCCAGGTAAAGCCCACTGAGCTATACAACTCTTTTTCAGAATCGGCCTGGCCACAAATGATAGCTCAACAAAGCGGCTTACCATGTTGACATTTCTAGCAGCCAAATACTCTTAAACGCACGTTTCTACTCGTTGTGGAGGTGGCCGTGGGGTGGTGGCTACGCACGTAGCCCCGAATCCAGCGAGGCGTCGGTGGATCACGCAAATGTTGGTAAGCTTCCTTTCCACGTGCATCAAGGTGGCATTACCGTGGCTCTCCAGCAGAAGGCAGTACAGCAAGTGTGGACGAATCTCAATCTGTCCCATCTGTAAAAGATAGAGTGTTGGCCCCTCCTACGCGTGGGTTTCCCTTTGGGTGCTCCGGTTTCCTCCCACGTGTTAAAAAACATTCCTTAAATAACCGATAACACCTTAATATATAGAGGATCACAGAGCTTGGGGGAGATTTTGGCGCTGCCTTTTTTGCCTGTCTGTGGTTGCTCGGACCTCCCTTCGATTGCGTGCGAATCACGATCATCTGAACCTGCTCTGGGACTCTCCTAGGTCGACTCAGCCTCAAAATGAGTAGCTGGCGCACGGTGTGTAAAACATCGTCACTTCAGGAGAAAAAGGCGTCCGGGCGTGGCCCTGGCCACCCAACCGCTTGTGTGCCGTTGCCGGCCTTCATAGCTGCTGCTCGCTAACAGCACTTGCCCCGAAAGTTTGTTAAGGCTACACGGGGGGAAGGGGAGGGCGGTGAATCTTTGCTTGGTTCGTCGGCGGCAATGGTGGTCACCTCGGTGTCGGGTCTGGCGCCTGCAGGGATGCGGCTGGAGGATTTCAATTACTCCGACAACACGATCACCAACGAGATCTACAAGGCGCTCAACTCGTCCTCGTTCGACGGCGTTTCGGTAAACGAGTCGCTCCACCACTACCATGCTCATCTTGCGTTCACAGAGGCTCGATGAAACCAGTCCCATAGCTGTCAACACATACGGTTTACGCTGTGTTCTTGTACAGGAAAATTAACTTTTAGGTCCATACGGCGTACAGCCGTTTCAATACGGGCAATTTTTTTGTCTTTGTTTGTGTTTCTTGTGACGGTGACTTTGTAGGATGAACGTTGAGATTTACAAGGGCACGGGGTGACCGATAAGGTTTGAATTGGTCTGTAATAAAGTAGGGCACTGATAAGGGGTTGACATGTATGCCACTCAGCTAAACTATTTTAAATTCTACCACCGAGCTAAATATAGCTCTCTTTCAGAAGTGGCTTGGCTATCACAAATGATAGCTCAACGAAGTTTGACTTATCACGTGTAAATTTACAGCAGCCAAATACTAAATGCACGTTCCGATGCCGTCGAGGTCGTTGTGACATCAACTTCCACGGAACGTCAAGGTCACTGGACGGCGTCTCAGAATTAGTTCTGTAACATCACCTTCCGCGGAACGTCAAGGTCACTCCACGGCGTCTCAGATTTAGTTCTGTGACATCACCTTCTGGGGAACGTCAAGGTCACTCGACGATGTCTCAGATTTAGTTCTGTAACATCACCTTCCGCGGAACGTCAAAGTCACTCCACGGCGTCTCAGAATTAGTTCTGTGACATCACCTTCTGGGGAACGTCAAGGTCACTCGACGATGTCTCAGATTTAGTTCTGTAACATCACCTTCTGGGGAACGTCAAGGTCACTCCACGGCGTCTCAGATTTAGTTCCGTGACATCACCTTCCACGGACCGTTCACGGTGGGGGGGGGGGGGGGGCGACGGCGCTGCTCAGCGAGAGGATTTACCCGCCTCGTGACACGATGCCAATATCGGGATTGCATTGCATGTTTTGTTGTGCTGAAACGTTCCTGAACGTACATTCCGTCTTTTAACATTCCCCCGCCGGTGGGGGCTGCGTGCAACGCAGGGCCACGTGGTGTTTGACGCAAGCGGCGCGAGAATGGCCTGGACTCTCATAGAGCAGCTTCAAGGTGAGCGGGGCACCACTGCGGGTTCACTCCGAACTCTCTTGCACCCTGAGATGTTCGGATCGCCTTCTGCTAAGTACTCCGAGGGCAAGCCTCTGTTCCTGCAGGGGTGACCGTGCGGATCCCAGGCTTTGGGACAACACTTTGCCTTTGCTAATAATGCCATCAGAGTCGTGAGAGCTACTGACGTCTGTGTCTTGAAAACTCACCTCTTTAAATTGGCCTTCTTATTCGCCCAATTCTGTCCGATTACCCTTTGCAGGCCCTGTTTATTTCCTGGCTTTTCATACACGATGGCGCTTTGTGATCTACGGATAACACGTGCCACTTTACAAATGTAAATTATTGATGATAAGCCACGTTTGCAAGGTTGATCCAGGTAATATCTACGGCGGTGGGAATGTGTAGAACTTTACAGTAATAATGACAGGAGCTGTACTCGGTTTATTGACTTTCTGGAGGGTTAAAAAGGGCAGAGTCGAACCCTGATCGATCGATCGGGTGGGAGGTTGGTTGCACCCGGGCCTCACAGCAAGAAGTCCATGGGTTCGATTCCCGACTCAGACACCTTCCTGTGTGGAGTTTGTATGTTCTGCCGCCCTTTCTACAGTTTCCTCCCTTAGCTAAAAAATATAAAAAAATAACCAAATTACTCCTTTGAAATTACACAGCAACATTTCCCTGACTGTGAAAATTTGGCAGGCCCCTCCTGAAAAAAGATTTGAGACTCAGTGAGGTTTCTGTGTAAATACATGGAATTTTAACCCTTTTCCATTCCATCAGTTTTTCTTCCGATTCCATTCTGATGACGTACGTATGCGTGTATGTCATCAGAACGGAATCGGAAGAAAAACTAAAATAAAATAACTTTATTGGTACACCGAGGCTCCCGCAAGGCCATGCGGGAGGGCATGTGACACAGTCTGGCACCGGCTATCACAGAGTTGCGGTCGTGTTGCTACAACTCTATGCGGTCAGCAACGATGTCTTTAAATACAGCGGCGCTTCTACGCCGCTCTAAAAAAAATTAACGCTGAGCTGCTTGCACGATCCGAGATTCGGGGGCGAACAGGAGCCACCCTGAAATTTACAGGCATCTCGGAGCGGGAAACGGATTAATAATATAATCGTGATTTTAACTCGTGGCGTTTTTGCAAGCCAACGTGTCTACCTCTGCACCACTTGGGCAGCTGTGTAACGGTGAATATGATTTATGATTTGCAGACCTTGCTGGTCCACTGTTGGATGAAGGTCTCTCCATGCTGGTTATACGAGTTGTTTGACCATACTTCACTACACTCACCGGTGTGAGCTGGTGAAGCGGGGGTGGGGGCGGGTTGACCAGGACCGGTTTGGATATCACTCGCAACACTGATCTTTGGCCGTAGCCGGGAAAATCGACCGCGGGTCAGGCAGACGTTGACGTTTCTTTGCGGTTGTGTTGACTCGTTAATTCTGCCCTTCTGTGCGCGTTCTAGATGGCAAGTATGTGAAGATTGGGTACTACGACAGCAACAACAATAATCTCTCCTGGCTCAACACGGACCGATGGATCGGTGTGTGTGCGCATGTGTGTGTGTGTGGTCCGAGCCTTTATAGCACAGTGGTGTGTGTGATGCTGGACAGAAGCAAACTCGGCAAAATCTAAGAGCTCCAAATAGCTCAAGGGGTCTCACCGGACTGGCGAACCAAATATTCAGCTGAAAATCAGATCGAAACAAAAATTCAGTTATTAAGCGCTAAATAAATGTATTAGGCGTTAATTACTTGTAAATGTAATAAAAGAATGTTGTCATTCTACTAATATATGTAGCATATATAAATAATTGAACGATTGAATAAAATATGGCTTGTTAAAATATAGATTGTGTATGGACAGTTGATAGCTATGGTAGGGAGTTATACGGCAAGTAAACAGTTGGAAACCACTGATGTATAACTTTTTATACGTAACATATAATAATGTTACGTATTATATAATTTTCCATCAAACTAAGAGGGATATCTAGAAAAGGTTTTCGTTGATTAACATCAAAAAGTCCACCGGAATAAGTTAAGAAGGCCTGACTCTGCAGATGAGACACTTCACGTCGAAACCGGTCCAGAGGTTGTGTGTGCTGAATCAACGCTGCTGAAACGATTGCCCTCCCGGAGGGCCATGACGCTGATGGGATGTGTAAAACAATATACCGTCCTTTTATTTATTTTTTACACGGAGCAACAATCATGTAAACTATACTCTTTGATTCTATTCGGTAAAGTCACGTAGGTAAAAAAATAAAACAACAAAAATCACGACGTTTCAGCCACAACACAAGTGGCCTTCATCAGGTGGAAGGGACCGGACTGTCCAGAGGACAGCGTTGGAGTGAAGACAGCCAAGCCCAGGTCGCGTCCTTTAAGCTGTGTGGTCCCTTCACCTGATGAAGGCCACTTGTGTTGTAGCCGTCGTGATTTTTGTTGTTTTATTTTTTACCTACGTGACTTTACCGAATACAACTAAAGAGTATGGATTATTGCAGTCACGAAAGCTTCAAATCTAGAATCATGTAAACTATGCATATTGCCAGTTTATGAATTGTTTTTATTTCATTTATCGATGCACCATTAACACCCCAAGGTTAAGTGTGCCTCGTGTTGTCACCCAGCCAAGCCTCACGGCATCTGAGGAATTTGCTCATGGGGGGAGAGAGTCACGCGTAGCGCTCGTGTTACCAATATTTTTTTAATGAGCGTTTTTTTTTTTTACAAAAGCCATTGATCATTAATTCATTTCTCGATTGTGTTGCTCCCGCAGAAATCCCATCTGTTGATTTCGACTTTGGCTCAGCCACTTGATAATTAGCACGCTGGCGCCTAATTCAGCATGAACAAATTACAGCCCCTTTTCTCAATCCACTGCTAAGTGAACGCCCCCCCCCGCTCCCAATGCCTTTTTTGGCAATCGGTGTTTGTTTGGCCATAGTTCACCACAACGGTTAGGACTGGTTGGAGGAATATTTGGGGTGTTGGGTCATGCGTGGTACCAATTCGGATATCAATTGCCACTCTTGCTAGCCGTGACATGGAGTCGAACTTCCTCATTGCAATGCGCAAGCCACTGCCGCACAACTCTTCAGCGCCGTATCTGCCGACAAGGCAGGGGGCTGCCTTCAAATCGGCAAGCGCTCTCTGTGTCTTGCGTCAGTTGCTGCCACCTCGTGGCTATGTGCTATGTATGGAATAACGTTATTTAAATCTTGACTTAAAACTTTCGTGGTCTGCATAAATTCATATTATTTGGGTGTTTCGGTAAAGTCACGTAGATGCGTTCAAAGAAAATAATAATTTAAAAAAAACTACGACGTTTCGATCGCAACACAAACGGTCGTCATCATAGTTGTGGACAAATAACAATGTACGGGGGGGGGGGGTCCAGATGTCTTGTGACGCCCATTTTATTCTGTAAAACTTAATACTCTTTTTTAAAGTAAGGTTTATTTTTAAACGTAAATGATATGCACACAAAAAAACATGTTAGGAGGAAATTAATTTGGACCACCATGTACACCACTCAACACATTCCCCAGTACAACTGGCCTTTACAGGAAAACATATAGATATATACACTGTAATAGGCGACGTTTCGAGCAATTACCCTTCTTCATAGCATATAGTAGTTGTTATGAAGAAAAAGATCATTGTTAAAACAATTTAACTCGTGCACATGCATGACTTCTGAAACAATAAGAATAGGTTTTACCTTCTCTGTGTGTTAAGATGTTCAAACACCAAATAGAATCAAGTCCGCATTAACCTCACACGGCACTTGTGGTGTTTAAACACCTTAACACACCTGTTTTATTGCCAGAAAGGGGTAAAACCTATTCTTTATTCCATACTCTTTGGTTATTTCGGTAAAGTCACGTAGTTAGAAATAAAATAAAATAAATCACTACGTTTCCATCGCAACACAAGCGGTCGTCATCGGGCAAAAGGAGTATGGATTCCTGCAGTCACGAAAGCTTCAAATCAAGATTATTCTTTATTTTGTCATGCTTTGATACTGGCAAAAAAAAAGGTCCCATTTTGCGTGGTTTCTGTAACGCTTTGCAATGCACGATTGTGCCCGGAAGGCATCTGATTAGCGGTAATGACGGTGGCTGCTAAACCATCACACCACCGTGGTTGATCTGGTCCATGCGCAAGATATTTAAAGGAGAATCTTGATTTGAAGCTTTCGTGACTGCAGGAATCCGTACTCTTTGGTTCTTTCGGTAAATTCACGTGGGTAGAAAAATTAAATAAATCACGACGTTTCGATCGCAACGCAAGCGGTCGTCCTCAGGCGTAAAAAATAATCAAGCAGTGCAACTGCTGAACCAGCACTGTCATGATATATTATTTTTTTGTTTATTTTTTTTACCTACTTGACTTTTACCGAAAGAACCAAAGAGTATGTTAAAAGGAGATTTTGCCTATTGGGTTTCTGTGGGAAAAGAGCTTCATAGCTCATCAGATTTCTCCAGGATAAATACAGATTTTAATGTATTGTCTAAATTTGTATTTGAACATTTATTGAGTGAATGTGTGTTGTCTTGGTGTGAAATCTGAACTTATATGCTTTTAGTTACATACTATTTAGTTGAGTGATTTACCTACCTTATAGATTGTACTCCGATTGTTTTTTTTTAATGTTGTTGTCGTAACTTTCTGACCCGACCCCTTTACTGGACACCTGTGGGAAAAAAAAAAAAACAACTTCAGGATGAATAAAGATTCCGATTGAATGTACGCCGTGTGCTGTGACCTCCAGGAGGCTCGCCTCCACCCGACCGAACCAAGGTGGTCATCCAGTTCCGCTACCTCTCGCAGAAGCTCTTCATCTCCCTCTCCGTCCTCGCCGGAATCGGCATCATCTTCGGATGTGTGTGCCTCGTCTTCAACATCTACAACCGGAACGTCAGGTGAGCCTGGCGGCGAGTGTCCACGGGAGCGACGTGGGTGTACGCGCGGCCAGACGGAGCGGCGTGGTTGGGTTAAACAGCGTGCCCCTTAACGCCGTTCTTTTTACTTTGCTTTTCAATGTGTTTCCTTCGCCGCTGTAAAAAGGCGAAAAGGTGTGTAAAGTGCTCTTGAACGCCCCAGTGTGCAGGGCGCAATATCGAAAAGGCAATATCGTCTGGCCGAATTCCGCGAACGAGTGCTTGGCTTTCCATGGTAGGAAACCGAAGAACCGAGAGAGAACCCATCGTACATACGAGGGGGCTGTGCCCAGAGCTCCACACAGATGTATGTTGGACTTCTTTCGCGCAATACGTAGCCAACCCTGCTCATCGGTGGTGCGCGGGCGAAGGACAACAAACCAAACACAAAAACCAGTTCTAAAGAAATTAGTTTTTCAATCGAAATGTTTTACAAGTGCATAGCTCCAGTGGCTTCCTAATATCAGAAGCAAGAGCGTTCCAGACGGCCGCAGAAGCGCATCTGAAAAGCGCGCGATGCGGTGACCACCGTCTTTGTTCGATGGTTCGCCAAAAGCCCCTGCTGCTGCGAGGACGACAGGAGTTCCCGTCATAGTTCATGCTCCTTTAGCTAGATCAGCCGAGTTCTTGTGGTTCAGATAACCCTTGGTTTACGTTTCCCGTCTCTGTGACTGCAGATACATCCAGAACTCGCAGCCCAACCTCAACAACTTGACGGCGCTGGGATGCATCCTCACGCTGGCCGTGGTGCTACCACTTGGTCTGGACGGCCTCCACATCAGCGAGAGTCAGTTCCCGTTCATCTGCCAGGTAATAATAACAACACGGTGGCTAGGAGATGTTAACACCTCGCCTGATATGCAGGAGGTCAGGGGTTTGATTCTGACCCCTGACGCCTGTTGTATATTTGGAGTTTTGCGTGTCTCTCTCCCCGTGACGGCGTGGATTGTTTTTTCAGGGTCCTCTGGTTTTTCCCTCCGCATTTATAATCAACGTGAATTTGGATTATTTGGCTGCTATACATTTCCACATGATAAGCCATATCTTTGAGCTATCGTTTGTGGCCAGGTCGCTTCTGTAAAAGAAACTGATAGCTCAGTGGCCTTACCTGGTAAAATGGTTTTTATTTGTTTACCTTTCCTATACTTTGCACTCCTCTCGTGTTTTAGTACTGTTTGTTGTAATTTTATGGCCTGCACCGACTGGACATCGGATTCCTCCAGTATAAATATAAATTCTGATTCTGAATCACAAAAATAATAATATTTTAGTATATCACGACGTTTCGATCTCAAAACAAGTGGTCGTCCTCAGAACTTCAGCAGTTCCACTGCTGGATTATTTTATATTATTTTCCGCCTGAGGACGACCGCTTGTGTTGCGATCGAAACGCTGTGATATATTATTATTATTATTTTTTCTACCTACGTGACTTTACCGAAAGAACCAAAGAGTATGGATTCCTGCAGTCACGAAAGCTTCAAATCAAGATTGAATATTTTAGTACCTGCGCCGTTCCTACAGCGGCAGGTCTATCGCGACGGAAGGCGCTCTGTCTCACAGACGGATGTAGGCCCGTCGGTAGGAGCGATGTTGCCGCGTGTGAATCCCAATTGTGAGCATGGTTGCGGCGGCGGCGGCGGTGTGCAGGTGCGCGTGTGGCTCCTGAGCATTGGATTCGGCATGGGCTACGGCAGCATGTTCACCAAGATCTGGTGGGTGCACACCCTGTTCACCAAGAAGGACGACAAGAAGGAGATGAGACAGGTACGGTCGGTAGTGCCTCGCTTTAGCGCGTGGTATGCGTGTGCCGCATGTCGAGCACGTAGCCAACCGTGCTAATCGGTCGGTGCAGGGGGAAGGACAACAGGCTAAACACGACAACCAGTTGTAAATAAATGAGTTTTCAATCTAGATTGTTTTAAAGTGCCATAGCTCCAGTAGCTTCCCCAATATTGGAAGGCAGAGCGCTCCAGACGCGCGATGCGATGACCATCTTTGTTCGATGGCCAGCCAAAAAGCCGCTGCGAGGATGACCGGAATGTGTCCCACCATCACGCTGTGTGCGCATAAATTGTACCTTGCCAAACGTTATCATTCCGTTATTTCTCATGGAGATGTTTTTTTTCCCTTTACGCATTTTCGATCAACGTGGCACGCAGCTGCTTCCGCGTTAAACGAGGAATTTCTGTTTAACACGTAGGCTTTTTGGGACCAATATCATCCATAATAAGGTTTTTTTCGGGGGTTAGATCGCGTAAATATATAAATGTGTCGTTAGACCCACCACCGTTAAACCCGCCGGTGGTGGCGGGTTTAACGACACATTTGTATATTTACGCGATGTAGCCCCCAAAAAAACCCCTGTATTATGGAGGAATTTCTGTGCAGTAAACAGTGGGATTGAATGTAGCAATAAAAACAAAAATTACTCACTTGGGATTCGGTTAAAAAAAAAAACCTAAGCATCAGGTGGCTTCTTAGAATCGATGTGAAGAGTTGAGGCATCGTGAGCATTGCCCTGACTTAACACCCCTGCCCCTCACCCACCCCCGCAGCAACTGGAGCAATGGAAGCTCTACGTCACCGCGGCAGTTCTCATCTTCATCGATGCCGTCACCATCCTCATCTGGCAGCTCGTCGACCCCTTGCAGAGAACCGTCGAGGTAATCCGTCATTATCACCTCGTCGTCATCATCATCATCATGATAAACATCAACATCATCATCAGATGTGGTCATCCCACTGCTGGAGGAAGGCCTAGCCCTGGGTCATCCAACATCTGTCACGGTCCCACGCTATGACAATCCATCAAACCACTGGCGTGCATGCTGATTTCACTGCTCCATCTCCACGGCGGACGTAATTGCTCTCTCGTGCGTGTTCGCCTCCGTTGGCTGCCACTCCGTTGACCATCTTCCCTCCGGGCACATGACGTGCCCTGCCCGAAAGCCCGCTTACCTCTCCTTCACAGTCTTAATGATGTCTTTAATTCGGGTCAAACCTACGAATTTCGCTAAACTACACTTACTAAACTTTTTATTTTACCAGGTAAGCCCCACTGAGCTACATGGCTCTTTTTTTTTAGAAGCGCCCTGGCTGTCACAAATGATAGTTCAACGAGGTGGCGGCTTATCATCACGTGGACATTTGTAGCAGCAGCCAAAAACTCATAAACACGTGATGTTGATTCTAAATGCGGAGGGAGAAACCGGAGGACCCGGAAGAAAATTCACGCGGCCAGGGGGAGAGAGAGACACGCAGATTCCAAATAAACAGCAGGCGTCAGGGTTGGAATCAAACCCACGACCTCCTGCGTACCGTGCGAGGTAGTTAACATCTCGCCACCGCGACAGAATTTAGGACGATGGCACGCACCCTGGCCCCAACCCTCGGCTGCTTGGTGCCCCGATGGACGTGGCGTTTGTGACGCGGCCTCTTTCTGCGCGCGCGTGCACTCCCAACCACGCAGGGCTTCGGCAAGGAGAATCTGGTGGGCGACGACGTTGAGATACTCCCGCAGCTGGAGCACTGCAGCTCGCGCAAGATGACCACGTGGCTGGGTGAGACACACTCACGCACACCGAACGGAGCCCCTGTGGGGAGAGGGGAGTTTTACACGTACGTTCTCACGTTGAACTTCTTTCGCACCGTGCATAGCAAACCGCGCTAACTGGAGGTGCGAATTGGCGGAGCCGGTGCGGCTCCGAAGTCGCAACAATCGTAAACAAAAAAAAAAAGTGAGTTTGGCGCTCGTGACGAACTCCACGTTTGCGTGCACAGGCATCGTGTACACGTACAAGGGCCTCCTGCTGCTGCTGGGCATTTTCCTGGCGTACGAGACCAAGAGCGTTTCCACGGAGAAAATCAACGACCACCGCTCCGTGGGGATGGCGATTTACAACGTGTCGGTAATGGGCCGCATGGGCAGAGCCCCTGCCTCTGCCTCGTTGTTTGATTAGCAATCGATTCGGTGGCACAAGGTCAAAGTGATGTGAATGCGGCTCGAATGAGCTTTGAGCCGTTGATGCCGCCGCCACCACCTGTTTAAGGCACTTGGCGGGAATTCAAAGTTCGTGTGGCGGGGGCCGGTCTATCCAAAGGACAGAGTGGTAGTTTTGGCCTAGTCTTCACGCTGGACAGATGCCTCGGAAAGAGTATATATTGTGGACCTAATCCGATCATCCAAAATGACCCTTAAAAATCGAAATCTCTAATACTTTAATATGACTCATCCCGAGTTTGGGGAGCGGTAGTGTCGCGGTTAGCGCTCTGCACTTTGAACCTGGCGACCCGAGTTCGATTCCCGCTCACGGCCGTCACCGGTGACGGTTATCTTTACCGATCCAGGGCCTCCCTTAGGTTGACTTGGCCTCAAATGAGTACTTGGTGTGGTGTGAAAACATCACCACTGGGGGGGACAAAGGCAGCCAGACGTGGTAGCTGGCCACCCACCCACCTCGTGTGCCGTGCCAGCCATCATTGGTGCTTGCTCACAGCGCTGGGCCCCAACAGTCGGTTAAGGCTACACGGGGGGACGTTTGTCTTTGTGGGCCCTGTGCAGGTTCTGTGCATGATCACGGCGCCCGTGGCCATGATCGTGAGCAAGCAGCAGGATGCTTCCTTTGCTTTCGCCGCGCTGGCCGTCATCTTCTCCTCCTACATCACCCTCATCGTCCTCTTTGTGCCCAAGGTAAGCTGGCGGAAATTAACCGAATCATCGTCGTCGCCGTCGTCGCCGTCGCCGCCGCCGTCGTCGTGACGACAATCGCCTTTGCCACAGCTCTGCGCTGCGTTTTCGGATTTTTTTTGCAACCGCGTCTTGTTCGGCACGACGTCCGACATTTCCCTCCACGGCCTGGGAGCCTCCGCAGGACGGGGGAGCTCGCGCTGCGTGATTTATTCACACGACGTAACGTGCAAGGTACAAGAGCGCGCGGGGTGGGGGGGGGGGTGGCGGGCACCACTGACCAGCACGTGGAAGGACCCGGGGCTGGTGAGCAAAACTGAACATCTTATTGACGATCCGTGCTGAAGCCAGCGCCCCCCCCCACCCCTACCACGGTAGTCCTTGAGGAGTGTAGTGGCATAGACGCTGGCTGCTGGCGAAGAAGGGGAACTCCAGTGTACGGCAGTGCGGCGATAGACACGAGAGGGGGAAATCTAAAGGGGAAAGGTCACAGAAGGGGCCCATCGAGAAGCCCCGGAACCCGCTGGTAGGTTCCAGAAAGGGGGTGTGGCCGGGGCGGAGCGAGGCCACGCTGGGAGTATAAGAGGGGGGGGGGGCCCTGAGCGGGAGCTCGTGACTGTTGCTGGAAAGTGGGATTCCCGTCGTGCTGTTCAAGTCCATCGTCGTCACCGTCTCCTCATCGTCATCATCCCCGTCTTCACCATCCCGGTGCGCCGCTAGCCAGACAGCCTACCAACTGTTCTAAGTAGTGCCGCCGACAACCGACGGTCTTAATAATAATAATGATAGTGCGCGCACACGTAGGGGTGTTGTGTGTTATCCTGACGGTGCTTGCTAAATAACGAAGTGCCTCCAAGTCTTACTGTCTCCGAGTTGAGTCACTACAGGAGCACAACGGTGAGGCCACGATCTCAGCCCCCGTGGGCGGGGGTGGGGGACGTAGAACGGGGGACGTACGGTCCGTCGCCGAGACTCCCTCCTCCTCCTCCTCCTCGTCACCGAGAGTCGCCGCCGTGTCTTCCCCCGCGGCCCTCGCTGCAGATGCGGAGGCTGATCACGCGCGGCGAGTGGCAGACGGAGCAGCACGACGCCAACAAGACCATCTCGACGACGCTCAACAACGAGGAGGAGAAGTCGCGGCAGCTGGAGCGTGAGAACCGCGAGCTGGAGCGCATCATCGCCGAGGTGCGTAGTGCGATCAGAAATAATTTTTGTTCGCTTTTTTTGCTCTTTTACGCAGCTCGGCACGTACACGTGTACGCTTTTATTTGTCGTGCCGTGCCCCGAACGACTGACGCGCTACTGCGCCGTTTTAGACGACACGACGCAAGCGTTTGGGGCGACGTTCCCCCGGTCAGCGGTTGCAGAATAAGAATATTTATTCGTACTGGAGGAATCCAATGAGCTGTGATGCTCTTTTTCACAGATGTCCAGTAGGCGCAGGTTAGAACGTGATGACAGCAAAACAGTACAAAAAGACGATTGGAGCGCGGGGTATGGGAAATGTAAGCAAATCCCAAACAAATATTTAGAAAAAAATTATAAGTAAAACGAAACTATTTTAATTTACCCGGTAAAGCCCACTTAGCTATTAGCTCCCAGGCCACGGGTTCACCGAATTCCATACAACAGATAAGTATAAATCTTGACTTAAAGCTTTAGTGACTGCAGGAATTAATATACTTTGGGTCTTTCGGTAAAGTCACGTCGATAGGTTCAAAGAAAATAACACAAAAACTACGACGTGTCGATGATGACGACCGCTTGTGTTGTTATTTTCTAACGAACCTATCCGCGTGACTTTACCGAAAGACCCAAAGAGTATAGATCGGTTTACAGCTTTTAACATTGCGAGTTCACCACGTGCAAAGCAGCCCTGCTCTCTAAACCATGTGTGAGAGCGTTAAAAACGATTTTATTACACCAGGTCAGGCCCACCGAGCTGCGTAGCTCTTTTTCCCAGAAGCGAAGTGGCCACGCGCGGTGGCTCAGCGTGCTCCTCACTGCCGCGATCGCTTTGGCGCGACACTGTTCCATGCCGCGGTGGGACTTGCCGACAAAGTTCGAGCTCCCTCTTGAGGAACTCGCCTTGCGAACGAGCGTCGCGGCCCGCCACTCGTAACCGCAACGTTGCACAACGAACGACGTGAACATCAACGTGAACATCAACGTGAACATCAACGTGCACAGCAACGTGAACATCAACGTGAACATCAACGTGCACAGCAACGTGAACATCAACGTGCACAGCAACGTGCGCGCGTGTGCGCGCGTGTGTGTGTGTCCCCAGCCGCCTAACTTCTCCTCCCCCCGCCCCCTCCGCTCGCAGAAAGAGGAGCGAGTCCGCGAGCTCCGACGGCAACTCACCGAGCGGCAGCAGCTCCGCGCCCGCAAGCCGAGCGCCGCGGCCGCCGCCGCGGCGGCGTCGGCGTCCGCCGCTGGCGGCGGCGGCGGCGGCGGCTGCGAGAGCCCCCACGGGAACCACGCGCCGAGCCCCGGGCCGCAGGCGCGGTACAAGCAGAACGTGGCGGCCGTCTCGTGCCTCGTGCCCACGCACGCCAACACGGAGCGCAGCGCGCGCCCGGACAACGCCCTCTCCGCCAAGAGGGTGCAGCTCATGTACAACTGACGCACGCACGGACGTCGTGGAGAAGTGTCGGGGGGCGTGGGGGGGTGGGGGCGTGGGGGTGGGGTGGGGGGATGGGTGGGCGGGGGGTGGTTGGGGGCAACAACAACAACAAAAACAACAAAACGCGCGCGTGAATCCAAGACCCCCCCCCGCCCGCCCGCCCTATGATGGACGTGACCTGCGGACCGGGGCGGTGTGACGCGATACCGGTTGTGCGCCGGCACCACCGGGCCGAGCCAGTGCGGGGGGACCCTCGCGGTGGCGGCGCGACCGGCTATCTGCCGACCCGCGCCGAGACTTAACCAAACCGTAAGATGCTGTGGTCCACGAAAGACATCTGGATTTTTTTCCTGCTCGGGGGGTGGTGGGGGGGGCCGTGGGGGGGGGGGGGCCCCTTGCAGGGGCACGGGCGGGGGAAGCCCGTGACGCGCGACGTCATCGCTCTATGAGGGAGGAGGAGGAGGAGGGGGAGGATTCGCCGCGTCGTCGCGTGACGTCACGCGGTTAACGCTGCGAGGGGCACGACGTTAACCGCGCCATCGTGTGTGCGCTATCTCAGTTCGCGCCACCGGGCGGTGGCTCGGCACGGCGCACCCGGGCCGTGCGTCGGTTGTGCGGTGGAGAAGAGGCGTCGGGGTGCCGTCGGTGGTTCGTTCGCGTGCAGCTGCCGTGTCAAAATACGAGCGTCGGTCCAAAATCTCCGAGGCAGTTTTCTCTTTTGTACGCGGCGACGCGCGTTGAACCGGAGTGCCGACGACGGTAATGGCACTTGCGATGTAGTTTCACTCTTCAGCCGTGCGAAGCAGCCTGCTGAGAAACCGCACAGAAGCAGCAGCAGCAGCAATGTCTCCCGACGGCTGAGCAAAGGAGAGCAAGGGGTGCGCGTGCAAATGCTGAGGAACGGTCCACGTTGGGTTTTTTTTTGTTCAAAACATCACGTCGCCGGTGACGAAACGGAGGGCCCGAGTGTATTACGATGCTGACGGCTCAGCGTCAAATCTCGCAGTGGAAAAAAAAACAAAAAAAAACACGCCGGCCCGGTTCACTTGTGTTGACAGAGATCAATCGCAAAGGAGAACCCCGTGGCTTTGCCCCCAATCGGCGAGACGTTAAACCGGAAACTCTCTCATCGGCGCGTCCACGGGTGACGGCGCAGAGGTGATTCCCTGAGCGGACGTCCGGGTTGTGGATCTGGCACGAGCGACACATTCCGGTGCTTTGACACGGCCCCGGCGGGAGCACGACAGCCACTCGTCACAGAGGCTCAGATCTGCCAGGCCGCCCCGGTTAATACAAGCGGGTGCGTTAACCAATGAATCACGAGCCGTGTGCTTCAGAGTGGACGTTAAAGATTCCCCCTGGGTGGGCCATTGCTCGGCCAGCGTCACGCTCCAACTTTGCCAAATTCAACAAGTTAATTAATCCGCAAATGACTCGATTGGGATTGTACACAGGTATCACCGTGCCCCCCTTACTGTGACCACACTGGGGACCGTGAGTTTGCGTGTTTTAAAAAGAACGCCTTCTTGAGCGGCGCGAATACCAAATGCACATATATTTGTTCGACACCACCAAAATGCTTTCCTGGTGTGGCACCACGTGACTTTCTTTTTGCTTTTTTTCCTTTCCCAAATTTTCTAAAAGCGGCTCCTATCGGTAGGTAGGTGGATCGATGACATTTCCAACGCTTATTTCAAACACGAAGGCAACGGAACAGAGCATCTGCGATCGAGAACGGTAAGAGAGGTGGTTATAGACGTGACGGGAAGGCGTCTCCATGCAGGATACGAAATAGTCGGTGGGTTTAAGCAGATCATCAAACGAAAATCGGTCTGGGAACTTGTTGATTGAACCTCGTTTCTGCAGTTCTAATTATTCTTGGTAGTTAAATTCTATTTGAATTTGGAAGAAATGGGACGGGATTATAAGAGCACAGAGATTGAGAGCAAAACCAAAATGTATCGATTGTCCTGTAAGCACCAAGCTGTGGCCAGAGTCTCCCGACTGTGTAACCTTGGGTCATCCTGGCTTGGAGCGTGGATTTGGGCTCTGGTATCTCAGCAGCCCTATGACTTCGTGTGCTTCTGACACGAGGAGGGTGGCCTCTTGACCCTCGGCCCGATCCGACCGGAGCTTTTTTTTTGCTCGCAGACCTGAAATTCATTTGGAAACACGCGTTTAGATTATTTCGACTCTTTTGCTGCAATGAATTTCGACACAGTGAGCCACTTTGTTGAAGTATCATCGTTGAAAAAGAAGCGAATGGCTCAGTGGGCTTTACCTGGTAAGATACAAAAATAGTTTATAGGAGGGAAACGTGGCCAGAGACAGACACGGAGACATGGAGCGATAGACAGACGCACGGCAACAAGGACAAACACATGGAGACCCACGCTGAGACATGGGGACAGAGTAAGACAACGCGGAGAAACAGAGATTGATAAGACAGACACATACACAGAGAGACACATACTCAGGCATTGTGACAGACACCCGGAAGGATAACATGAGACGGAGACAGAAAAAGAGTGAGAGAAATGGAGAAGTGCCTGAAGTTAAATAGAGACACACAGATTGCCATGAAGAAACTCTCCACGTCTTCAATCGCAGTG
This sequence comes from Petromyzon marinus, assembly GCF_048934315.1. Classification (NCBI taxonomy): domain Eukaryota; kingdom Metazoa; phylum Chordata; class Hyperoartia; order Petromyzontiformes; family Petromyzontidae; genus Petromyzon; species Petromyzon marinus. The sequence continues at coordinate 8,240,717 of NC_133723.1, forward strand.
CTGCGGAAAATTCAAATTCATTTTCTGTCATGTGTATGTACGTTAAACTTAATTCGCACCGTACGTAGCCCACCGTGCTAATCGGGGGCGCGGGGAAAGGACAACAAACTAAACACCAAAAGCAGTTCTAAAGAAATTAGTTTTAAATCTAGATTTAATCAGAATCATCAGAATATTTACGTATTTAAGAGTGCACAGCTCCTAATATCGGAAGGAAGGAGCGTTCCAGACGGCCGCAGAAGCGCATCTGAAAGCGCCTGCACGATGCGGCGACCACCGTCTTTGTTCGATGGCGAGCAGCCAAAAGCCGCTGCTGCTGCTGCGAGGATGGCCGGAGTTGGCGTGATGTGGTGGGGACAGCGGCTGGCCAACATCATCATCATCCTCTTCCGTGTCGCGTACAAAGACCCATCGACTTGAGATTCCGTTGCAAGTGATTCAGCTTTGTTGGAGGGTTGGCGAACGGCAGATGCATCCCACACGCACGCGCACACACCGGACTCAACGGTAAATTAAACATCTTTGTACTAAATACGGTACAGTGCTTTTATACTAAATAAAATAATTTTAATTGACGGACCCTCTGTCAATACAACGTTGGCTGGGGGCCTTCCCATAATGTGTCAGTCGTGGGGATTATTTGACCGGTTGAGTTCTGACGCACCACCGATATGCGAGCCGTGGCCGGGAATTGAACTGGGCTTGCTGGGTCTGCAGCACAAAGCATGCACGCGTTGTTGCGTGGCTACTCAACCCCACACTCTCCACGTACAGGTACTTGAACTGTAAAATAAAAGTGAAGATTTTTTTTGATTGCCTGGGAAGCTGTCTGCTAACGATTCAGTGTTTGTTTCAGTGTTACAACAAATTACACGGTCGTGTGGCTTATCGCGTTCACAACCCAAGAATAATACTACAGGAGTCGTGGTTTGTATTGTTTGGTGACCTGTGCATAGCCACTGGTTATGTGGTTAGGGAGGGTTGTTTTTTTTTCTACAAAAAGGAATATTTGTATTACGTATAATATTTACGCACTTGTTGTGGTTGCGTTGACTAAAAACTAAAAAAAAGATATCAATCGTGACATTAATTGATGTTTTAAAATATGATTACATATCTAAACAACCTATTTATTATTTTAGTAATCGTTTTTTTTTATATTTATGAAGTGCATTAGTTTCTGCATACGTCGTATCAAACGGATAAGTAGGTTTGTTAGCTCCTTCACCTCTGATTCATTGTTTTAAATTATTTTAATAAGGCCACGATGTGATCAAAGTTGTGTCGTTAATACCCTCCACCAACCGACACAACCAAACTTGAATTCACTTGTCACGCGTGCAAGCGGTTAACAACGCGACGATTATTATCCTATTTAAAATGTATAGAGGGCCGTTGTTCAAGACCGCTTATCACAGTTTAATAATTAAAAAAAAACCCGGCATAAGCAAGAATGATTTCGATGGCAGGGGGTGTGCAATGTTACGAGGACTGTGCGACCGCGAGTTAAAGGAACATTCTCAGGACCACATCGAGCAGAGATGTAGGTAAAACTTGTCGCGCTGTACCTACATCCAATAATTCAACTCGGAAGGGGTTATGGTTAAAGTATGTGGTTTATAACGGGCCTACACGATACGTTAACCACCACCGCTTCCTAGATCAGTGGGTCCCAACATGTGGTACGCATAACTCCTGGGTGGTACGCCGCGGTGGCTAGGAGATGTTATCTCCCTCTCCCGGTATGCAGGAGGTCATGGCTTCGATCCCAACCCTGACGCCTGTTGTATACTTGGAGTTTGCGTGTCTCTCTCCCCATGGTCGCGTGGATTTTTCATCGGCTCCTCGGGTTTCCCCCCCCCCTCCACATTTAGATTGAATCAACATCACGCGTTGAGAGTCATTGGTCGCTATGAATGTCCACGCGATAAGCCACTTCGTCCAGCGGTCGTTTGCGGCCAGGTCGCTTCTTTAAAAAAAAAAATCAGCTCAGCGGGCTCTACCTGGTAAATAAAATGTATTTTTTTCGTACTCTCACACATGGTTTAGATAGCAGGGATGATTTGCACGTGTGCACTTGCAATGTTAAAGCTGTATTATTATTATCGGTTGTATGGGATTCGCTTAACTGGCCGCTTCAGACGTCGCGCGTGCATTGTTACAACTACGGTAACGGAATTCCCTCGTTATTGATGAACTTGCCATCCGCGATTTTGGATGTCCGCGGAGTCGCGTCTGGAACGCTTCACGACTGCTGCATCGAGAAAGAGAACGAGAGTGATGAAGAGATAACATGATGAAGAGATAAAATGATGAGAGAGAATGTGATGCGATAAAGCGATGATGCACTGAATCATAATTTAAGGAAAGTTCACGCATAAACTATTGTTTAATACTTTAATATTTATTTTTTACTAACTTCATGTTCATTTTCACCATTTTTTAAAAACATAATTTTAATATATATCATAGCTTGTTTGAGTATTTACTTGAGGTAATTCCTTGAAGAGATAGCTTTACGTAGGCTAAGATCATTGTCCGCGAAGTTTGCTATTCACGAGCCTCTCCGGAACGTATCCCTCGAGAAATACGAGGGAATACTTTAACACAAATAAATATAATTCGAGCCGTCAGAAAATAGAATTACCTTCGGCCCTCTCCATCTGCTTCGCCGTAACAGTTGACTGAACAGTTACTATTCTTGGTTCCTTCGGTAAAGTCACGTAGAAGGGAAACAATAAAATAATAAAAATATAAAACAATAAAATTCTCACGACATTTCGATTGCAACACAAGCAATCATCATCAGGTGTGGTTTTCACACCTGATGATGAAAATTCTCACGACGTTTCGACTGCAACACAAGCAATCATCATCAGGTGTGAAAACCACACCTGATGATGATTGCTTGTTCTTTGGTTCTTTCGGTAAAGTCACGTAGAATGAGAATAAAATAATAAATTAATAAAATAACACAATAAAATTCTCACGACGTTTCGGCCACAACACAAGTGGCCTTCATCAGGTGAAGGGACGAGACTGTCTGGAGGACGGCGCTGGAGCGAACACAGCCAAGCTCAGACCGCGACCTTTAAGCTGTGTGAGAAGAAACAGAGCGCCTTGACAAAGGAATTAGCATAAAAATGTGCATGTAATTGTTAAAGTCAAAGCCTACACATCCACAGAGGCACCTAGTACAAATCAAACAGGATAATTTAGCATTGAAATAACTGAGGGATTAGCTTGTGACTGGTCATAGAAATAGTTATGTTAAAGTCAAAGCCTACACATCCACAGAGGCACCTAGTACAAATCAAACAGGAGAATTTAGCATTGAAATAGCTGAGTGATTAGCTTGTGACTGGTCACAGAAATGGCTATGTTAAAGTCAAAGCCTACATATCCACAGAGGCACCTAGTATAAATCAAACAGGAGAATTTAGTATTGAAATAACTGAGGGATTAGCTTGTGACTGGTCATAGAAATAGCTATGTTAAAGTCAAAGCCTACACATCCACAGAGGCACCTAGTACATGGACGCCAAAGGGGCTGCAACCACTCGACTATCATAGTAAACCGATGTGAAAAAACCTAAGTCTAAATTGCATCAACATAATAAATGTACTCAATATATTCTTCAATAAGCTGAGCTATTAACAGTAACTGGGTATACACTACACTATATAATGAATACCATATAGTAAACCAATAAAAACTAAAATATAAACTACCTCAATGTCGCGGTCTGAGCTTGGCTGTGTTCGCTCCAGCGCTGTCCTCCAGACAGTCTCGTACCTTCACCTGATGAAGGCCACTCGTATTGTGGCTGAAACGTCGTGAGAATTTTATCGTGTTATTTTATTAATTTATTATTTTATTCTCATTCTACGTGACTTTACCGAAAGAACCAAGAATATGAATCCCTGCAGTCACGAAAGCTTTAAATCAAAATTTGAACAGTTACTGTTTGTGATTTTTTTTTGTTACGTGTTCTTAAAATGTAAATATAAAACTGTAAATATATTTTGTTGTTCTCACTTAACTCAACGTCTTAGCTGTTAATTACATCTGAATGTAATAAAACTTTAGTTATTGTCCAATTATGGAATAATTTACGGTGTACAAACTTTTTTGGTTCCTCAAAAACATCTCGCTTGTTCACAACATCTGGCTTGTTCACAACAACATCTGGCTTGTTCACAACAAGATCACTTGTTGTTTACAACAAATTATCCTTATGGCGGTACCCCGGGGTACCAAATAATACAAAATTTCCGAGGCAATTAAATATTTTATTTCTGTGCCACTATTTTTCCCAGGGATGTTACTCAACTCCGCGACTGGGGTTACCAATCGATCCGAAATCAGTGCCGCACTCCGCGATGTCGAAGCGCAGCGAAGACGATTGTGCCGAAACCCTGAACGCTCTGGGTACGCACCGTTAGTGGTGCATCGTGAGTACAGCTCGTCGAGATGAGTCGATTGCCGCATCGCCGACCATCAACAGGCTGAAAGTGACTGCATCACGGACATCGTGCGAGAGCCGGGGTGTACTGTGGTACCCATGTGCGAGTGGGCGAACACAGACAGCCGGTAGGGCTGGTACGGGTACAGAGACAGGGGTAGGGCTGGTAGGGGTACACAGTTGATAGAGCTGGTCAGATGTACAAGACAAAGCAAAAGGTTTGGGAACCACTGTTCTATTTGAATGTGTCACAGTCACATTTGTTCAAAACAGAACACCTTGAGTCAATTTTTATTTCACTCAGTCGCCTTAACCCGGGCGTGGTGGTTGCGATCCAACTTGAGAACCGATCAAAACAAATTACGAACGAGCCGACCTGAAATACGAGAAGACAAGAACCGATTGCTGATTCTAATCGCGGCCCCTGAATCGCGACAATTGAGTAACTCGTCACGGCGTTCTTGACGATGCCAGATGAGGATAGCCACCTGTTCGGTGCGTCGTGATGCACAGATCCATCGATTGATACGGATTTGGAAGGTCGACAGGTATCCATCAAAGCGAGCGTGTAACAATGGGTCGTGGTCGTGACTTGCTAGCATCACGTTTAGGCTCGTGGGGCGAACAGAACTGTGGAAATGAGATGGGGAAGTAGGAGAAACGAATACAGGTGAGACGAAACGATAACCACCTGGTGGTGTTTGCGTCAAATTACGGCTGTGACTGCTGACAAGTTATTAGATGGCTGTGGAGGTGAAATGGCACGTGCCCAATGCTACTCCACATACGAGTCGTGTCCACGTCACATGGGAGACTTGACAAAGTGATGGTTTGGAACAAACTACATGTCAATCTTGCTTTAAAGCTTTCGTGACTGCAGGAATCCATACTCTCTGGTTCTTTCGGTAAAGTCACGTAGATGGAAAAAATAATAAAATAACACGACTCACCTGATGACGGACGCTTGTGTTGCGACCGAAACGTCGTGCTCTCTTTTATTATTATTTTGCTATCTTGGTGACTTTACCGAAAGAACCAGAGTGTATACTTGCTGTGGATAACGATGGGTTTAATCCGGTGGTTCTTAGCCTGGGGTGCACCTCGCACCCCCTGGCGGTGCGAGATGCCCTCTCTGGGGGCGCGAGACATGGCCAGATATTTTTTTGTTAAAGGTAAATAATTGAAAACACAAATAAGCTCGGGCGTGTAAGTGCAAATTACTCTGTTTGATCAAACCCTATGTATTTATTAACATGATACATTTTTTTTTACGATTGAGAACGAAAGGGGTGCAGGCTACAGTTAAATATTAAGAACCGCTGGCTGAACGCAACAACAGAATATGGCCAACAATTTAAAATACGTGAACATAACCCGGCCGATACATTTCAAGGCATATTTCCTTCCACGTAACGCAGCTCTCAAGTCGCTGGTTTCTCAGTAGAGTTGAATAAACAACGTGGCTTTTTCTAATAAAAAAAAAGTATCCGCGTAAATTGAGTAAACTCGAAGTTTTCAAAACATGAAATAGTTTCCCTTCGTTTTGTTCCGATTCATTACGAAGTTTTAGACTTTGTTCCAGATTGCATATGAACCGTCACGCTGTAGCGGGTAACATTTAGTCACTGCAGCCAAAGGTAGATCCGTTCCAAAAGAAAATAAAATAGACGTGTGTCCTTAATATTGTGCTGTTCACAAGTTGGATGAAAGATTAGTGTTTTGCGTCGTCTTCAGTTTGCTCCAGCCTATCAATTTTCCAACCGACATTTATTCAAACTAAGGGAATTTATTCGTATACAGATGGCAAAGGGAAGGTCCTTGAGCCAAGACTTTGAATAAGGGGGGCAAGGGAGTCAGCAGCACTGATGGCTGGGGTGGTACGAGTTGAAGGCAAACAGGCGACGTAATTATTCAGCTATTGATAATTGGTTTTTTACCCTTTTATCTGGCAACAAAACTGACACCTTTTTTACAATTAGTCATGTTTAAATTGACCACAATACCTGCGGTGGGAACGCAAACAAAAAACAACAACTCTGATAATGTATGTGGCACTGTCCTTGAAATTGATTGGTCCACACCCGAGACAGCTTTCTTTAGAGCCTCGTCTCACATGGTGATGGACCAGAAGACGCCAAAAGGCGCACAACTCAAAGGCAATGCACCATCAGAGTATGAGAGCTCGGGGTAAGCATTTACACTGTGTAGTGTATTCAGCTATTCCTAACTTATTTGTTGTTTTACCAGGCAAGGCCCACTGAGCTACGTAGCTATTTTTCAGAAGCGACCTGGCCACAAATTATATCTCAAAGAAGTGGGCTTAGGGACCGTCAATAAATGACGTCACGCACCGGGGGGGGGGGGGGGTCAGACATTTGTGACGATGTTTGACGAGGAGGGGGTTTGAGAAATGTGACGTCACGTAAAAATGCGCAACTTTAAATAAATATAGACAACACGTTCTACTTAATTAAATATACTTTTTAATAAATGTTTTCTCCCACAACATCAGAGTGCAGCGCCACATTAAATACGCACTACAATTACAATAGTTCAAAGCGATTTGAAGCATGTTTTATTTTTTGGGGGAGGGGGGGGGCAGAGTTTTGTGACGTCATATTTGAGGGGGGGTCTGACTTTTTGTGACGCCGTGTGACGACGGGGGAGAGGGGGGTCAAAAATCGTCCAAAATCGCGTGACGTCATTTATGGACGGCCCCTTATCGCGTGGCAATGTATAGCATCCAAATACTCTGAACGCACGATTATTCTGAATGTGGAGGGATAACCCGGAGGGCCTGGAAGAAAATCCACGCGACCACGTGGAGAGAGACCGAGAGAGAGACACGCAAACTCCAAATAGACAGCAGGCGTCAGGCTCCGGATCGAACAACACCCACCTCCTGTATACCAGGCGAGGTAGTTGACATCTCGCCGCCGTGACACATCGCGCGGGCAATAGCCCCATCCAGCGAACATGGATTTGGATAATCGATAGGATGGCTGAGAACAAAAGAGTGAATCGGAAACTGGGTGTGTGCTCTGTACATAACACAAAATCTCGCGCGTTTGCCAGTCCGGGCATTTATCACCTAACTTGTTTTGCTCGTGCGTTTGGCACACAGCTGTAATTAGCGCCCGTCGTTTTTCGTTCATCGTTTTTTTTGTGTGAAACCGCTGCTGCTTCCGCTATTTCTGCACACGCTTCGTCATTCTCATCGCTGCGATGTCACTCGAGCGTAGGTGTTTGAGAGTTCTGCTCAGAGCTACCGTGGTGTGGGAAGTCATGAAGATTGTCGACTGCCTATGGCGGTTCGCGTGGATGTGTTCGTCGACCGTGGGGCAAATTCCCACACGTCCAAGTGTGTGTGCAAATTAAACTGCTTATAGAGCTTTCTCCGTTTGCTGCCAGTTTTTAAACGTATTGTAATACTACCACCACTGGGCTGTGTCTAATTAAACTGGAATAAAAAAAAAATAAAACTAATTTATAATAAACGTGATTGTTTCTTACGTGTTTACATCTTCCACACTTGTCCGCGGTTTTAACTCCTAATTTTAGAACGTGTAAGGAATTGGTAAGAGCTCAGCACATCCGCCCATCCGTCAGCAATTCCACCTTGTGCATTCATCTAAAAGCTAGTCCGTAGATGTTTTTTTCCCCCCTAGATGTTGATGTTATACAATTTTATGAAAACGATAGTATGCAACGGGATAGAGTAACATGTAAAGGTGTGGACCTAACATAGACTGGATATCTATACAACTACTAGACATCTGAATCTACTGCATATCTGTGAAACTACTGGACATCTGAGAGACTACTCGACATCTGTGAAACTACTGGGACATCTGTGAAACTACTGGACACCTGTGAAACTATTGGACATCTGTGATATTACTGGGACATCTGTGAAACTACTTGACATCTGTCAAACTACTGGGACATCTGAGAAACTATTGGGACATCTGAGAAACTACTGGGACATCTGTGAAACTACTGGACATCTGTTAAACTACTGGGACATCTGTCAAACTACTGGGACATCTGTCAAACTACTGGGACATCTGTCAAAGTACTGGGACATCTGAGAAACTACTGGGACATCTGCGAAACTACTGGGACATCTTATTCTTAGCTCTTTCGGTAAAGTCACCACGTTGAAGGGAAACAATGAAATAATAATATATATAAAACAATAAAAATTCTCACGACGTTTCGACCATAACACAAACGGTCGTCATCAGGTGTGTCGGTTTGCATAAATGTATTTATTTTTAAATGGCGCATTTATTTATTTATTTAAAACGTCAGCGCCACGCGCAGCGATTTGGCAGTTTATCTAGAAGGACTAGTCCATCTATGTTCTGAAAAGAGAGGGGAGACGAAAAATGAATGTATGCTGTCTGAAAGCCACTGTAAGCGTGAACAATCAATTAAGACCTGAAATGGTTTATCAAATCCTTCCAATGATTGCTAAGCCAGAATCCATCTTCTCGGTTCAAATTGTCTCTGTGCTTGTATATGTGGATAGCCTCATGAACGAATCTCTCATGGTAGCCAGATGGCTTGCAAATAACCTCTGTCCTGGAGAAGTCAATGTCATGTGAGCCTACTGAATTATAACAATGATCTGCCATGGCCGAGGTGTTGGTCCTACCGTGTTTAAGGTCTGCTTTGTGTTCACGAATGCGGTTCGAGACATGGCGTTTGGTTTCTCCAATGTAACTACTACCACAGAGGCAACTTAGTTTGTAGACACCAGGGTACTGTATGTCCGGAATCACATATTTTACAAACGGAACCAGATCACGGATTGTATGTAATGTGTTGAAACGGACCTGGATCTTGTGTTTATTCAAGATTTTGGAGATCTTTTTTGTGATCCCCGCAATGTAGGGTAAAGTGATGGTTTTGAAAGGCTCCTCAAGAGGGTCCTTCTTCATAGTTTGAGTGATAGCTTTGCGGATTGTATAGTCGGAGTAACCATTAGCCTTAAGAGCTTGGTGTACGTGCTTGAGTTCACTGCCTATGTGTTCCTGGTCGGATATGCATTGGGCTCTATGATACAGAGTCTTGATGAGAGAATTCTTCTATGATGGATGGTGGTGGGAATCCGGTTTCAGATAAGCATCCGTATGGGTAGCTTTCCTGTAGACAGAGTGGCTCATTTAACCATCAGGTCTCTTTTTAATTAGGACATCCAAAAAAGGTAGCTTGCCATCTTTTTCGACTTCCATGGTAAATCTGATGTCTGGGTGTATGGAATTGATGTGGTCGAAGAATTGGTCTAGAGCAGGCCGGCCATGTGGCCAGATGACAAAAGTGTCATCCACGTACCTCTTCCATAAGGTTGGGCGCAGAGTGGCAGTCTGGATGGCGTCAGTCTCAAATTTCTCCATGAAAATGGATGAAGGACCCTCTTGAGGAGCCTTTCAAAACCATCACTTTACCCTACATTGCGGGGATCACAAAAAAGATCTCCAAAATCTTGAATAAACACAAGATCCAGGTCCGTTTCAACACATTACATAAAATCCGTGATCTGGTTCCGTCTGTAAAAGATGTGATTCCGGACATACAGTACCCTGGTGTCTATAAACTAAGTTGCCTCTGTGGTAGTAGTTACATTGGAGAAACCAAACTCCATGTCTCGGACCGCATTCGTGAACACAAAGCAGACCTTAAACACGGTAGGACCAACACCTCGGCCGTGGCAGATCATTGTTATAATTCAGTAGGCTCACATGACATTGACTTTTCCAAGACAGAGGTTCTTTGTAAGCCATCTGGCTACCATGAGAGATTCGTTCATGAGGCTATCCACATATACAAGCACAGAGACAATTTGAACCGAGAAGATGGATTCTGGCTTAGCAATCATTGGAAGGATTTGATAAACCATTTCAGGTCTTAATTGATTGTTCACGCTTACAGTGGCTTTCAAACAGCATACATTAATTTTTCGTCTCCCCCGTCCTCTTTTCAGAACATAGATGGACTAGTCCTTCTAGATAAACTGCCAAATCGCTGCGCGTGGTGCTGACGTTTTTTTTTATAAATAAATAAATACACCGTTTACAAATAAATACATTTATGCAAACCGACACACCTGATGACGACCGTTTGTGTTATGGTCGAAACGTCGTAAGAATTTTTATTGTTTTATATATTTTATTATTTTATTGTTTCCCTTCAACGTGACTTTACCGAAAGAGCTAAGAATATGAATTACTGCAGTCACGAAAGCTTTAAATCAAAATTTACTGGGACATCTGTTAAACGACTGGGACATCTGTCAAACTACTGGGACATCTGTCAAACTACTGGGACATCTGTCAAACTACTGGGACATCTGAGAAACTACTGGGACATCTGTGAAACTTCTGGGACATCTGTTAAACGACTGGGACATCTGTCAAACTACTGGACACTTCTTGGTTCGAATCCAGCGGCCGCCCCGAGGCTGACCCTCCTCGGAAAGCTCGCCAAAGTCGACGTTGCTCACCGAGATGGTGAAGACAATGGGCCGTGACGAGAAGGTTCCTCTCCTGCGTCGTGTCGGGTCAAGACCGCAGGTGCTGGGACTCCTGCGGCGGGCACGTGACCCAAACCACCGATATCGGCTTTGCAGCACAGCGTGGGAAACATCATCCGAAGGGCGGCGTCAACACTGCCTTATAAACAGCAGGCTAATGTTTCAGGTAGTCTCCCTTTGCATGGAAAAGTTAAATGAAATCGTTCAGATTCCTCACCGAATATTTCCGCGTTGCTGAGGGGAAATGTCCATGTTTTACACGGGTAAAGTGGAATCTCCACCACGATAAACGGTCTACGTATGCAGGTAAAAATTCTGATAGCGTTGCAATTCGTCAGTGTCTGATTAGTGGTTTCGAGTCGATTCCGAGTGTCTCCCTGCTCTAAAAACTAAAAGCTATTTTTATTTCACCAGGTAAGGCCCACTGAGCTATTTAGCTTTTACTGAAGCGATCTGGCCACACACGATAGCTCGACAAAGTGGCTCATCATCACGTGGACATTTGTAGCAGCCAAATACTCGAAACGCGTGATTCTAAATGTGGATGGGGAAACCCAAGGGACGGCATAAAAATACACACGACCATGGGGTAGAACATGCAAACTCCAAATATACAGCGGCAGCAGCAGGCGTCAGGGTCAGAATCGAACCCACGACTTCCTGTATACCAGGCGAAGTAGTTAACATCTCCTGGCCAGCGTGGCACCACCACCTTCTCCACGCTGCGCTTCACAAGACGTGAGCCTTTGTCCCCGGTCGAAGTTCAACAGGGAAATCATTGTCTGAACTTACCTTCTCTGCAGCCATTCTCTAACAACACGGGGGACACTGCTCTGAGATTTTTTTTTTATGGGACTCGACATCCGCTGACATGACACCAGTAGCACAATGTAAGGGAAATCCAACCCCCCCCCCCAAATAAATAAATAAATAAACGGAAGCATAAAAACACGGGAAGAAACGAACATCGTATGAAAAATTGGAAGAAATTTTTTTTTCACTTTTCTAAACATTGTCCTGTGGTATAGCACCACCGCAGGTTATTATGGAACATCAATGTGGCCGCTATCACGAGGTAGGGAGGGGGGGGGGGCAGCCTCCCCATTCAGGGCGGAGATCTCAATGGCTATGGTGGAGATCTCGCTGGCCAGGGTCCTCGGCCAAGATGTACACAGGGCAGAGAGCTGGCTGCTGGTCGGGGTGTCGGGGTGCAGACCTCATCGGCCTTGGCGATCTGGGTGGAGGCTGCTCCGGTTCGGACGGCGGCATCATTGGTGTGTGGTGCGCGAGGCTCAGCTTCCTGGGTGTGGGACGCCGTTTCATCTTCTTCACCCAAGGCCGTAGCCATGGAGGTCAACATTTGGGGGGACCAAATATTTCAGAAAAAAAATATCTAAATTTGAAAACGAATTTCCTGCCTTAAAATATTAAAAAAATTTCACTAACACATAGGATGGACTTTATTTTTTACAATAATGTCTAATAGTGTATATTGTATTACATTGCTCTGTTTTTACTTTTTTACCTTTTCCTGTTTCATTGTATGTAATGGCAGAGATTAGGGATTAATAAAGTACAACCATAACCACAATCATATAAACAGAAATCTATTTTATAGCAATATATTGGGGGGGGGGGACATTTTGAGCATATTTGAATATGGGGGGGGGGGGAGATATGTCCCCCCCCCCAATATATTATAATTACGGCCTTGTCTTCACCATCTCGATGTTCTCCACACGTTTTTTCATGTTTTTATTTCTTCACCAATCTCTGTAAAAGATGTTCAAATATTGCAAGTCATTTAACGCACATCGATCATTTACGGCAAACAAAAATACGTTAAACAAATGTCAATTTTTTGTAATCATTTAAAAAGAGCACAGGGAGACACGGAGAGATGCATCTTTGGAATTACATTGAGACAGGGACACGTGGATTCTAAAACACATCCAAATTACGGACGGAATTCACCAGCACCCGCACACAAGCTGATCCCATCGCTCCATCTCTTCGGTGGACATCCACTCGGATTTGTTGCATTCTTTGGCTGCACATTTTTGGCCATCGGCCAGCATTCGTAGCTAGCAAGGTATCCTGCCCAAGCCAACTTAACGTTTCTTAACCGTTTGGGTGATGATAATTGTTTTTTTACCCTTTTATCTGGCAACAAAACTGACACTTTTTTTACAGCTTTCTTTAGAGCCTCGTCTCGGGTGTGGACCAATCAATTTCAAGGACAGTGCCACATACATTATCAGAGTTGTTTTTTTGTTTGCGTTCCGACCGCAGGTATTGTGGTCAATGTAAACATGACTCCTTGTAAAAAAGGTGTCAGTTTTGTTGCCAGATAAAAGGGTAAAAAAACAATTATCATATTTTGTTACTGGCAAATGAGGTTTCCAATGGCGTTTGGGTGATGTCTTGAACCAGTCTGTTCTAGAATCCACGTGTTTCCATTTCTGTATTTCAGTGCAATTCCAAGAGTGTATTTCGCCACGCTTCACGATTTTTTTAAAAATATTTGTTCTACCTTTTCGAATTAACAAATATAAACCACGTATCACAGCGGGTAGTACGCACTAAATACACGTTTTTCTTTATTCGCATTTGCTGCGTTGCTTGCCATTTTCAAGTAACATTGGCAGTGCTCTAGCTGGGTGTTCTCACAAGCCCCAGGCGCTGCTGCAATTTCTCGCGCGCGCCATTCCTGGCGTAACCCTCTCCACTAGAGGGAGTTGAGAAGAACGTCATCAGAGGATATTTAGCTGACGCTTACACAGTTTGGCATACGCTAAGGAAGGGGACCGATACCGGTCCGTGGCCTGTTAGGAACCGGGCCGCACAGCAGCAGGAGGTGAGAGCGGTGAGTCCGCACGTGGCCCGCCCTCCATTATTTTATTATTTATCACTTCCGTCCGCGCCTCTTTCCAGCACCGCGCGCTCGTCTCAGTCACAGTGTTGGTAAGCCCACAAGCTCTAACCCCTAGTAGCCACAATGAGTAAGCCCACAAGCTCTAACCCCTAGTAGCCACAATGAGCAAGCCCACAAGCTCTAACCCCTAGTAGCCACAAGGAGTAAGCCCACAAGCTCTAACCCCTAGTAGCCACAATGAGTAAGCCCACAAGCTCTAACCCCTAGTAGCCACAATGAGTCAGCCCACAAGCTCTAACCCCTAGTAGCCACAAGGAGTAAGCCCACAAGCTCTAACCCCTAGTAGCCACAATGAGTAAGCCCACAAGCTCTAACCCCTAGTAGCCACAATGAGTAAGCCCACAAGCTAACCCCCTAGTAGCCACAATGAGTAAGCCCACAAGCTCTAACCCCCTAGTAGCCACAATGAGTAAGCCCACAAGCTAACCCCCTAGTAGCCACAATGAGTAAGCCCACAAGCTCTAACCCCCTAGTAGCCACAATGAGTAAGCCCACAAGCTCTAACCCCCTAGTAGCCACAATGAGTAAGCCCACAAGCTAACCCCCTAGTAGCCACAATGAGTAAGCCCACAAGCTCTAACCCCCTAGTAGCCACAATGAGTAAGCCCACAAGCTCTAACCCCCTAGTAGCCACAATGAGTAAGCCCACAAGCTCTAACCCCTAGTAGCCACAATGAGTAAGCCTACAAGCTCTAACCCCTAGTAGCCACAATGAATAAGCCCCACAAGCTCTAACCCCCTAGTAGCCATAATGAGCAAGCCCACAAGCTCTAACCCCTAGTAGCCACAATGAGTAAGCCCACAAGCTCTAACCCCTAGTAGCCACAATGAGTAAGCCCACAAGCTCTAACCCCTAGTAGCCACAATGAGTAAGCCCACAAGCTCTAATCCCTAGTAGCCACAAGGAGTAAGCCCACAAGCTCTAACCCCTAGTAGCCACAATGAGTAAGCCCACAAGCTCTAACCCCTAGTAGCCACAATGAATCAGCCCACAAGCTCTAACCCCTAGTAGCCACAATGAGTAAGCCCACAAGCTCTAACCCCTAGTAGCCAGAATGAGTAAGCCCACAAGCTCTAACCCCTAGTAGCCACAATGAGTAAGCCCACAAGCTCTAACCCCCTAGTAGCCACAATGAGTAAGCCCACAAGCTCTAACCCCTAGTAGCCACAATGAGTAAGCCCACAAGCTCTACCCCTAGTAGCCACAATGAGTAAGCCCACAAGCTCTAACCCCTAGTAGCCACAAGGAGTAAGCCCACAAGCTCTAACGCAGTGGTTCTTAACCTGGGTTCGATCGAACCCCAGGGGTTCGGTGAGTCGATCTCAGGGGTTCGGCAGAGCCCCCGCCACGGAGGTCCGGACACACTTGAATTATTGTGTAAATTTGTGATGACACACACGGCCCGCTTGGCCATCACTGGCTGCAGATGATCATGCTACACTGCTTGGCCAATCAGCGCTGCGGGGAATTTAGTGCGTACTCAGTAGTCAACGTGTGACTGTTGTTGTCGTACGTCGTGTGATTTATTTAATATTTTATCCATACTAACTATGTCGGGCAAAAGAAGAAAGTGGTCGGACGAATATGTACAACATGGATTCTCATGTATCACGGAACGTAATGGGAGTGAGCGTCCTATCTGCATGATTTGCAACGCCAAGTTGAGCAACTCTAGTCTTGCACCGGCAAAACTAAAGGAACACTTCTTGAAGCTGCATGGAGACGGGGAATACAAGAACACAACACTTGCTGAATTCAGGGTGAAGAGAGCCAGATTCGATGAAAGGGCCACTCTGCCTGCTCTTGGATTTGTACCTGTTAACAAACCGATCCTGACAGCATCGTACGAAGTTGCTTACATGATCGCAAAGCAGGGCAAGCCACACACCATTGGTGAAACACTTGTGAAACCAGCTGCATTAAAGATGGCGAATCTGATACTCGGAACAGCGGCCGAAGGTAAATTATCCCAAATTCCCCTTTCAAATGACACCGTCAGTGACAGAATAGAAGACATGAGTAAAGACATCTTGGCTCAAGTAGTCGCGGATCTGATTTCAAGCCCGGCAAAATTCAGCCTTCAACTCGACGAAACCACAGACGTTTCTGATCTAAGCCAGCTTGCTGTTTTTGTACGCTATGTGAAAGACGACATGATAAAAGAAGAGTTTTTATTTTGTAAGCCTCTTACAACAACAACGAAGGCAGCCGATGTGAAGAAGCTTGTGGATGACTTCTTCAGAGACAACAATCTTTCATGGGATATGGTTTCTGCAGTTTGTACGGACGGAGCTCCAGTCATGCTGGGAAGAAAGTCTGGTTTTGGTGCGCTAGTAAAGGCCGATGCACCACACATCATTGTGACGCATTGTATTCTGCACAGGCATGCGTTGGCAACAAAAACCTCACCTCCAAAAATGACAGAAGTATTAAAAACTGTGGTGGAATGTGTGAACTATGTGCGAAAAAGTGCTCTGAGGCACCGCATCTTCAGTGAGCTGTGTAAAGAAATGGGCTCTGAATTTGAGGTACTTCTGCTCCATTCTAATATTCGGTGGTTATCCCGGGGACAGGTGCTGAATCGTGTTTTTGCCATGCGTGTGGAATTAGCCCTGTTTTTGCAAGAGCACCAACACTGCCATGCAGATTGCTTCAAAAATCCTGAGTTCATTCTCATTTTAGCGTACATGGCTGATATATTCGCAGCTCTCAATCATCTCAATCAGCAGATGCAGGGTGGTGGAGCCAATATCATGGAAGCGGAAGAACACCTGAAGGCTTTTAAAAAAAAGCTACCGTTATGGAAACGACGAACAGAGAACAATAACTTCGCAAACTTCCCGCTTCTGGACGACTGTGCAAGTAAGATCGAAGATGTGTCTGGAATCGGAGATATTTCTGTATCCACGGAACTGAAGCAAACAATTGCCACGCACTTAGATGAGCTTGCAAAGTCTCTCGACGGATATTTCCCTACAAGAGAGTCATATCCAGCATGGGTGAGACAGCCGTTCACGTTTGCTGTTGAAACAGCAGATGTCAATGATGAATTCCTCGACGAAATCATTGAAATTCAGCAGAGCCAGGTTCAACAGCAACTCTTCAGAACAACAACGCTCTCAACGTTTTGGTGTCGACAAATGAACAAGTATCCAGTTATTGCTAAGAAAGCCCTGGATTTTTTTATACCATTTGTTACAACATATCTTTGTGAGCAATCCTTTTCGAGGATGCTGGACATAAAAACGAAGAAAAGGAACAGACTTTGCTGTGAAAATGACATGAGAGTGGCACTTGCCAAGGTGAAGCCACGCATATCTGAACTGATCTCTCAAAGGCAACAGCAGAAGTCACATTGATTTCCAGGTATGTAATTTGTTGTGAGTTTATGCATTGTGTTGGTTTTATTCTTTGAACAAGGTAATGTTCATGCACGGCTCATTTTGTGTACCAGTAAAAAACATATCTACGTCTTGAATTTGAAAAAAATCACATTTTATTTTTCACTAAAGAGGGGTTCGGTGAATGCGCATATGAAACTGGTGGGGTTCGGTACCTCCAACAACGTTAAGAACCACTGCTCTAACCCCTAGTAGCCACAATGAGTAAAAAACAAAGCGTAGCTGGAGAGCTTCTTTGAAAAGGGGGAAAGACCCAATGATGACCTCCCCCCCCCACCCCGGTCCGTGAAAAAAAAAATTGTCTTCCACGAAACCGGTCCCTGGTGCCAAAAAGTTTGGGGACCGCTGCGCTAAGGAGCACGACGCTTACGTAAAAATGAAGAAGTTGGTGGGCTATAGTGGAACTGCAAGTTACCGATTGTTACAGTTGTGAAGTAATATATTTTATTAAATTGTGTTACCCATTCAGGGTGCAAAATATCCCCGATTGTCAGCGTCTCCTCTTACCGTTTAAATATTAGCAACATCAAAGCGACGTTACACATACATATCACGGAAGAAGTTTACTTTGCTATGACCTATAAATCAAGTTATTTTTCTGAAGGCCTAAATATGTGTATGTGAGTGCGAGGCAAATATCCTGCTCCACTTAGGGGCCGTCCATAAATGACGTCACGCACCTAGGGGGGGGGGAGGGGGTCAGACATTTGTGACGATGTGTGACGAGGAGGGGTGGGGGGTTGAGAAATGTGACGTCACATAAAAATGCGCAACTTTAAATAAATGTAGACAATACGTTCTACTTAATTAAATAGACTTTTTAATAAATGTTTTCTCCTACAACATCAGAGTGCAGCGCCACCTTAAATACGCACTACAATGACAATAGTTTAAAGCGATTTAAAGCACCATCTGCCAACTGTTGCTACTGATGCACACTGGGGTAAGGGGCCGTCCATAAATGACGTCACGCAATTTTGGACGATTTTTTACCCCCCCCCCCCACCTCGTCACACGGCGTCACAAAAAGGCAGACCCCCCTCTCAAATATGACGTCACAAAGCTCTGCCCCCCCCTCCCCAAAATAAATAAAACATGCTTCAAATCGCTTTAAACTATTGTCATTATATTCTTGGTTCTTTCGGTAAAGTCACGTAGAAGGGAAACAAAATATTCTATTGTTTCATATTTTATTTATTTTATTGTTTCCCTTCTACGTGACTTTACCGAAAGAACCAAGAATATGAATCCCTGCAATCACGAAAGCTTAAATCACTATTGTCATTGTAGTGCGTATTTAATGTGGCGCTGCACTCTGATGTTGTAGGAGAAATCATTCATTAAAAAGTCTATTTAATTAAGCAGAACGTGTTGTCTATATTTATTTAAAGTTGCGCATTTTGGTGTGACGTCACATTTCTCAAACTCCCCCCCCCCATCCCCCCCCACCTCGTCACACATCGTCACAAATGTTCGAGTGAAGAGCACTGCCATCTGTCTCGAAAGTCTTCGCACAAACTTCGACGTTAAAATTTGAGTCCGATGCCAAGAGGCGCTGCGTCTCCCCGTCTAAAGTCAGCACAGTCGACTTGGCAAAGGCAGGCGAGAAGTCGCACGTCATCACGGCGTCACCGCTGTTGCCACGCAACCGTTTCGTTATGCACCACGTGACCCGGTCAATGCGTGTGACGTCACAAGCACTGTTTTGGTCAGAGGCGCGGAGCCTCGCAAGTGGGGTTATTATTTATTTATTTTACCTCACAAAACATTTATTTAACCTCACAAACAAAAGCAAGCAAACTTGTTGAATTCATTCGCCTTCCTTTTAAGGCCACTTCGGGGCCGTCCATAAATGACGTCACGCACCTGGGGGGGGGGGTCAGACATTTGTGACGATGTGTGACGAGGGGGGGGGGGGTGATAAATGTGACGTCACAATCAAAATGCGCAACTTTAAATAGAGACAAGACGATCTACTTAATTAAATATACTTCTTAATAAATGTTTTATCCTACATCAGAGTGCAGCGCCACATTAAAAAGCGATTTGAAGCATGCTTTATTTCCAAAATGGAAATATGGTTTTTGGGGGGGTGGGCAGAGCTTTGTGACGTCATATTTGAGGGGGGGGTCTTTTTGTGACGCGTGTGACGAGGTGGGTGGAGGGCTCAAAAATCGTCCAAAATCGCGTGACGTCATTTATGGACGGCCCCTTAAGAGACATCTTCCCTCTTGTTTCAGTTCCTTAATCATAAGACACTACTCAATATAAGTTCTCCGGTAATGCAAAAACATCCTTCCCCATACGTCCAGATTTTTGCACCCCCCCCCTAGGTGCTGTCCCTAATGTTTACGATTTTCACCATAACTAAATCTAACACGACCTATACCAATCTTTATTTGAAGCTTTCGTGGCTGCAGGAATCCATACTCTTTGGTTCTTTCACGTAGAAGGGAAACAATAAAATAATAAAAATATAAAACAATAAAATTCTCACGACGTTTCGACCGCAACACAAGCAATCATCAAATTTTCTTGCTGTGGTTTTCACACCTGATGATGACTGCTTGTGTTGCAGCCGAAACGTCGTGAGAATTTTGTTTTATATTTTTATTTTATTGTTTCTCTTCTACGTGACTTTACCGAAAGAACCAAGAATATGAATCCCTGCAGTCACGAAAGATTTAAATAAATAAATCACGCCGTTTCGATTGAAGTGCTGAACCAGTTCCACTGCTGGATATTTTTTTTACCGCCCGAGGACAAGCCGCTTGTGTTGCCAGCGAAACGTCGTGATATATTTTTTATCTATCTACCTTCCGAAAGAACCAATGAGTACTACCTATACCAGTTCAATCAACTTCCTATGACATTTTTTTTGTTATCTTGCAAAAGCCCATTGCAATTGTATTTCTAATTCAAAGCAGGCTCAATTCCTGCTTTCAGCTGCCCAGATCTGACATCGCAGGTGACTGGATCCACAGGCTTCAACAACATATATATAAACCACAGAGCGTCGTGAACATTGTTTGTGACTTTTATTTACAGATGAAAATATCAGAATGACACCACTATAAGACAAAACCTGGTATAGCCCACTGTCTGAACAGCAGCACTATGCAGCAGGTGACCTTGAACAGATGGCCATCTCAAGGGCAGCAGAAGGAACGGGGGTAGAACAACCATCGGTGATGACACAGCTCTATGCATTGATGATTACGAGAACATTCACACTAAGCTAGGTTTAAAACTAAACTGGGCATCCGATAATAAAAACTGTTGGTCTAATATAGACAAAGCCAAAGTTCCTATGGAGTTAAGCAGCCTATGAAAAGTTTGTGTTTTAATGAGACGTTCATAAATATAACCATCCCTGGCAAAGACCAATTGCATCCTGTCAACATAAATATAAGTCTAACAATAATGGATCCAGACTTTGAAATCATTGCTTGAGAGCTGAAACAATTAAAATATCTGTATAAGACCCATAGTTCCATTTGTATAAGAAAAGGTTCAGTATTTACTACAATTTTTTTTCCCCTCTCAAATACTGCGCTCAAGAATAGTTCTTAAAACGATCATAGAATGACTCCAAATTATGCATTCCCCACAAATGTGAAACACTTTTACAAGCATGACGGTTGTGTTCCATCCTTCACCACAAGAATTCGCACTTTGCCTTCTTCGTCCAGTTCACTTGAAAGAAAAACACAGGAAAAATAAATTTTAGTGACGTACACGACGATTACATTTAAAACAAGCAGTAGCTCTGCATCATTAGACCTCCTTTGCCAGTACCAAAATATAATAATAGGGTTTTTCCCCTTTTTTCTGGCAACAAAACTGAAACCTTTTTTTTACAAGGATTCACGTCTGCAATAACCACAATACCTGCAGTCAAAATGCAAACAAAAAAACATACAATGATAATATATGCATTGTCCTGGTGCTCAACCAGCTGTACGCCTTTTGGCGTCATCTGGTCGAGCACCAATTGGGTCGAGGCTCAAAAGAAAGCCGTCCCTTGGCGTGGACCAATCAGTTTCAAGGACAGTGCATATATTATCATAGCATATTTTTTGTTTGAATTTTGACTGCAGGTATTGTGGTTAATGCAGCCATGAATCCTTGTAAAAAAAGGTTTCAGTTTTGTTGCCAGAAAAAAGGGGATAAACCCTGGTTATTAAGCAGTAGCTCCGTCACCAAACGCCAACACTCCCAATGTGTCCGTGTTCAATCAAGCATTGGGCCAGTACTCATCTATATTAATCCAGTGGTGCACATTTCACATTCCCATGGCAAGTACCACTTTTGAAGTAGGCCGCCAACAGAACCACGGTACAATCATGCGTCGAAAGTAGATTTCGCTTTGCGGCCGATTTCACGACAACTTTGCGATCGTCATTGTCCCACAAGGTGAAGTGTCCATTCGGAGCTCACAGCACCGGATTGTATCCACGTGTCAGGAGAATGGCGCACAAGACACACCACAAAAGTATTTCGGAGATCCCTTTAAGCGACACGCACGGGGACTCACTTTCCCATTCCCTCCCGCTGGAGATATTTCCCACGAGGCGGTCAAACTAATTATTCTTCCAATTCATTCCGAGACCTCGAATTTTTTTTTTTAACCAAATTAATTTAAACAAATTTTTTATATTCTCTTGGTGCAGTCACACTGATGCCTGGGATAAGACGATCAGTTCGCTACACTGGACAAAACCTGCTGTAATCATGGGTGGCTTCATAGCCGAGCGGTGCTGGGCTCGTTGCTTTTGACGTATAAGCCACTCACAGAGCCACCCACCCTCGTCATTGTTGCACACCAATTTACATCTGGCCAGCTACAATTAAACAAAACGTGCCGCATTCTTTCCCGTGAAAATCTGAACGCACATTGGGCATGGAGCAAAAACGAAGATGGCACCCTTTCAAAGCAACATCAGAATACACACAATTGCTCCGAATACACATGATTACTAATAATACACACGATAAGCACGGTTGGCTACGTACGGTGCGGAAGAAGTTCAACATACGTACAATACTGCTACAACTAAAAACATCTTTGTTTACTCAAGAATTCCCTCATCGAGTCAAGATTCTTTTCAGGAGGGTCCCACTCGTGACGCTTGGTCTTCTTTATTTCGTTTTTATTGTGTGTAGAAAAGTGAAATGCCTGGAGAAAACCCACATGCCAGGGAACACGCAGACACCACACTGGCAGGTTCACGTCCTACTTGCTGTACTGTCTCATTGTCCAGCAGATGGGTTTCTCGCATATTAGGAACTCCGTGTTTCAACAACCCACTGAACCTGCTATACCATGCGTTTAGGAGTATTCGGCTGCTGTAAATGTTCACACACGCCACTTCATTGGGCGATCATTTTCGGTCAGGTCGCTTCCATAAAATAGCTACGTAAGCTCAGTGGGCTTTATCTGGGGTAAAATAAAAATCGTTCGTGTTGGTTATGCTCCACTATTTGGATGCGTACTTATGTAATCGTCCACATTACAAGACGCACGCCCATGCTATCAGGGTCAAAATCATGGGTTATAATCCATTGGCATCTCTCGCAAAACAGTGTAACGCTTTGTTAGAATGTGGCCCGCGGATGCGGACATCACAGAACTACTGCTGAGATTCCTCAAAGTTGCCACCGATCCACAGTGCCGCACCTTCCAACCTGACTCGCCACTAAGTGGAATGATTGTCGTACGAGTCAAATTAATATTTTTATTTTCAAGGACCTGGAATTTAGCAGCATTTAATGTAGCATCAAATGTAATGTAAGAAAAGGTTTCACCCTTTCTGGCAATAAAAGAGATGTTAAGATGTTAAAACATCAAACTGAAACCTTTTGCAAGGAATCTATTCTTAAATTTTGATACTGGCAAGTGAGGGGTCCCATGATGTAGCTGCTCAAATGTAAAAAATGCTTTGACTTATTAAATACTTTAAAAAGCTCTCCCTAATGCGTACGACCACCTGCCTTCTATGTTCCTCTGTACCATAGGCAGCCATCGCTTTCACAACATTCAAGTGCCTGTTGAGAGAAGAGAGAGGGGGGTCATTATAAAAAAAAATCATTGTTGGCGTCTCTATGGATTCTTTTTTTCCCCTCTCGTTACCATTGCCATGCACTTCACTCGGCGATGTTAACGCGAGGCCAGAGTAGACAACAGCTCTGCGCATGCCATTCACCGGGCAACACGATGCGAGGCATGATTAGAAGACACTCCAGATTATAAGACGCACGCACAGCCCATGCTATCAGTGTCACACCTGTAATCCAATGCTTTGTGGATATGTTTTGCGAGACTGAAAAACACCTGTTGGGCTGCAAGGTGGCCAGACAACTACAGTACAGCAAGCAGGTTTCTGACGTGTCTACGTTCAGTGGCCTAAAATATGGCTCTAGGGTTTGGTGTTATAATTTATTTAGATAGTTTTTTGTTAAAACTTCGGTCACAGTCCCTATGATCACTGTTACATTGCATTTATGGCTTTAATTTTGGTGATTTCGAAAACTTTTTTTGGTTTGGCCATGTTTTTGTTTATTGTAGTACGGAGTTAGACTGATGGCCTTAATCTAAGTTGTCTTGTGGTTGTTGTTGTTTGACTTGCATCCCACTGGGATTTTTGCACACAGCGTTGGTGTACGGTGCTATTTCAGGAATATTTTGATGTTTTTTTTCCTGGATTTTCTGTTTGCACAGTCACATAATCACTTTAAGATGTTTTCTTGTGCGTGTTTTTGTTTGTTGCGGTTGCACCCGATTCAAGAGCCGAATGGCTCACAGGGCTATACCAAATAAATGGAACTACTGGAACTACGTAGATCACCAAAGTTTGTCCCTTTGTACAGGGTGGGTTTTCTCCAGGTACTCCGGTTTCCCCCAAAAGTGCAAACGTGTTCATTTTTAAACAGTTACCAAGCCAAACAATATCAAATTACAACAACCCCTCCCTCTTCAACAGGAGCCTTGAGACTCGGTGAAAAGTTCCCGGATAAACTAAGAATAATTCTCAATGCAAAAAAAAAAAGCACACACACCATTCGGGAACAACAATTGTCACTGCTGTGGTTCCCAACCTTTTTCAACACGAGTTGTAAAACCAAATTGGTGACCCGGCCGATACATTAACTCGCACCACACACTTCAAAGAGCTCCGTTTGATCACAGGCGGCTGCCTGGTTTGGAGCCCATGATCCCAGTGGGGCCAAATCCAGTGCTCTGACCTCTGAGCTACCTGGTTTGTTTCCAGATTGAAAGGGAGACAGATAAGATTGGACTCCCTAAAGCAGTGGTTCTTAACCTTTACTGCAGACTTGCGCCCTCCTTTGGATCTCAATCGTAAAAAAAAAAGTATGTTAATAAATACATAGGTTTGATGAAACAAAGTAGTTGCACTGACGTGCCAGTGCTTAATTTGTGTTTCGATGATTTACCTTCTAAAAAAACAAAAAATCTGTCCGTGGCTCGCACCCCCAGAAAGGGCACCCCCGAGTTAAGAACCACCTTCCCCTCGAGCAACACCACACTCATCTCCACCAGCGGAGCATTCTCCACCGGTAGACATTCCCCATTCCCATGGCGGTAGCAGTTAGTCTCTACGCTGGACATCGAGCGGTACCGCTGCACCCCCCCCCCCCCCCCGCTCACTTTCGCTAAATTCCGACGGCAGAGGGGGGGGCAAGCCGTCCCAAACGGTAGTCGGCAAGAGACTCGTCCGCGAAGCAAACAGCATCAACACATTTTGATTTAAAGCTTTCGTGACTGCAGTAATTCATATTCTTAGTTCTTTCGGTAAAGCCACGTTGAAGGGAAACAATAAAATAATAAAATATATATAAAACAATAAAAAATATAGTTTTATAAAAAATATTGTTTTATATATATTTTATTATTTTATTGTTTCCCTTCAACATGACTTTACCGAAAGAACTAAGAATAAGCATTAACACAACTGACGTGAATTTCGATTTAAAGCTTTCGTGACTGCAAGGATTCATCTTCTTTGGTTCTTTCGGTAAAGTCACCACCACGTAGAATGAGAATAAAATAATATATTGATAAAATAAAATAACACAATAAAATTCTCACGACGTTTCGGCCACAACACAAGCGGCCTTCATCAGGTGAAGGGGACGAGACTGTCTGATGAAGGCCGCTTGTGTTGTGGCCCGAAACGTCGTGAGAATTTTATTGAGTTATTTTATTTTATCAATTTATTCTTTTATTCTCATTCTACGTGGTGACTTTACCGAAAGAACCAAAGAAGACAACTGACGTGCTTGCGTCCGTGGATGGAATTCCTTTCCAGCTCAGACCCTGCTTGCTTGCCCATCACCACGTATATAACCTCCTTGCTGTAACGGCTCTCTCGCCGGTTCAGCGGTTCCACTGCTGGATTATTTTTTTCCGCCCGAGGACGACCGCTTGCGTTGCGATCGAAACGTCGTGGAAAATTATTTTTTGGTTTTATTTTTCTACCCACGTGACTTTACTGAAAGAACCAAAGAGCATGGATTCCTGCCAGTGGCGAAAGCTTCAAATCAAGATCAGACGACAATTGCGTAATGCCGATCTTAAGCTCACATTGACGATCACGTGGCGGTTTGCTTCATGGTGAACGTTACGTTCACGTGTCTGCCCCTATAGACGTGATCCACTATCCTCAAAACGCTTTGCTATGGCGGGGGGAAAAGTCTTCCCATAAGACAAGCGCTGCTGACTTTCCAACAAAGCGGTTCGTATTTTATCAGCCCTAGCCAAAGGCATGATGGGCTGAGCCAATGCTCCACCAGGATTTGAACTCGCCACATTCCGCTCGCTCTACCGCTGAGACTAAACTATTCGCTATTTTTATTTTACCAGGTAAGGCCCACTGAGCGACCTGGCCACAAATGATAGCTCAACGAAGTGGCTTATCGCGTGTACACAACATGCATCCAAATTATATATATAGTTTTCCTGTTAGATTTACAACTCGTATATCTAATATAATATCATAATTGCCGGGTTGCACTTCAAACTTTTGTTTTTACTTTTGGGGTGAGATGCAGCTGCATTTAGACGTGACGTACAAATAATAATTGTATATTATATACATGGGGGGCGATCCATTTATAGACACCTCGCTAAAATAAAAAGGGAGAAATTCGAGAGAGAGAGGAAAAAAAACCCATCTTGTCTCAAAGCCTGTACCATGTCCCCCACCAATCTCAATACACTCATTAAATACTTTAACACTCTCCTGACGCAGCACACGACCGCCTGTCTTCTATGTGACCACTGTAACCTTTGCAGCCATCGCTTCGACAATATTCTCATTATAAATCACTGCGGCGTCTCTACCATTTGCCGTTCCCATGAACTTCACTCGGCGATTCCTTGGGGGCATTGCCGACGATGACTCTGTCCATCTGCCCGACTGTTTCGTCTCTACCTTTATTTTTATTTTCTTTCGTCTTTATGTATGTTTGACAACAAAACTAAACCACCCCCCTCCACCCCCGGACCCCTGAACAACCTAGAAACACAAAAGTTGGGAACCACCGCATCTATATTATTATTATTCAGCATTTACAAACGTCGTGGGTATCCCCAACAATTCCTTTGAGGAGGTGGTTCTGATACGAGCAGGGTCCATCTGCATGCAACGATAGTAGGAGGCGGGAGGGGGGGGAGGGAGGGAACCTACATCCCTTTGGGAAAAGCCGTCTAGCTAGAAGACACAAGCAGGTTAAGTACAGGTGGTGGGAGTGGAAAAACGCTAACTACAGGCGGCAAGCAGATATACTCCAGTGGCCGAGAGGGCCATGGACCAAATGCTGAAACCACAACTTACTTTACTCTGATTATAAGCGACCACTCTGTGCAACAGAGGAGAGCAAATCCACTGCTTTCCATGAGAAAACTGTCAAGCGGACGGGCGTCACATTCAATTACAGATGCATGGCTGTGCTTGTGCCGGTTATATCAGCAAATTAAACGGCAGCATATCATAACGAAACACACAGTCAGTACGCTTGTTAAATCAATAGCCAAAGTGTGTCGGCGCAGCGGTGTTAATGTTCTGCCCCGAGCCAGTGGTGGAAATTCCACATTCCTTCGGTAGGGATCATTGAGTCTATAGGCCAGCTGCAGTTAAATCACATAGTAATGTTTAATGGATCGACCATTGGCTCCGTGCAGATCAATGTTACTCAGCAAACATGTTTAAGACAAACCATACCAGCGAGTGGGCTGCAAAAAAATGTCTTGCCGTGGTACTCCCACCTGATGATGATTGCTTGTGTTACAATCGAAATGTCGTTATTTATTTTATTTTCTACCGTGACTTTACTGAAATAACCAAAGAGAATGGATTCCTGCAGTCACGAAAGCTTCAAATCAAGATGGAACGATTGTTTGTTGACAACCATTTGTCAAATCTACTGTTGGATGAACGCCTCCCCAGGCTGTGACAGTCACTCGCCACACTGATGTTTGGCCGTGGCCGAGAATCGAAAACTCAGGTTTGTTGGTTTCATAGCGCAGTGCAGCGCTAACCACTGCACGACTGCTCCTCCCAATAAGCGATAATAATACAAATGGACCAGGAAGTGGTTTGATGAATCGCAACAATAACCTTAAAGGCATCAATGGATGTTTACTTTTTTGACCAGTGTTTCCCACTTACCTTTGCTTAAAGAGCCCCTTAGAATAGCCACACCGGAAGTTTGTGGCCACATCACCACAAGTGCCTTTCTCTTTCTACACGGCTCTATGGAATGAGATAATTTTTGTTTTGCCAAGGGGAACCAAGGCTAACGTACCAATTCTCCCCCCCCCCCCACCCAACCACTCTGCAACACAATGAACCGTCGCAATTTCAGGGTCGCGATTCAGCTTGGGAATCTCCGCTGTAACCCTGCGGTAAATATGGCCACCTGTGGTGGATGCAGGGGGCCCCACGTTTTACAGCCCCTGCTGTCAAATCAACTGGCTGCATGTGGGCCCTCCCCAACACCCCATACGAGCAGGTTGTGGGAGTTGCCCGGCCCGACTTCGCCACGTAGGGGAGCGTGGCTCGGTGACGTTCGAGCACAGTAAAGAGGACTATTTGAACCAAAATATGTAACAAATATAGATGATAATAATCAATAATTTCACACACAATTCGATAGACGTATCGTGAGAATAATCATCTCTTTTCGTTGACGAAGCTCTACACCGTTACATTAACTACCTTGTCTGGTATGCGGGAGATCGTGGGTTCGATCCTGACCCATGGCGTCTGATTGTTTGAAGTTTGCGCGTTCTCCCCCGTAGTCGGGTGGAGTTTTCTCCGAGTCCTCTGGTTTTCCCCTCCACATATATGAACGTGCGTTTAGCGTATTTGGCTGCTATACATTTCAACGTGATAAGCCCACTTCGTTGAGCTATCAATTGTGGTCAGGTCACTTCTAAAAAAAGAGTTACGTAGCTCGGGGGGGGGGGGGCCCTTTCCCGGTTAAATAAAAAATAGATTTTTTTCCCCGCAAAAATCTTCCACATCTTCTGGTGTGGCTAGGATAGTCCCTGTTTCACAAAGACAGTCCCCCTACCCTTGGTGCCCCACAGCATTTGTGAATTGTAGCAGATTACATATTTTTGTTCCCATGCTTGCAACATGCAACGGTCTGGTGGGGGGGGGGGCTCTGTGAGTAGGGGGGGCAGGGCCAGCAGAGGTAATAGGCAGAGCCTATAAGCAGTGGGCGGGGCCAGAAATCGAGTGGGCGTTTTCATTTCAATTAAAACATTTGAATAAATACATGTTGGAAGCAATTCATATATTTTAAGTTCTCATCCTTGCATTAGAATATATCGAGCAGTTCATATTTTGATGGTATCACGTGGTAATGCTCCAGGACATGGTTTTAAATCTATTACACAGTGAATATTGGAACTGAAGCTTGACATCAAAACGTTTCATCGCAAATCAAATCGCAATCTGTCAGAAAAATCGTAATTAGACATTTCCCCCAATTCGTTCAGCCCAGGCCCACACCCCCACCCCCGTGTGGGTGTGGCGAACTTACAAAGTAAACCTCAGAGATGTCGCTATCCTGTCCGTCGGGTGGGGGGGTGGCGGGGGAAGCCCCCCTCAGGGGATGGGGCCTGTAGCTGGCCGCACCGGGGGGGTCTGCGCTCTCGGGCTCTGCTCCGCTCTCGATCGTCACCTCCACCTCCTCCGGCATCACCACTCGTCTGTGGGGTTAGGGCACGGCGACAGCCGCTCGTTCGCTCGCCCATCAGGAGTCCGAGAGAGACACTTAGGCCTGTCCCACTAGAATCGCGCGTTCACAGAGTATCCGGCTGCTATAAATCTCCACGCGACGATACGCCACTTCGTCGGGCTATCATTTGTGGCCAATGAGCCAATGAGCTCAGTGGGCCTTACCCGGTAAAATGAAAAATCGTTTAGTTTTTTTTTTTTAAACTCGATTCAAACGCAGCATCACAGCATCGCCCACACTCGTCAAGACGATGCACTGCCCATGCAGTGCAGTGGGAAACGTCAGCGGCTTGGCTTCTGCAGTGGGGAAAACAAAACCAAGCCGTGCATTCTGGAGCAGCGTCAGCCTGGCTTGGCAAGGCGCTGTGCACAGGTTGGATGTGCCATACACTCGATGTTGACGGGGGTTGGTGGCCAAGGGGCCGAGACAAAAAATTTAATCGCTACACAGGTTGGGCTGCCTGGATTCGAACTCGGGATCTCAGCGGTGCGAGCTCAACGCTCTGACCTCTTGAGCCACCCGGCCACCTCCGGAGCTGATATTTTAGTCGTACTGTATTGGGACGAATGCAGAGTGTCCCCCCCTCCCCTCGCCCTCCCCCCACCCTCATGTTTGCCAAGCGGCAGCACATTGACCTCAGTGCTGTTCCACTCAGCATCAAGCTGGGCAGTTTGCACAGCACTGTCAACAGCAAACACCATCTGTCTCACACAAAGCCAACCCCAAACCAGGTAATTGAATACAGAAATATAAGCATGGAATTAAATTACTGAAAAATCAACAGCCAGACTTCAAAACCGATGACGCTCCACCCCCCCCCCCCCCCCCGCATTTTCCTCTCCACACACTCGCCGTCGTCTGTCGAGTGTCTCTGGGCCTCGGTGCCGTTTCATTTACAGAGCGAAGGACTCGAAGCCAACCGCATGTTAAGTGCGCCACAGACGTCCCTTCCCCGTGGCGTCCCCTATGGTGGCATCTGTGCCCTTTAAATAAAAACGTCACCGCGTCCCATTCAGAATAATGGAAGGGCGGCTGCGTGACCCCCCCCAAGATGACGAACCTATCCAAATTATGACGAACATTTTTCACCCGTCCCCCCACCCCCCACCTTTGAAAGCAAATGCTGCTGGTGCTTCTTATAACAACCGCGAGGTTATGGTTATTACGGCTTCCGAATAGCGGCACGTGGGAATGGGATGGGTGGCTTATAATCTGGTGTGTGTGTGTATGCGACCAGATTAGCGCATGTGCAAGCTGTATATGGATTATTTTTGGCTGCTATAGATTTCCACATGATAAGCCACTTTGTTGAGCTTTTGTGGTCAGGTCCGCTTCTGAAAAATAACTAATAGCTCAGTGCACTTGTAGATGGTAAAAAAAAAAAATCGTTTAGTTTTTGTAAATTAATTTACTCATTTCTTTTTAGTGATTTGCTCACCTTCCCTATACTTTGCACTGCCGTTTTTTTTAAAATACGATTTGTTGTTGTAACTCTGTGACCCGCGCCTACTGGGCATTTGTAAAAAAAATATAAAGAAAAAGAGCTTCACAGCGCATCGGATTTCTCCAGGATAAATAAAGATTTTGATTCCGATTCACGCATTGTATATTACCTGTTGGCAGGGTGTGTGGGCGCGATCTCCACTGGGAAATGCTCGCTGGCCGACAGCGACGTGGAGGACAGCGTGGTGGCGATGGAGGCAGTAGTGGCATCCTCCAGCGATGGAGGGGTGCTGGGCAGGATGTCCGGTCGACCATGTGGCAGACCTGGCAGCAGCAACACCACAACAACAATACAACAACAGTGTCAGCAGCTTAGCAGTGTCAAGCACAGAACTATTGCCCCCCCCCCAATTCGAAACACAACCCTCATTGGTCCTTACATTAGAACAGAGCAGCAGATTGAATATTCACTTCTTTAGAATTGCTTTTTGTGTTTAGTTTGTTGTCCTTCCCCCACACCTCCGATTAGCACAGCTGGGTCTGTACCGTGCAAAAAAAACATACAACGTGAACGAGTACATTATAAGGTTGCACTCATTACAAACAACGTGATCGCCACAAATGAACTATGCCACGTGAACTCCGTTCATCCTCGCAGCAGCTTTTGGTTAACCATCGAACAAAGACGTTGGCCGCCGCATCGCGGGCTTTCAGATGCACTGTCCGCGGCCGTCTGGAATGCTCTTCATTCGCATATTAAAAAGCCACTGGAGCTGTGCACTTTTAAATCTAGATTGAAAACTAATTTCTTTAGAACTGCTCTTTGTAACAATTCAGTCGTTCTTTAAACCCGCACCTCCGATTAGCACGGCTGGCTACGGACGGTGCGGAAGAAGTTCAACAGGCATGCATACACAACCAGTGTCGCCATCTGACAATCGGAACACCTCATAAGTGCTGACAAAGAGAGACGCGGCCTCGCAGTGTTGCCGACTCGCATCACGTGCAGCGAACGTTTCATCAGCGTCACCCCTGGGGTCCCGGATCGGCCACGAGCCAGACGCCTCCGTTGTCTTGCGAGGCCCGGCAATTAATTATCAGTTACGCTCCTGGCTCGGCTCGGCGAAATAGCCAGTGGAAGAAAATAGCCAGTGGAAGAAAATAGCCAGTGGAAGAAAATAGCCCGTTAGCGCGAGAGGACGCAGCATGGGCTCGGCACGGAATTGCCAGTTAAAAAAAAAAAATGAAACACGGGGAGAAATAGGGCGGGCGGGCGGGCGGGGGGAAGGAGGAGGGATAGACCAACCACCTTCATCGTCCAGGTTGGGAAGACTGGAGGCCCCACGGAAATACTTGTCTTCCTTCTCGTCCAGCGGCTGGCTGGCGGTGATGGAGGTCGCCGTGGTCACAGTCGTCTGCCGCCGCGGAGGGCCGCTGCCGCCACGCCCCTTCTTTGACGGCGAAGACTTCAGCGCTGGCGACGGCACGAAGTGGGGGTGGGGGAGGGATGCCCGAGTTAACAGCGGGCCAGTGCAAGCCCCTGAAACCACCACCGCTGGCAGAAAGGGGGCTTTCTGCAATCGGGAGCTTGTTCGTAACGGGGCTTAGCGCGTGTGGCCATATGGGCGGGTGGGGCGGGGCGGTTTTTTGTGTTCCCCCGATCCCCTTCACTGGCCAAAGCTGGACGGCGGTCAACATGTAAGCGCGCGGTAAAGGTAAGAGAAGGGTAAAGGAGGTGACCCTGAAATTTCTTGCACCTCCGATTAGCACGGTTGGCGACGTAGAGAAGTTCAACATACGAGCCACTGCTGGCGGAGAGGCCTGCAACTAGCGGAGGCTCGAGACGGAGGGTATTTTTGTCCAACTCGTCCACACTGACCAGATGTCTTGGAAGAGGTGGGGGGGGGGTTACCCACACGTTACCCCACTTCATACGGTCGATTGTTATTAACCCATCTATGCCGTTGGGTGGGCGGAGGAGAAGATTTAAAAAGAAACTTTCTGGATCGCAAACTCACGGCAGCGTCCAGTTAACTATACACAGGGGAATAATTTCTCACCCAAAAATGTCGGTGCCACTAACAGAGAGCAGTCGGTGGTACATAACTAGTAGCCACGGGCACAGTGCAAGGTAGACGGGATGTAGTGTGCTGCGTGTGGGAATATTTTCCGGATCGTCTATGTGGACAGAGGCTGGCTGAAATTAAAAACTGACAGTAATTGCACGTGCACATATGGACAAGGTACAGGCCTTTTGCTAAGCGGTGCGGGCCGTGAGGGTCGTTGGAACATACTTTGCCCCACGCTGGCCAGCATGGGTCGGTGAACGTGGGGGGATTTAGGCGGGGGGGGGGGGGACATGGAAGTGCAGTACAACAATGGGCTTTGCTGCACTGCCCTCTGCTGCCCGTCACGCGGCACCCGCAAGCGGGGAGGTGGATCAAACCGTCTGTGCTTGGTGCTCGCCCCCCTCTTTCTAACGCTACGCAGGCTCAAACCCGCTTAGCTTCCGACAAGATCGGCAGAATTCCTTTTACCCCAGGCCCAGAGAGCACACTGGCGGACGAACTTGGAACGTTCTTTTATATCGAGGAGAGACGGCTCCCCTCCCCCCCCATGGGGCATCAGTCGTTTCCATTCGTTCCTCTTTTCGTGAACCGCTAAAAGATAGCGGCGGCACAGACTGCGCTGCGCAAGCAAGCAAAACGGATTGAAGCTGCAGCGTCCGGTGAAAATGTAAGCCGGACGCTAATCACGGACACGAACGGGTATGCCCGTCGGGAATTTTTGCAAAAGCTCAGAAAGTTCACTGGGGTTCTTCGGCATGTGCACACCATCGGCGACGAGCTGACCGCATTCTCCGGATTATAAAACACGCCGGAAAGTTAAGAAGCACACCCCCACAAAACTTCGGGGGTAATTTTCGAAAAAAACGCCCCAGGGAAAAGCGGGATACAAGGGTGTAAAATATAAAGTTAACGAAAATGCAAAGATAGATGTGGTGCCGTGGATGAAATAAAAGTGCGCGTTTATAATCCGCAGAATGCGGCAGAGCATTCCCCTCGTTATTCGCGAACTTGCGGTCCGCGATTGTGGCTATCCGCGAATCGTGTCTGGAGCTCTAGATGGGTGCTTCGAGCGAAAGTGATCAGATAACACGATGAGAGTTAATGCGACGTGAGAGAGTGATTTGGTTAAGTGACGAGGTAAAGTTACGAGGTATGTAGCGAACTGTGCTATTGTGACGAGATGAAGTGATGAGATGCTTGAATATTTACGTATACCAATTCATATTCATTTTCATTTACCAATTTTCACAGTTTTGCATTATAATCATTTCCACGTATTTAATAGCTTATTAACGTATTTCATTGAGCTAATTCATTAAAGAGATAGGTTTTCGTAGGGGCAATATCATCATCCGCGAAATTTGCTATTCACGCGCCATCTGAGGAACGTATCCCTCGCGAATAACGGGGGAATACTTGTGATGAAGACGATGATGACTGTGCGTTGGGGAGACATCTCTCATGGCAGATTATTCTGAACGTTTGGTGGGAGGGGTCTTCTGTGCTCTGGGGTGGGTTGGCCATGTAATCGGCATGGCATGAATAATCCAGATTATGAGATGCTCCCCCCTGACTTTTGATTAAAAAAAATAAAGAGCGGAGGGGGGGGGAGGGGGAAGTTTAAAATATATATTTTTTAAAATACGGTGCTGTAATTTAATTAAGATGTGCTTCGTCACATTTATAAACACAGCCACGCGTGGATTAAATGTGTGTGCAAGGCAACATTACTTACATGGAGTTTTCCTAAATACTTGATTGCACATGAACTTCAAAAACCGTTCTGCGTAAAAACTTGGTCTGTGCACCGAAACGGTGTCCTAAACGGAGACACGTAAAAAGATGTACACACGCACACGCACGTGCGCACGTACGCACATTAAACACACATTCAAAACCCGCAAGACAGCCATAAGCACACAGAAGTGCACATACATGCACACATATAATACACAGATCAAAAACATTACAAGTGTATGCATACACACAATGTTACGCATGATAACAAATAACATTATGATGTAATACACTAGTAAAACACACACAGATGTGTACACACGCAATATAACACCCATAACACACCGTTCTCAACCTCGCACAGATGTACACACACACCGACATTGCACACCCATTCAGGTAAACCAAACCATCTCCAAACCTTTATATAAACAGTTTGCCTTTAGATGCTAACCCCTTTTCCTGATGACGACCGCTTATGTTGCGTCCGAAACATCGTGATATTTTTATTCACTTTATTTATTTTTCTATCTACGTGACTTTACCGAAAGAACCAAAGAATATGAATTCCTGCAGTCACGAAAGTTTCAAGTAAAAATTTAAATATTAAACAGTCCTAATCACACAGGTGTACACACAGATGTACATTCTACACAACCCCCATTTGTCATGAATTGGAAGCGATATCACCACGATACTAGTGCCAGGCTAGGTGCGCATTGAGGCTATGTGAAGTGTGTAAGGCTCAACGGCAGGTCTTCTCGGGACAGACCCAGGAACCGTGTGTTGACTACGCTTCCTGGCAGATGCACACAACCTGTACTCCCTAATGCACCAATTTAATGCGTTTTAGCTGCCCGGTGCTCTGCTTGTTGTTGTGAGCATCACTCCTCTACCATCCACTATTGTTGGAGGGCGACTGCCTCCAACTGCCCAGTAGCAGCGTCCTTCTTGAGCCTCCTCCACAGAGGCCGATCTTGCCACCGCTGGTACCAGTCACTGGCAAGTCCAATTAGCTCCACATCCTTTCTGTCCCCCTCTATCTTGGCAAACAGAAGCTGACTCTTTGGTTCTTTCGGTAAAGTCATGGAGAAAATAAAATAATAATAAAATACGACCTTTCAGTTGCAACACAAGCAGCCATCATCATCAGGTAAGAATGAATGATAAAACACAGACACGGAAACACATGCAGAGACACACCGAGCGAGACACACACCAAGAGAGGACTGAGGAGGCGGCTGGACATGTGGGCAACATGACCCAGCCAACACAGCCTCTCCTGTTGGAGGAGCTCACAGATGGGAATGGATCCAGATCTATTAAGGATCAGTGAGCTCCTCAAACATTCCAGTCTAAATTAACCCAGTGTGGATTTGTAGGCAGGCCAGCATGAATGTTTAATTACACACACATATATATTACCAGATGTGTATACACACAAGCACGCACGTAACATACCCCCATGCACAACTCAATTCTAAACACACACACACACAAATGTGTGCACAAACAAGCATACATTTCACACCCAGATACAAAGATCCCCCGTATTGTCTTGACAGACTGCTGGGTAAAATGCTGTTCGCAAGCACCTATGAAGGCCGGCACGGTACACGAGGGGGTGTGTGGGTGGCCAGCACCATGCCCGGCCGCCTTTGTCCCCCTAGTGGCGATGTTTACACACCGCACCAGGTACTCATTTGAGGCCGAGTCGACCTGGAGGAGGCCGAGGACCGGTTCAGATAATCGTCACGGGTGTTGGCCGTGAGCGGGAATCGAACTCGGGGTCGCTGGGTCCGTAGCGCAGCGCCAACCGCTACACCACCGCTCCCCACACACCCAGATTTGCTCGCGCGCGCACGCACGCACGCACACACACACGCGTACATTACACAGATATTTTGCGATGCCACCTTCCATGGCCACGACTCGACGTTAAATCACCGTGAGCGCTCAACGTAACTTTTATTTTTCATCTCGTAAGACGCCGATTAAACAAATCGGTATATGCAGAAACTTTTTTTAATGGGGAAAAAAAAAATTAAGCTTACCCCAGAGGTGGAATCCCAAGGGTTCAAAGTTAAGCTTTTCTAAACAGGGCCCTACATTAATAATAAAGGACGGGGAATGCAATCTCTCTGGTAAATATTGATAAAATACCAATTTCCAGGGTCTTGTGAGGGGGTTGGGTCGGGGAGGGGGATGATAGCCCCCCTTTTTCCTTGCATCCACCAATGATTTACCCAATCTATTGCCTTAATACCTAGGCATTCGCGAACAACATTATCCATAAGAGGTTTTTGGGTTAGATCGCGTGAATATATAGGTGTAACCCGCGCCACTGCCAGACGCAGCCAATTGATAATCTTTGTCACGTGAACAAAAGGTGCCAATCCGTTACCCAGCTGAGCACACCCATGTGTTGGGAGAGTAAAATTGTAAATGCCGCGGGCTTACTCTCCAGCACACCGGTTCGGGCTGAACTAGCAACGAATCTTGACTTGAAGTTTTCGCGGCTGCAGGAATCCACACTCCTTTGGCTCTTTCGATAAAGTCACGCAGGTAGAAAAAAAAAAATAATAGAGCGATCGTCATCAGGTGGGACAGTTTTTTTTCATGCTGTGGTTGTCCCACACGATGACGGTTGCTTGCGTTGCGACAAGAAACGCGTCGTGATCTATTGTTTTTTTTCCCTACCTACGTGACTTTACCGAAAGAACCAAAAAGGGTATGGAAACGAATTGGCACGTTTTGAGTACGTGACAAACCTCACTAACTGGCCGCGTCTGGCGGTGGCGGCTTTGACGACACGTTTATAATTACGCGATGTAACCCACCAAAAACGAACCTCTATTGTGGGCCATTTTATTGGACTTTGCTCAGGAGGTGTTTCGCCGCCGACGGCGTGACGGGGTTTATTTTTAATTCCTGTTTGCTCCGCGCCGCCACCCCGGCTCCCCGCACCGCTCCCGTTCCCGTTCACGTGCGCACCCCGATGCCTCCTTTATTGAGGGCGACGTTGGCGCGCGGAATAAAGATCGACCGATTTGACTCACCCCATCGTGCACCAATGCTTTCCATGAATGTTCCAACTTCTTGATCAACCTGACGGGGGGGGGGAGAGACAACGTTTGGTCTCGCAAACTCCATAAAACGCAAGCGTTTAACCGTAAGCGGGAAAACCGCACGATTTAGTAACTTAACCCTTTACAATTCTGATGACGTATAAACACGTCAATAGTTTTTCTTCCCATTCCGTTCCGATGACGTACGGTGTACGTACGCGTTCGTCACCGGAACGAAATTGGAAGAAACAACAAAATAAGATAACTTTATTGGTACACCGAGGCTCCCACAAGGTACACGCGGGAGGGCGTATGGAAGTTTGTCGCCAGCTGTCAGTGTGGTCGTGTCGCCCTGTGATAACGAAAGCCCTTTGTGTAAAGAAAAAACTTCATGTAGAGTGACCGATAGGTGAAGAAAGTACACCTTTTGGCGTCCTCTGGTCTAGCACAAATTGAGACGAGGCTCAAAAAAAAAAAGCTGTCTAGTGTGGACCAATCAGTTTCAAGGACAATGTATATATTATCAAAGTGTGTTTTTTGTTTGCATTTTGACCACAAATATAGTGGTTAATGCAGACATGATTCCCTGTAAAAAGGTTTCAGTTTCGTCGCCAGAAAAAAAGAGTAAGAAAAAGGGAAAAAACCCTATTCTTAGGTGAAGAAGGCTTTATTAGGTTTGTTGCCGTATATTCTACACAACAACGCTCATTATTATTATTATTATTCAGTGTTGTGATAAATACGCGTGGTTGATTTGATCGCCGTTCGAAATCGCGTTGTTTTTCTCGTTGGAGTGTTCTCACGGACCTGTAAGACTGAAGGATGTCGATGATGCCCAAGTAAAGAACAAGTCGTTCCCCTTTGCTGTTCTTTGCTGGAACTCCTCCCATGCTGCAGAAGACAAAAACAAAGACCCCACCCCCCCCGTGTAGCCTTAACAGACTGTTGGGGCAAGTGCTGTTAGCGAGTAGCACCCTGTGCAGGGCCGGCACTGCACACGAGGGAAGCGGGGGTGTGGCCGGCACCACGCCCGGCCGCCTTTGTCTCCCCGAGCGGCGATGCTTACGACACACCGCACCAGTTACTCATTTGAGGCAGAGTTGACCTAGGGGGGAGGGGGCCAGGACCGGTTAAGACATTCGTCACTGGTGCTGGCCGTTAGCGGGAAACCGAACCTCGGGTCGCCAGGTTCGTGGCGCAATGCAGCGCGCTGACCGATGCCATTCTGCGGAAATGCACGTCCGCACGCACGGCACACAGCACAGGCCAAGCGCAATAGAAATCATTACCAGCTGCCACAAACAAAGAGGCTCCGATTTATGTGCCGGCGAATGTTCCTTGCCGTCCAATTTACGGGGAAAGCAAAACCAATGTCTCCCATCACTCACGATGGGGCAAATTGCCAGGGGGGAGGGGATGTTGTTTGTGCAAGGTTTTTTTAAAAAATATTCACATATATATAACGGTTGGTGAGCACAGGCCTAAAGGACCAGAAAGCAAGTGGCCAGCAGTACTGTGAACATTACTCACCAGCCCTCTGCTTGGGTGAGTGAGATACCACTCACCAGCCCTCTGCTTGGTGAGTGAGATACCACTCACCAGCCCTCTGCTTTGTGAGTGAGATACCACTCACCAGCCCTCTGCTTTGTGAGTGAGATGCCACTCACCAGCCCTCTGCTTGGCGAGTGAAATACCAATCACCAGTCCTGTGTGGTGTGCATGACACCACTTGCCAGCCCTGTGCGGCGCATGCGGCGTGCGCGCGTGCGTGCGTACACCAACTCACCAGTCCTCCGTTTGGTGCGTGGTGGCTCCCGTGCGCGACTCGGCCTGGATGGACTCCATGGCGGTGGAGTAGAGGGCCTTCTGCCCCGGGGGCCTGCGCGGGTCCAAGGCCCCCAAGCCAAACCCCGGCATCACCAGCCCCTCGGCGTCGCGCTCCCTCTGCGACTGGTCCAGGTTGTGGACACCGATCAGGAGGCTGTAGTCCATGATCTTGAAGCTCTCCAGGACCTGCAACGGACACCGGACTTTAATGTAGTCACCATCAGCAGTCACGGTCGATCCACTGCTGGATGGAGGCCTTGCCTGAGCGCCCACCACCCTCGCTGCCACCTCTCACGATCCTGCGACATTATAATCCACCGAGCACCTCCACATGACATATTGTCAGGCGCGTTTCCATTCCTCGGCTAATGTGTTCAGAATTGTTTTTTTCGGTCGAAGTCTTAGTTTTGTCGTCGACAAGCTACGTCATTTTAGTGGTAGTCCAAGTCTGTGGCTTTCATAAGTAGATTTTTAGTCTCGTCAAATAAAGCAGCCAACAGATAAAAACTAAAATTCCTCTTCTGCATCTTCATTCGGACTCATTAACTTCGCCTCGTGAGTAAGTTGTGGTTTTTGGTCTTGGGTGGGGTAGCAGTCACTGCTGTCCTACTATAGGAGACAAAGTTTTGCTGGCTGCATTATCAACGCACACGCCCAAATGCACGTGCTCGGTGGTGACGTCGCTGCACGCGTCTGCTTCATGACGTCTCCCGCATTCCACAGCGTTGAGCTGGGTTCCTGAGTCGAGCTGACGATGTCACGCCTCCCGCACCACGCACCCTCCACTTGCGCCAAGTATCGAGCACTTTCCGTGGGTTTAGCTGTTATTAATTTTCCATTCAGAGACGTCTGCAAGCTGCAGGATGGGTCCCGTTCACCGATGAATATCGGGAACGTGCAAGCGGTTGAGCGTTAACTTTATTTACCGAGGCATAGCGCCGTTGCTTTAAAAAAAAAAAAGACATTGTACTCACCGCAAAGAACTGAAGCGACACGACCGCACTCTGCGATAGCTGGCGGTAAACTGTGCCACACGCCCTCCTGCATGGCCTTGTGGGAGCCTTGGTATTGATTAAGCTATTTTATTTTAGATTTTCTTCCAATGCTGCTCCGATGATGTACACGTACGTCATTGGAATGGGGAAAAGGGTTATACGGTCATGCTACATTTAGACAAAAGTTTAACGGGTTGGCGGGCACTGGGGGTGGAGTGTGCACGCACATGGTTCGTTTAGTACTCGGGACAGGAGGCTGCGTGGGAACACTGTCTGGGGAACGTTAAGTTATCCCTACCCCTTGCGGCCATTGGGGGTTTGATTGACCGTACTTCACACCACGCTGGTCAGTGCGGGTTTGGTGGAAGCCGATGGGGACGTCCTGTCCAGCATCGGTTCTGATAGTTTGATTGTCTCCTCTCGTCCAGCCGCATACGCAAGTAGAGAGGTGCATACTTTCTCCCGACCCCCACCCCATTGTAATCCAATTACTGGAGCGTATGAACCAATGGCCTGGTAAAAAAGAATGTACACCATTATTTGAATAATTGGGTAGCCCGAGACAAAAAAAAACCCAACATCATTAAGCTTTCCTCCACGTGTAACGCTACCTCTGCCTTTGCAAAGAACCATTGCGAATCAAAGACAACATTAGCACTTTTACACAGACTCTAAAAATGCGCAGTTCTTTTCACCTCCCAAGGATCTAAGCTCTATTAACAAGGGCACATGCATCATGACATCATCACTTGCACAAATCTGGCACTCAACAGCACGGGGTGTGTGTGTGTGTGTGTGCGAGCACCCCGTGCTAATAGCTGCAGTGTAATCCCGCTGCAGAATAACAAAACAACCAAACATTGATAATCTGCTTTTTTGCAAGCAGCGTATACTTGTTGCAACCCTAACCACTTGTTCATAATGGGCTTACAGAGTATGTGGCCATGTGGGTGGGTGGGGCTGACTTTGTGTTACCCCCATCCCCCTTCACTGGCCAAAGCTGGACAGAGGCCAACATGTAAGTGTGCAGTCAAGGTAAGAGAAGGTAAGGGAGCAATCCTGCAATCCCTTGCACCACCGATTAGCACGGTTGGCTATGTACGGTGCAAAAGAAGTTAAACATACATACGCATACAAGCCACTGCTGGCAGAGGGACCTGCAACTAGAGGAAGTTCAAGATAGAGGAGGGAATGTTGGACGACTCTTTCACACTGCGCAATCATCTTGGAAGTCGTAATTAATCGCAGTAACAGTTCTATTTCCGATGGTCTGAAATCCGTTATAGCTAAAGGGCTAAACTTTGCAGTCACACCTAAACACATACCAGTTATTGATATTCATTGTCAAAGTAGACGTGGCTCTCAAGGGCCTGGGTCACATTGCCGCAGACGTAGCAAGATCTGAAATCGCTGCAACCCTCAAAAACGCTAAGATGCCAGCTAGTAACCTCAGCAAAGATGAGCGTTTTGAATTATATAA
Source organism: Petromyzon marinus (assembly GCF_048934315.1). NCBI lineage: Eukaryota > Metazoa > Chordata > Hyperoartia > Petromyzontiformes > Petromyzontidae > Petromyzon > Petromyzon marinus. Next base: position 8,282,947 of record NC_133723.1, read on the forward strand.
ATTAAAAAGAGGGATGACATTGTAGTCCTCTCAGCTGACAAGGGCAATGCTACTGTCATCATGGATAAAATAGAATACAACAATAAAATTTAAGAATTACTCGACGATGGTAGCTATACAAAAATAAAAAGAGATCCCACCAACAGTCTCGTCACACAAACCAACAAAATAATTTCTGATTCAACCGCATTAATTGATCAATCTAAACAGTTTTCGTTGAAACCTTCTGCTGCCAGGTCACCAAGATTATACGGCTTACCAAAAATACATAAAGTAGATACACCCCTTCGTCCCATCGTCTCTACTATCAACTCCCCCACCTCCAAACTGGCTCGTTTTTTGTCTGAAATCCTGCGTCCTTTCACTGGAAAAACCACCTCTGCGGAACAAAATTCTACTCACCTGGTATTGACAATCAAGGGTATTTCCCTGTCCCCAGACGACCTGCTTGTCAGTTTTGATGTAGTTTCCTTATTCAACAGTTCCTGTACCTGACACCATCGCAATCATTGAAGACTTGGTTCATCAAGGACTAAACACTGAGGTACCCCCCCTGGTGAGACACTGTTTATCCAATACATACTTCACTTGGAATGGAACTTTCTACAAACAAACTGAAGGCACCCCAATGGGCTCCCCCCTATCTCCGGTTATAGCTAACATTTTCATGGAGAAATTTGAGACTGACGCCATCCAGACTGCCACTCTGCGCCCAACCTTATGGAAGAGGTACGTGGATGACACTTTTGTCATCTGGCCACATGGCCGGCCTGCTCTAGACCAATTCTTCGACCACATCAATTCCATACACCCAGCCATCATATTTACCATGGAAGTCAAAAAAGATGGCAAGCTACCTTTTTTGGATGTCCTAATAAAAAAGAGACCTGATGGTTCAATGAGCCACTCTGTCTACAGGAAAGCTACCCATACCGATGCTTATCTGAAAGCGGATTCCCACCACCATCCATCACAGAAGAATGCAATGCATATCCGACCAGGAACACATAGGCAGTGAACTCAAGCACGTACACCAAGCTCTTAAGGCTAATTGTTACTCCGACTATACAATCCGCAAAGCTATCACTCAAACCATGAAGAAGGACCCTCTTGAGGAGCCTTTCAAAACCATCACTTTACCCTACATTGCGGGGATCACAAAAAAGATCTCCAAAATCTTGAATAAACACAAGATCCAGGTCTGATTCAACACATTACATAAAATCCGTGATCTGGTTCCGTCTGTAAAATATGTGATTCCGGACATACAGTACACTGGCGTCTACAAACTAAGTTGCCTCTGTGGTAGTAGTTACATTGGAGAAACCAAACGACATGTCTCGGACCGCATTCGTGAACACAAAGCAGACCTAAAACACGGGAGGACCAACACCTCGGCCCTGGCAGATCACTGTTATAATTCAGTAGGCTCACATGACATTGACTTCTCCAAGACAGAGGTTCTTTGCAAGCCATCTGGCTACCATGAGAGATTCGTTCATGAGGCTATCCACATATACAAACACGAGACAATTTCAACCGAGAAGATGGATTCTGGCTTACTAATCATTGGAGGGATTTGATAAACCATTTCAGGTCTTAATTGTTCAAGCTAACGGTGGCTTTCAGACCGCATTCATTATTTTCGTCCCCCTCCTCCTCTTTTCCGAACATAGATGGACTCGTCCATCTGAATAACTGCCGAATCGCTCTCTGTGGTGCTAACGTTATTTTGAAAAAAAACGCCACTTTTTTCCAATTTTCTTGCTGTGGTTTTCACACCTGATGATGATTGCTTGCGTTGCGGTCGAAACGTCGTGAGAATTTCATTGTTTTATATTTTTATTATTTTATTGTTTCCCTTCTACGTGACTTTACCGAAAGAACCAAGAATATGAATCCCTGCCGTCACGAAAGCTTTAAATCAAAATTTACAAGGCAACTATCAAGAACAAGGCCACACACGTTGAGATCTTGCGAGCTGGTGGCTTTGGCAAGGACCGAGAGCATTGCACGTGCAATGTGGTGGTCACATGGCATGCAAGGCGTGATGGGGAGACGTGCCGTCCTCCTCTGCTCACGGAGCGGCAGGACACACCTTTGCGCGGTGTTAAATCTCTTTTGTTTCCGGCCTGCCAAGACGCAGTCTCCTGCTGCGTCGGGGTTTGCTCATCGCTCACAGAATCGGAATCAGACTATTCATTTGTACTGGAGGAATCCGATGAGCTGTAAAGCTCTTTTTCAAAGATGTCCAGCAGGGGCGGGTAGCAACGTTCCAACAAACAGCACAAACACATCACAGTAGTGCAATGTCCAAAGGTAAACAAAAATCACCAAAACACATACAATTCAAACAGCCCTATACTACCCGGCAAAGCCCACTGAGGTATGAACTTATTTTTCAGGGGCGACCTCGCCACAAATGAAAGGTCAACAAAAGTGACCCATCATTCGGACATTTAAAGCTTTCACAGCTCACTTAAAGCGTTGGAATGCGCCTTACCAAACAGTCCCGCTGTAAGGTCTTTGACATGGCGTTGTACGTGTCCGAGTCAAGGAGCAGTCCATCGGGATGGTCCTGAATGAAATCGAGGTCCTTGAACGTGGGGTTCGACTTCTCGCGCTCCTTTCGCGACGCCCGGCGCTTGTACGTGGAGCCCTTCAGGTCGAACTTGATGTGCATCTTCATTGCGCGCGGCAGAAGGTTGTTCATCACCACCAGCCTGATGTTCTTGCCTCCCGACTGAACACAGTACAGGCCGTAAAACTTGGGCAGTAGTGTCCTCACGTTCTGGTTCAAATTCTGCGGTGGGGGTGGGAAAACAAAGCAGTCGTTTTGTTTTTTTTTACAAAAAATCAACCCTCCCATCTAAGCGTGATCCGGCCTGAACTCTGCGTTGCTTCTGAAACGAGATCGAATTAATTTCAGGTGATTTGGTCATAGGCTTAAAGTCAAGGGCTTATTACCTGTTGAGTTGGGTATGTGCGCGGTCAGCGACCCAGAAAATATTCCCACACACAGGTGACGACATCCAGTATACCTCTCGGAATGGCCTGCGGCTGAAAGTCACCTGCCACTCCTGGTCTCCCAGCGACTAGGAAAATATTCGGTGAGGAATTAAGCCCTGGTCGTGCATCTTACCAAATCACTTGTGAAACGGCAGATCTTGTCAGATCACGCAATCTAAGCGGGATTTTATTCAGGATGGTACTTGGACAAGTGACCGCTATGCACAACAGGTGTTATAGGCTGCGACTATTGGGCAGCAGTGGGCAGTGCAGCAAAATCATTTGTTGTACCGGACTTCTACGCTACCGCATCTATGCACAAAACCAACGAAAAACTAAATTTTTCGCAACCCCAGCGTCAAAATAATCAAAAGCAGGACCCACACCCTTGAACACAGTTTTCGGGGGGGGGATATTGCCACGGTTTTGTTTCTCGCAAATATAAATCACAAAATCCAATCCTACGAACCGAGAAACATCCTACTACATCCTACTGCGTCATTGCACGGGGGGACAGTGCCGCAAGCAATGCGGCAATTAACGAGCAGAGCGCCTGCTGAGAACCCACTCACCATGTAGTATCCAGGAAGCAGCTTCTGCAAGAATTCCGCCTCCTTGTGCATAACCGTTTTGATGATGAACTCATCATCGCTTGTAACAAAGAACACGGAGCCGCTGGCGCCTGGGTTTGTGAGCTCGATGAGCGGCTCGCTGCACAGCGAGTACTGTCCACGCGCACAAGCAGAATGACAGCGGGCCGCGCAGTCAGAAGCGGCCGCGCGAGACATGGTATTCCAACCCCCTGATGGGATTCTGACCCTGCGGTCAGAATGACAGAATGTCAAGTCATTTCTATTTACACACGTGTGCTGCCTTGTCCGGCACAAATCGGCACCGTCGTGAGATTTGTACTCGGACTAAACATGAAATTAGACAGGTTCTAAACGATGAGGAAAAAAATACGTATACAGTTACAACCTACCTATACAGTTGAATGTTCCGAATTAATGTTATTATCACTAAGAAACGTCATCGCAACTTACTAAATAATCATCGGGTCTGATCCCGAACAGTTCACGGAAGTATCTGAAAGCCACCGGCGCGTAAGTCTTGAATCTGAAGTCAGAGTAGTGATGAGCGGGCGTTAAGTTACTTCCTTCGCTGTGAAGAAACGGACACAGGGGAATCAATCAACAAAAACACGAGATAAAAAAACACCACCGTAAACACCCGCATGTATGTATTTTGACTTCTTTCGCACCGTACATAGCCAACCGTGCTAATTTGGCAGTGTAGGGGAAGGACAAACTAAACACAAAAAAACAGTTCTAAAGTGAGTTTTCAATCTAGATGATGTGAAAGTCCAAAGCTCCCAGTGACTTCAAAAGAACTGGAGGAAGAGCGTTCCAGACGGCCACAGTAGCACATCTTAAAGCGCGCAATGCAGTGACCATCTTTGTTCAATGACGACTTTGACATTTAATGCATGATGGGAAAATGGTTTCATTATTATAACAAGGGATGGAAGTCCAAATAGTACGATATATTTCACCAATTATAAACAATGCACATACAACCTTATGTTACACTTCATATATATGCAATACAAAGTTATAATTGAGCATATGAAATGTAAGTGAATGTAGCGTGTAGATACGTATTGTACTGATGGGAACGAGGCCTCCTCACACCGTGTGGTTCTAAGGGGTAATTGGACCATACTTCACCACGTTGGTCAGTATGGGTTGGTGAATGTGGGGTGCATATATCTTCAAGCTGCACTGCCCTCTCTTGACAACGCAGCCTATCTTATGCACAGTGGTCACCCATCAGGCACATTCCGAGTATTTTAGCCATTGGCGTATTGTCAGGGCTTAATACTGGCTGGGAATCGAACTTGTGTCGCCAGGGTTCATAGTGAAGCATTGCTAACCCCAATACGAGTGCTCCCAACGATGTATACGCACACAAACAAAGGACAAAGATCCCCCATATAACCTCTACATACTTTTGGGGCAAGTGTTGTTAGCGAGCACCTATGAAGGCCGGCACGGCACACGAGGGGGTGGGTGACCAGCCTCACACTTGGCCGGCATTGTCTCCCTAGTGGCGGTGTTCACACACACACACACGTTCTCCACCACGTGGTTGATAAGCTATTGAAACTTACCTTGGAAAAAATATGCTCTCCACTACGTAAAAGTCTTGCATGAGGACGTCTCGCTCGGGCTTGGAGCTCAGGTTGCCCACCGTGTAGCCAATGCCCAGCTCGATGGCTCCTCGTAGGGCTGACGATGTGGTCTGCCACAACAAAAATCAACAACTATGAAGGCTGGCACAGTACACGAGGGGTTTGGTGGCCAGCACCACGCCGGACCGCCTTCGTCTCCCCAGTGGCGATGTTTACACACCGCATCAGGTACTCATTTGTGGCGAAATCGACTTAGGGGCAGGAGGCCTCGGACCGGTTCAGATAATCATCACTGGTGCTGGTGGCCGCAAGCAGTAATGGAACTCTAGCCGCCGGGTTCGTTAGCGTAGCGCAGCGCGCTAACTGCTGCACTACCGCTTCCCACGTTGTAATAAACCCACACATACAGCTCGATCATAAACGGCTTTTTTTTTAAGTCAACCACAATTTCGTGCTTTTTTTCTTACCTTTTTGTAAGTGGTTTCTCCAGAAGCGTCCACCCCTCTGTGACCGATCTTCTTGGCACCAGGCCCTGTAGCTGCAGTATTCTGGAAACACAGCACACAAGGGGGATTGATGATCCACCACCCACCGATTCACTGCAATCGCTCACCGGCGGTCAGTCGAAACAAAACTATTTTTTATTTTACAAGGTAAGGCCCACAGAGCTCCATAGCCCTTTTTCAGAAGCAACCTGGCTATCACAAATGATAGCTGCTCAACGAAGTGGCTTATCACGTGGAAATCTATAGCAGCCAAATCCTCTGAACACATGTTGATTCTCTGAATGTGGAGGGAAAAACCGGAGGACTTGGAAAAAAATCCACGCAACCACAGGGAGACCATGCAAATTCCAAATACACAGGCGTAAGGGTCGGGATCGAACCCACGACCTCCTGCATACCAGGCGAGATAGTTAATATCTCCTAGCCACCGTGCCGCCCCTAAACACTTCTACCGCGACTATCATGGTCACCGTTTCCGTGAACTTCCACTCATCGATTCCTCCACTCATGTTGAGCATGCCGCCTATCAGACTGTTTCGTATCATCCGTTCTATTGTGCTTGCTTACTCGTGAAAGCTTCTTGGTCAATCCACATTGCGCTCAGCTACCACACTTTCAGGTCACAACTCTTCTCTTTCCGCTTATTCTCATGCACTGCTCCGATTTTGAATTCCCTCCCATAGTCTCTTTCCCTCCCCCCAAAGCTCTTATGATAACCTTGCCCACTCCCGAGACACATTTTCACTCCGATCTTTTAACATCTTTTGAGAACGCTGCATATTGCTGGCCATCAGAAGTTTTGGGCCTTTGGGCCTGTGCTCAGCAATTGTGTTGCACGTAAAGAAAACAACATTACAAACTATCTTAATTAAGCATCGGCTGGATAGCTCAGAGATATAGTAGTACGTTACAAAACTGCCGAGATACTGGGTTCAAATCCAGGTTTTGTTTTTTTCAGCCTGATATTTAAACCGGATTCTCATTCGTAGCAAGTTGATGGTTTCCAGAGTTCACAAATAACACATATATAAAAAAACATCGGTTTGATTTCCAAGCGAGGAAACACTTTGATGGACATATAAAAGGTGCGTCCTTGAGTATGGATGAGAGACCACCGGAAACAATTTTTCAGAAGCAGTTTTGTGAAATCACCTTCCACGGACCGTTCTGTGATATGACCCGATGGCGACACTGCTGCTGCGATGTGCAAGAGAGTTCCAAATGGGAATTTGTCTCACAACATGACACGAATAGCAAATTGGAAAAATAACCGCGGAAAATAAGTTAAACGCATTATTTCAATTTAGTTTGCTATGCTGAGTAACGCTTCATCTGCCACAATGTTATCGGTGAATGTGCTAATCATCCATTCTTCCTGTTATCTCTGAACCTCCCCGGTTTCTCAGATGAAGAGGGTTATAAGCGCAAGGCCCTCATCACGGACGTGGTATATCAGTCTCATTGCATCACGTATCTCCTAAAACTTAAGTCGGGTGTCAACTGAGCAACGTTCCAGAGACCTCCCAGAAGGAATGAAGCGATGCTGAAATGTGGTGGTGACATCACTGGATATTGGTCGCAATAACCTCTCAATGTTGACCTTCAGATGGGAGACTTTACAAAACGTCAGAGCCCTCTGGGATTGCGACTTGCGTTCAAGCCCCTCGCACGCCAGACAGCGAGGAGCGCTCGGGACGTGGTTGTGCTGTGTGCCGCGTCATTCAATTTTACACCGCAGCAGTAAAGCATCGTACTTTTATAACCGGTGCACCACAAAGCTCACGCAGCGGGCAAAAACAACCCCATTTTATCATAACCACTCCCACGCATAGCAAATGTAAATCGCTTAAGTGACAGAACCCCTCAGATGTCAAGTCGCATTGGGGGTTGATTTTGTGGAACAAGTTCCATTCGCTAAAGATGAAGAATCAAGCAAAAGGATGAATTCTGTAACGCTCTCCAAACGTGCGCCTGTCCGTGTAAGCACTAGTTTTTGGTCGCCAACTTTCAGGCAAACCTCTCATCAACAAACTGGACGGTCTTAGCTAGACCAAGTCTCGAATAGCAAAGCAACTTTATGCTGAACATTACGTTTGTGTTGGGCCATCTTTGCAAGTTATTCCGACTCTCCTTTACAGATACAGATGGACGGACGGACGATTCGAGTGCACAAGTGCGTCTATAACCTCAGCTGGAAAGCGGTTCAAGAAGAGACGAATCACAACAGAGCAGGTGTCTTACCTCTGTGCTGGATTTCTTCTCATTGAACCCACCTGAAAAGAGAAAAGAACAAAAACACCATGAGAAACGCGTGCTTGAATGTCCCGTGAACACCGACGATGGCCAAGGGAAACTGCAGAAGCCAACTGGAAAAATAAACAGGGTGGCCTGCTTCTCATGCAAGGGTACATTGGTGTGAAAATAAGACGAGTTCGAATTTGGCAATTGTGGGATCATGACGCTGAAGCACAATGGCCTACGCGGTCTTGAGGCTTCACACTTGGGCGTGATGACGGTGCCGTTTCAATTTCCTCTGGAACCCCTTGTTCCCCCCGCTTCGAGGTCAGGGGGGACTTCCGAAAGACTTACAAATCCCCACTAAAAACGCTTCTGTTTAAAATGGCTCTCTCTCTCGTTATTTCCAAACGTCTTTCTCGCTCCTTCTTTACTTGGGCGATGTTCAACTATTTTCTGCCTTTCCACGCATAGTGCCCTGAGAACGATTGCTTAACGGCGCTTATAATTAGAAATTAGATTATTATTACTTTTGTTTTGCACGACATCAGAGGGGGGGGGGGGGGGAGGGAATCTTTAACGTCCCACTTTTAAAGCAGATGGAGCGTAATTATAGTTAATGCCCGCAGAGTATTAAACCAGGGGCAATTTGCCTGGAATCAATCCGCCAACGTGCGTGAACAAGTTGAGCATCCTGTCCGCTGGGCATGTCACCAGCCTAATATCAAGAGAGAATATTTTAAAAAAAAACTCATTGCCACTCGCAGCAATTAAAACATGCATTTATTTTATTATCCGAGAGCAGGGGTGCCAAGGGGTGAACACAGGGACACACCGCTCGCAGTGGTGTGCCTGCAAGCTATTTGCGTCCAGTTTGTCGTCCTTAGCCCGCACCTCCGAATGATTAGCAGCGGCTGGCTACGTACGGGTGCGAAAGCAGTTCAACGTACACAGATCTATACGGCTCCCGGACCCCCACCTCCCTGCTCAAATGTGGCATTCACTTTGAGGCGGATGCATCGAGCAGAAGAAGTGCCGCTTTATTTATTTATTTATTAGCGAGAGATCATAATTGCGGAAGGGCAATCTGCAGGATGCACTTTTAAAATGGCAACAAATTAAATTGTCCGCGGCGGCGTACAAAAACATCCGCGGCGCCGTCACCACATGCCGCTTGTGCAGGAGTGTGCTAGTTACACACACGGTTGGGCGCTAATCACAATGAGTCCTTGCAGAGCGAGGCTGCTAATCTCAAAACGTTCGCCCCTCTCAGACGAGGTCGGGTCCAAATCTATTAGGATTGGGGCTTATCTCTACTGTATTAATACCCGTAGGCCAAAAAAAATCACTCGGGATGGCACTCAATATCGTTGCATTTCGGAAGCCAACCAGAGCCGAGCGTGGAACAGTGCTTCTTGGATGGGCGAGCACCGCGCCGAACAGACGTCAGATGCTGTTGCGGGGGGGGGGGGGGGCTACGCGGAGGGCAGCGGAGGGGCAGCGCAACAAAATACGTCACTGTACTTTATTATCGCGCGCGCCTCCGATTCGCACGGCTGGCCACGTACGGTGCGAAAGAAGTTCAACACACGTGCAAAGGCAAAGACGCGCACACTTGCACGCTCTCCCAAGTCCACGATTTTCGCCTTCACCGATGCCCACTGGCCGAGATGGTGAAGTACGGTCAAGTAAACACCCCGTGACCCAGAATGGCATGCCGAGGCCTCATCCGGCGATGGATTGACAGATTGGCCGTCAGATGCACGCAAGGTGTTCAACCACCACGCTTGCAGGTCAACTCACTTCTCTTTCTGCTTATTTCCTCGCACTGCTCCACTTTGCCATCGCCTTTCCCCCACCCCCCCCCAAGCTCTTACTATAATAATAACCTTGCTGTAGAAAAGAAATGCCGCCAACTCTTATTTATCACAATTTTTGAGTGTGTTATTTTGCTGGTGGCCGCTTGAGGTTTTGGACCTTTTGAGCCTGTGCTTAGCGCCTGTGTTAAAAAAAAAACAAATGTACACATACTACAACAGCAATACCAACGACGGCAAGAGATACTTTCACTTGTCAATGCATTATTGCCAAGCCGTTGTGTTGTTTAAGCATGCCACAGCAACAAGTCTGCAAAACAGCTTCCTCTCAATGCAGTCCCTCAAGAGATTCTGACCAATGAATGGCCCTCCTATCTTTCTAACCCAACTATATACAACTATCAACTACACAACAATCGTCTGCCTCAATTAACCTCCCTTAACACACTCTCCCCCCCGCTCCCACTGCGTACAGCAGAGACACTGCGGAAACGTGGCGTGACCGTCCGTACTAATGCGAGCGTGCTGTCATGCTTAGCAGGAAGAAGACATGGTCCGAGATGACCTTCAGTCAATTGCTACGGACAGCCGTGATTTTGAGAGTGCAGGGTAGCGCAGTGGGGTAAACACTTGCGCGTCGCATCAAGGAGGGTCTGGGTTCAAGTCACAAATCTGGCGCCTTTCTGCACGGGATTTGTATTGTCTCCCGTTCTGCATGGATTTCCTCCCGGTTCTCTGGCTTCCTCGCATAGCTTAATAAAAATGGACACTGTGCCTGGTGTTGGCCAAACATCCCAAAGCTGAAAAATGACCTCGACTGGGACTAAAGAAATAGCAACATCGCCACCTATGGTGAAAACCCTAAGAAACCTTTGGAATAATATATATTTAAAAACAACTTTTTTAAAAACACACTTTCATGAGATGTACTAAAAAGATAAATGGTAATGGCAGAACTCTACGTCTCCAGGAAGTGAACCCGAAGCTTGCCACAACGTAAGGGGACCGTGGGCAATTACAGCCAACGTCAGTTGACCTTGGACAATTAGACCCAAGCCGAAACATATAAAAGAATGTTTAAATTTTTTTTTTATATTTTTTTATGATAGAATATAGTATTGTGATCAATATGACATAAGTATACCAAGTTTGCAGTCGATACCACATTGGGAAGTGGGTTACAATTGAGTTACAAGATTTGAGGATACAACGACAACAACAACGACAGAGTGAGTTAAATATAAAAGCGTGTAAAACAAAAGAGTCTTCACGGACTCCGTTAGACCTGCCCGAGTAAACAGGTGCAATAGAATAAGCCACACTTGTTTTTGTACTTTAGCGCAAAAGTTTCGGGGGTGCATCTTAAAACACCGCATTCGCGCAACTTTTTTGACACCGAGCACAAGTTATGAGTGCGTCTTACTTTCAGGAGCCTCTCATAATCCGGAGAATACGGTAATTTAAATAATCACGGGGTACAGAGCTTTTTCCCTGCATTCCATGCTTACATACAGCAATGTGGCTACAGCATTCAGAAACACAATCTTGAACTTCGAAACTAAAGAGATTAAAATGCCATCGACGTCTTATTATGTGGGCACGTACAAAAATATCACGACAATTCTGGCCTCTTCTTCATCCAGGAAAGCATCAAGACTTCTTTATTGGGAGGGATCCTGCATTGGGATGTTTGGCGTGGATGAGGCAACCAGAAGCAAACACACGCAGGAAACTGTAAATACTCAAAGGCAAATTCACCAACCCGCAACTGAATCACTGTGGTGAGGTATGGTCAAATAACCCTGAAGTGCCGCGGTGGTGAGATGTTTTCTTCCTCGCCTGGTATGCAGGAGGTCGTGGGTTCGATCCCGAACTCTGATGCCTGCTGTATATTTGGAGTTTGCGTGTCTCTCTCTCCCTCCGTGGTCACGTGGATTTTTTTTCTCCGGGTCCTCGGGTTTTTCCCTCCAAATTTATAAACGTCCATTGAGATTATTTAGATTATTTTGGCTGCTATTATTGTCCAAATGATGGGCCACTTTTTTGAGAAATCATATGTGGCCAGGTCGCTTCTGAACAATAAGTTAATACCTCCGTGGGCTTTGCCTGGTAGGATGGGTATGGTTCAGTTTCATTTGTGTGTGTTTGGGTGATTTGTTTACTTGTCTTGTACTTTGCACTCCTGTGATGTTTACGTACCGTTTGTTGTTGTAGCAACGCTCTAACCCACCTCTACTGGACATCTGTGAAACAGAGCTTTATAGCTCATCGTATTCCTCCAGTATATATAAATATTCCGATTCTGCTGTGGAGACACTCTCCATGCTCAAGATCCTCATCTTCTCTCCTGGCCCGACTGATTCTCTTTCATTTTGATTTAAAGCTTTCGTGACTGCAGGGATTCATATTCTTGGTTATTTCGGTAAAGTCACGTAGAAGGGAAACAATAAAATATAAAACGATAAAATTCTCACGACGTTTCGACTGCAACACAAGCAATCATCATCAGGTGTGAAAACCACAGCAATATATTTTTTTGCTGTGGTTTTCACACCTGATGATGATTGCTTGTGTTGCAGTCGAAACGTCGTGAGAATTGTTTTATATTTTTATTATTTTGTTTCCCTTCTACGTGACTTTACCGAAAGAACCAAGAATGTGATTCTCTTTTCTCTAGACTATATCCACACTCCTGTATTTATTGCACTGATGCGCACATCACACCGCTTGCCGCTGTACGGCGTCTCGAGATTCACAAACTGTGGAGATGCCTTCATCTAGCAGTGGACCAATCATCGTCATCATCATCATCATTAGCGGCCACGATCGATCCTCTGATGGACGAAGGCTTCACTCCCCAGCCCGCCACCATCTAGCACGGTCCTGCAATGTAATCCTTGTCGCGCCTGCACACGAGTTGATATCACCGTTCCATCTGCTCCGGCGGGTCACCCTTTCGGGACGCGATCCATTCCTGATCTGCCACTCCGTTATTATTCTTGACCGTCGGCCGTAATCCCCTTCTAGCGACGTGTCCCTGCCCAAGCCCCACATCATTTGTCTTTGTACAGTCGTTTGAACGTTCGCAGTTGTTTTCATTAATGGTCATGTCATCGCGGGTAGTACACTGGTAAAAGAGAAACCACTGCTAGGGTATCTCCCACCCCTTCTGAGTTGGGAACAGACCTAACAAACATGATCATGATACACAACTGTTTTTCAAGGTTCTCCGAGGTCAGCCTTTCAAACCCCACGAGTGAATTAATTAGGATAATTAAGTGATTAGTAAGGCATTTAATTCCTCTGCTTCCCCATCTCCCCAAAAGATTTTATGAACTTTCCTGATTTAAGTTAATAATTACATTGTACCGCGATTCAGGGTCACAACTTCGCATACTTTCTCATCTATCCATCATGGAAAGCCTTGCCACTTGACATCAGGCAAAGTCGGTTGATATTTTTTAGTCTGCTTTGAAAAGCCATCTATAGTTTGGTCGATTATCCTGGTTCTTTTTGTTTCCTGCCTTTCATGCATTGAGCATTGGGATCCTACGATAGAATGCGCATTATACATTTGAATGATTATTAGCTAAAAATGATAACGATTCAATATTTTTGACAAACCTCTCTATACGCCAGGGTGTCTCACAGGACCTTTACATCACATCTCATCTCAATCAGTTGGCCAATATGTACAATTGTAGAATATTCATTTGTATGCACTTTGCATAAATTGCCAAAGTGGTTATTATTTTGCCCACGCAGGACTCCATGCACATAAAACAAGCCTAAAAATAGATTAACATAAGCACCATAAAAAATACTGGCCTACACGTACAATCAACTTTTCCGCTCCGAGACATATGCAAGTTGCAGGGTTGGGTGTCCCGTTCACCACCGAATCTCAGAACGCGCAAGCGGTTAGCGTAGATTTTTTTCGAGAGGCATAACATCGTTTTAAAAAACACTGTCCTCATTGCAGAAAACTGTGGCGCCGAACTGTGCCACACGCCCTCCCGCATGGCCTTGTGGGAGCCTCGGCACGGTTAAAGTTATTTTATTTTTTGTTCTGGTTCCATTCAGATGACGTACATTTACGTCACCAGAACAGGAGAGGGTTAAGTAGCTCCCCACTACTCGCATGGTCTGGAGGCCCTCATCCAGCAGTGGATTGAGCGTTTCCATACAGAATTACTTTATAAATGAAAAAGGGCACTATCATACAGAAGAGTGCTCTTGGCCAATTACATCTGGTAAACCAGATGTACCAATCCTGACTGCCGATAAGCCTAATACATCACGTTAAGATCCATTTATTTAGAAGGCCAGATTATTAACAAAAGGATACTCTACATTTTAAACAAGGACATAGATTAATAGAGTAATTACATGTTTTCATATCGCCTCTGCAAATTCATGGAGGTGCTTCACTTCTTAAAAGGAGTATACATTTCTATGAATAAAGTCAGACATTCATTTTCATTTTCACGCAGCTCATGATAGGAACCTCGCTTGCAACGATGAGACACCGCCATAAAATCAACACCATCCGTGGTGAAGTGAGCACTTAAACGTCAAAATCAATGGCAACGTGCCCAATCTCTCCAGATCTCAGAAGCCGAGAAGACTTTAGTATGGAAAGTATTTTGGATTGGTAACCACTCGGCCTACTTGGCGAGCAGTGCAGCAAAATCCACTGCCGTAATGTACATCGATCTATGCCTCTGCGTCTACACTCCACGCCTTCGCCAACCCATGCCGGCCAGCACGGTGAATTATGGTCAATTGACCCCCCCCACGACCTTAAAAGGGCACGGGGAGGACTTCGTCCGCAAAAATTGAGCGACAACGCAGATTGAACGAGTACAGCAAAAACCCTCTTTTAATTTGCGGATTTTACGATCGAAATTAAGATTTCTTCGCGATTTTAAATTTGTACGCCGGTTTAAAGTTCCGCGCCCCTTATCCTTTTGACTACTCGCGATTCGACAACGTCGCATCGTGGCTGAGGGGTGCTGTGCCTGTGCGGTGCCTGTGCGGTAGAGTAGCAGATTGTAGCCCGTGTGCGCACCCAAGCTATTCTCAGTTGTGATGAAGCTTTTTGCCGTTGGAAGTGCCCGTTGTCTTTGGTGCTATTATTGTCTTTTTTTTATTTTGATCATGGGGTCTATGCGTCAAGTGAGAGGAGGAAGTGAAAGTAAAAGTCAGAAAAAGGGATGACTTTAGCTCAAGAGAAATTTTTTAAAAGAACTTCCACATTTACTGTATTTATGTTATATTTTCTTTATTCTATTTTGTTATTTGTGTTTTTATATATTTGTATCACTGTACAATTTGCTCAAGTAAAAGCCTGTTATTTATGTGTTTCGTGTTTCTCCCTCGTGATGGGACATTTTAATTTTCTCACTGATGTTCAGTCGGACACGGGAACCCAGGGGACATGTTACTGTCTACATAAAACACGCGCATATATACATACACACATACATCAATAATTCGTAATAATTCGTAATAATTGACGGTCGTTTATCAACCCACGACCATGTAAAGAATTATCCAGGAAGTTACGGTCCTCGGGGTTGTTTGCTCATACATACGCCACGCTGGTCAACATGGGTTGATAGGTAAACATGGGGTCCCATGTTAACAGCCATGGCTGAGACTTACGTGACTTTACCGAACAGAACCAAAGAGTATGGATCCTTGCAGTCACGAAAGCTTCAAATCTAGAATGGCTGAGACTCTAACTCGAGTCACTGGTTTCCCAAAGCTGTATGTTAACCACTGTGCCATCACTCCCCCCCCCCCCAATATACATTCATACGAAGATGTATTTCTACTGCCATGACCAACTGATGTGTGTTGAACGTCTTTCGGCACCGTAAGTAGCCAACCGCGCTAATCGGAGGTGCGGGGGGAATGACAACAAACTCATTACAAAAAGCAGTTCGAAAGAAATCAGTTCTCAATGAAATTGATTTGAAAGTGCATCTGTAGCTCCCAGTGGCTTCCTAATATCGGAAAGGAAGAGAGTTCCAGACGGCCGCAGAAGCGCATCTGAAAGCGCCGCGCGACGACGCGACCGTTTTGTTTGATGGCTGATAAAGTGCTGTTAGTGAGCACCTATTATGATGATTGACGGGCATGACCTGTGAGAATGAGATAAGGTCGGCATCAAATTCAGCAGCATTCGTCTCCCCCGTAGTTGAGGCAAGCTCCTTCCATCGCTGCAACACGCTGCATGTGCCTGATGATTGGTAAACACGCCCGACGTGCAGCGGAGAACAATAATTTTAAGATAGTTATGGCACACCTGTTAAACCCT
This sequence comes from Petromyzon marinus, assembly GCF_048934315.1. Classification (NCBI taxonomy): domain Eukaryota; kingdom Metazoa; phylum Chordata; class Hyperoartia; order Petromyzontiformes; family Petromyzontidae; genus Petromyzon; species Petromyzon marinus. The sequence goes on from NC_133723.1 coordinate 8,299,030, forward strand.
TATCAGCGCCTACCATATTAGACCAATTCAGACCTTATTGGTCACCCCGTACCCTAATAAATCTGAACGTTCATCCCGCAAAGTCCCATCACTAGGGAGAAACACGAACAAATAGACTATTTGTTTTGCCCGTAATGAAACGGATGTACGCCGTACGGACCTGAAACACTCAATTTCCCTGTACAAGAATACAGGTAAACGGTATGGGGGTTGACAGGTATGAGATCGTGTGCGTGCATGTGCGTTGTGAACAGCACTTGTCCACAACGGTCTACGAAAGGCTACAAGGGAGGACCTGTCTTTTGTTCCATGCGATCGAGAAAGATGACTCGAATTTATCGCCCCTCTCTACGTCATTTGGAGGTGTTTTTTTGGCAGTCATCCGACTTTGTGCAGCATGGGTGCCGTGATGGCGAGAGGTTAACAAACCTCAGCCGGGATGCAGGAGGACACAGGATCTTTCGATCCCGACCCTGACGCCTGTATATTTGGAGTTTGCGTGCATCTCTCTCTCCCTTTGGTCGCCTGGTTTTTGCTCGGGGGTTCTCAGGTTTTTTCCCCTCCACATTTAGAATCAACATCACGCGTTTAAGAGTATTTACTTGCTATAAATTTCCACACGATGAGCCACTTCGTTGAGCTATCATTTGTGGACAGGTCGCTTCTGAAAAAAAAGCTACAGAGCTCAGTGGGGGCCTTACCTGGTTAAATGAAAAAAAGTCAGTAAATTTAAAAATAATAGTTAGAAAAGAGGGAAGCTGGTAAACATGGAAATACACCGTAGTGGATCATGAAAAACTAGAGTTTGGAAAACCTCAGGATTTCCTGGATTAAAAAAAAAATGTACATGAACACTCCTTTTGTCAATCCACCGCTGGGATGAGGGCCTGCCCATGCCATGTGGGCTTTGAGGATTATTTGACCGTATACTTCACCATGCTAGTCAGCGCGGGTTGGTGGAGGCGGGGAACAAACACGGAAGCATAGAAGTAGTAAAGAACAATTGATGTGACTGCACTGCCCAGCATGTGTATAAAGGGTTGCCACCCAGATATATACAATACACCGCTTATCCAACCATCACATATCTGCCCTGGCGAACTAACCTTCACCCAGTGCAGTATTTATAAACGCTATGATTGTCATTTTACATTTCTGTTGACATATCCAAACCTTTTACATATATTTCTCCTATACCCCCCGCCCCCCCAGCGAGACGAATAATATAATAATTGATGTTTATAATAAGTATTATTTAATTACACAGGAAGCCACAATGTGGAAAGTTGTGCAAGAGCTTCATCAATATCGTCACATTATCACAAAAACGTAAGCATTACGGCTGCACACGTGATCAGGGCTATTAACTACCGGTACAGCGATGTGAATCTCAATCGGCTGGAGCAGGCGTGGGAGCTGAGGCAAAACATCAATACCCGATCAGGTGAAGTGGACTTGTTGACTAAAATACTGTGATTGCTCTGGACACATTTATTGATGTTTTGTCGTCGGCCTGCCCATATGTTTCAGTGAACGGGGATTCTCATTAGTTAGAGAGAATGTTGTCGCTGTACAACTGAAACTACTTAATCATCACCAGCCACTATCTAGCTACTGCTGGATGAAAGCATCCTCACGTCTTCTACAGTTATTCTTTATATTACACGAGTTGTAATTTATTGTATACAATACTTCACTATCAATCTTGTAACCTGAATTAGATATCAGGCCACGGTTAACATTAACGGCGAGTGATGTATGAACCTGTACTGGAATACCCCCCCCCGCCCCCCCCTTTGCTTTCACAAACGTGGTGAAGTATAGTCAAACAACCCCCATAACTTGATGGGGCAAGGAGAGGGGCCTTCATCCAGCGATGGATTGACAGAGGGCATATAATATTATTTCTCTTTAAACGTATGCGTAGATACAGTACTTGTATTAGGACAACAAAATGTAGAATTTTAGTGGAAGTCCTAGTCCGTGAATTTCATTTAGTAATTTTCTTAGTCTAGTTGAATACAAGTCAAAATTTCATCAAATACTGTTAGTTATAAAAAAAATGTGGGATGTATTGAGCGAAGTCAACCAATCTTTTTATATTCACATACGTAGAACCAATAACCCGATGGTCTTCCTCTGTATACTGCAGCCTAGAAAAACATAACTATGTTATCTTAGTGCACGTCTTCATCAAACTCGTAAGCTTCGTCTGGATACAAATAAAGTAATAATTCTAGTAATCACGTTTGAGAACTTTCATAAAACCAGTCATTTGCTAAAATAAACCGCATCATTGGCCAACGTTTTCATCATGAATTGTCATTTTTTTCTTCCCCCTCCAAATTAACATGAATCTAGATCTACCCTGGGGGCCTTTTCCCCTCGCCCAAGTGGATTCGTCTTTGAAAAAAAAAAGAACACATGGCGTGCGTTGTGTGCACATCCTGCGTTGTGTGCACATCGGCACTTGGCAAATAAAGGCGGCTGGGGTGTGGTTGCCTGCCAAAACCACCCACTCGCATGCAATACCTGGCATTGCTTGTTCACAGAACTTGTCCGTAATGGTCCCATTTGACCGAACTGGAAATCTCTACCCATGTTTTGTATTATACGGCTAGAAGAAAATTTACCTTTGGTTCCAATTAGATCCAGTATTAGACGGAACATTACTGATTGTGTGTGCGATTCGGAAGCGTAGTGGTGGCGCAAGTGATGAACGGGCTTCCCTATGAACACAATGATCCGAGTTCGATTCCCGGGCACAGCTAACGTCATTGGTGAATTATACCTCAACCCATTCCTTCAGCAACCCGCACTGACCAGCGTGGTGAAGTATGGTTGAGCAGCGTGTTGAAGTATGGTTGATCAACCCCCTTAACTGACACGCCCTTTGGAAGCCTACATCGAGCAGTGGTTTTATACGATCCAAGCCAATCAGACGACAAATCAGAGAAACGTTTTCGCATGATTCATGCACCTCTTCAAGAGCAGAGTTGTAACGGGATGCCCATCATAAAGACAGGTCAAATGTCACGTCTGAGAATTTCTTGCAACTACAGATAGCACACACACACACGACATTTGTACAAGGTGCCCATGGAGGTATTTACATTTTTAATGAATTACAATTTTGTCAAGGTTGACAAAATTGTATCGTACGGGTCTCTCATCCCTCCAAGTGGTCCACCCTCTATTCATAAGCAAATATTCTGATTCTGACAACACACATCGCATCGAGATGAGAGAGGGTTCCAGGTGTTCACACACCTTGGGTCGCCACTCCTGCCACACAGCAAAGCGTCTCGCATTTCTCAGTCAGCTGAGATCTAGAAAAAAAAACTGCAGTGCATTATGACGAAAGTTTCAACGCTACCTGCAGATCCCGGTTCGAATGGATACCCGCCACCCAAAAACACAGGTGCCAATTCGGCGGTACTCGTGGCAACTGTCGGTGGGCGAGTGAATGAGCGAGTGAGCTCGCGGGGGTTTAGCCTTTCCACCTTTTTGCGCAAACCAATCGCAGATATTTCTCGGTCAGCACCAGGTCTATCAAGAACGTGCAGTTCACTGTAATGAAGTTCAACACATTAACACCAGATCTCAGTACAATTCAATTCCTGCCACCCAAACACAGTTGCAGAATTCCCAGATGCCCCGGATCAAACCCACACAGGTGGTGAACCCTGCACCTCAGCTGCGTTTGTTATGTCTGTTGAAGATCACTCTAACTTTTCTGTTTAACAAACAACTCCTGTATATAAAGAATACATTGCCAGCAATTCAGCGCTGCTGCAGTTCAAGACAACGTTTGGTCAAATAACCAGAGTGTGAAAAGAGCCTTATTCAGTGGTGGAAAAAATAAGTGAAGACGCTATCTCTATCTTATATTTGTCAGTCCATATTAAAAAACAGCATTTTTACACTTCCGGTCAACTGCAAGGCATTCTGGGAGTGAAATATTTCAGAATAAGTGGGTTCAATACAATCTCTGGACAGGTTTTAACATACGTCTCATCAGCAGGACCCCCGTATTAAAGAGAGGGTGCTTGCCTATAACATCTGCTCGGTCACAAGGATTGGTTCAAGCAAGCCTGACTGCTGATCACAGTCCTGCCCTGAAATACATTCCTATACACGAATGAACATTGTGTCCATGGTTACAATAATAAACAGATAAGGCTTAGCTGGCCTGCACCTACATAAATAAAGAACGCTGCATCACATTATGAGACCTCCTTTGCCAGTAGCAAGATATAGTAATAGGTTTTTACCCTTTTATCTGGCACCAAAACTGACACCTTTATACAAGGGATCATGTTTGCAATAACCACAACACAAGCAGTAAATGCAAACAAAAAGAGACAACTGATAATGATATACACTGTCCTTGAAGTAAAGTCACGTAGAATGAGAATAAAATAATAAATTGATCAAATAAAATAACACAATAATATTCTCACGACGTTTCGGCCACAACACAAGCGACCTTCATCAGGTGAAGGGGGCGAGACTGTCTGGTAGGACAGCGCTGGAGGAATCATTGCAGTCACGAAAGCTTTAAATCGAAATTTACTGTCCTTGAAGTTGATTGGTCCACACCCGAGACGGCTTTTCTTAGAGCCTAGTCTCTGATAGTGCGCTGTTTTTGAGTTGTATGCCTTTTGGCGTCATCTGGTCCAACACCAGTGGAGACTAAGCTCTAGGAAAAGCCGTCTCGGGTGTGGACCAATCAACTTCAAGGACAGTGTATATCATTATCAGAGTTGTCTCTTTTTGTTTGCATTTTGACTGCTTGTGTTGTGGTTATTGCAAAGATGATCCCTTGTTACATTGGAGAAACCAAACGACATGTCTCGGACCGCATTTGTGAACACAAAGCAGACCTGAAACACGGGAGGACCAACACCTCGGCCGTGGCAAATCAGTTATAATTCAGTAGGATCACATGACATTGACTTCTCCAAGACAGAGGTTCTTTGCAAGCCATCTGGCTACCATGAGAGATTCGTTCATGAGGCTATCCACATATACAAACACAGAGACAATTTCAACCGAGAAGATGGATTCTGGCTTAGCAATCATTGGAAGGATTTGATAAACCATTTCGGGTCTTAATTGATTGATCACGCTTAAGGTGGCTTTCAGACCGCATCCATTATTTTTCGTCTCCCCCCTTCTCTTTTCCGTACATAGGTGGACTCGTCCATCTGAACAAACTGTCAAATCGCTCTCTGTGGTGATAACGTTAAAAAAAACGCCACTTTTTTCAAATTTTCTTGCTGTGGTTTTCACACCTGATGAGGATTGCTTGTACTGCAGTCGAAACGTCGTGAGAATTTTATTGTTTTATATTTTTATAATTTGATTGTTTCCCTTCTACGTGACTTTACCGAAAGAACCAAGAATATGATCCCTTGTATAAAGGTGTCAGTTTTGGTGCCAGATAAAAGGGTAAAAACTTATTACTATATCTTGCTACTGGCAAAAGAGGTCTCATAATTTAAGTGTTTACCCCGAGCGCTCAATACTCTGATAGTGCGCTGTTTTTGAGATGTATGCCTTTTGGCGTCATCTGGTCCAACACCAGTGGAGACTAAGCTCTAAGAAAAGCCGTCTCGGGTGTGGACCAATCAACTTCAGGGACAGTGTATATCATTATTAGAGTTGTCTCTTTTTGTTTGCATTTTTACTGCTTGTGTTGTGGTTATTGCAAACATGATCCCTTGTATAAAGGTGTCAGTTTTGGTGCCAGATAAAAGGGCAAAAACCTATTACTAACGCTGCATCAGTATACAAAACACAAATCGGTCTTCCTTGTAGACGGACACTGTCTCACAATGCCATCCCACCTGCTTAAATATAGAGTTCGCGATGGTCGAACAATGCACTACGCTCAGGAACTGTCAATAACTGTGTCGACAACACAGTAAATACACAGCGGGGGTTGGAGCGACGAGGTGAATCGCTCGCTCACCGCTTCTACGAACCTGACAATTGTACCAACTCGCACTGCCCATAGGCCGGTCGAGTAATGGTCAAACAACCGTCACGATCGACAGGGCAAGGGGGCAGCCCTTCATCCCGTCTTGGGACAAACAAAAAAAATACTAGTGGAAAATCTGTGAAAGGAGAGCTTTATATATAGCTCATCGTATGCCTCCAGTATATTCCGATTTTGATAAAGGGCTGAAAAATCAAGTCACACTGTACAGAGTATGAAAAATAAGAATAGGGTTGTACACTTTCTGGGCAATAAAAGAGGTGTTAGGATGTTCAAACACCAAATATATGCTGTATGTATATACGCTGCGCGCGTATACGCTGAACGTCTTTCGCACCGTACCGAGCCAAGAGTGCGAATCCTAGGTGTGCGGTGGGGGAGAATTTAGACCACCTGTCATATTACACAACAGCAGCTCTCTTCACTATAAATACACAATTGTAACACCACACACACAACTAGAAACCAGGACACTTGAATTGGCTCAATCTTCTCCCGTTTCGGGCAATGTCCCCCACTGGCTCCAGCTGGTTGAACGCAACACAGCCGTGATGCGCGCCGACGATGTCCTTGCACCGATGGACGAGACTGGCAACGAAACGCAAAGGGCAGGCAAGATGAGGCCGCGTCCGGGAGGAGAGGGGCACCGCCAAGGAGACGGAGCGGAGCAATCGGCTCGCGCGTGGGGAACAAGATGGACGGTAGCAGCGGTGGGGCGATGTGGCGACAAGCGGAGGGAGGCTTTCAGCCAGCGGCGAATAGAAAATGGCAAAAAAAAAACACACACACACACACACCTGGGTGGAACACTCGGTTCCTACCACGCTGCAATTGATATAATTGAAGGTAAAGCGGTCGGGTTGAAATGATGATCCAGTAATCACCAATGCACTCCATCATCGGTGGTCAGTTGCTTCCCGATCACTGTTTGTATCGCGCTCCTCACATAATTGCTGTTGTTCCCACCCTCGTTGAGGACTTGGTGGACTTTGTCTTTGCATAACTGGGTTCAAACACTACAGTACAAAACACTCACTCACCCACCCACCAACACTGCTGAACAAAACACTCACCCCCAAACACTCACCAGTTTAACACGTAGGATTTCAAGAAGACCAATACCCGTAAGGGTGTTTTTGGGTTCGATTGCGTAAATGTGTTGTTAAACCCCCCACCACCCGACACAGAAAATTATTAAGGATTGTCACGTGAACAAAACATGCCAGTTCGTTATTCGTACCGCACACCGGTGTGTTGGAGAGTAAACCCACAACATTTACAAACTAGTAAACACCGGTGTGCTGTACTCGTAACGAATTGGCAAGTGTTGTTTACGTAACACACCTTACTAGTTGGCTGTGTCGGGTGGTGGCGGCTTTAAAGACACATATATATTTACGCGATCTAACCTAAAATAAACCTCTAAAACCCACTCACGACACTGCAGGTCATAACCACTTATCGTTCTTCTTCCTCCTCCATAGCACTGCTCAACTTTGGAATTCCCCTCCCACGATCTATTTTCCCACGCTCTTATAATAACTATGGCTCAATTCGAGAAACGCGTTATTTCTCCTGTCTATTTACAACTTTCAGAGTGCAGTTTGTTGCTCGCCAATTGACGTGTTGGGCCTTCGCCCGCCCCCCCCTGACCAAGTGTTTAAAAGAAAGCAAAGGAGAGTTTGTAAATTAAATGCACGCTATCCATATTCTTGGTTCTTTCGGTAAAGTCACGTAGAAGGGAAACAGTAAAATAAAAAAATATATTTTATTATTTCCCTTCTACGTGACTTTACCGAAAGAACCAAGAATATGAATCCCTGCAGTCACGAAAGCTTTAAATCTAAATGTAACGCTATCCATGTTTTTCAAGCAAATTACGATTTTACGTAATGCCTGCCCGAATTGGCCCTGACCTAGTTAAGAGGCACAGGTGTGATGTCGAAAGCTATACATAAATCAGTACATACTATAAATATATCAGATTTCCATCCTAATTGGCTCTCACCTGATGAAATGACACTGCAAAGTATTCCCTACTGTATGTAAATGAGCGCACTTAACCAATGCACCCATGAATTAAAAAAAATATATACTTTCTCAATTGCAACCCACTTGCTTCAACAAATGTCACCGTAAGGTGCTTTCAAGCCTTGAGTATTCTCTTACAGATCGGCGCGTCTCAATTTGCTTTCAACTGGTACACACAGAGCATTAAAATATTATTTAACATGCGCAAACCCACCATTGTTTTTGACCATACTTCTCCAGGCTGGTCAGTAGTGTGTTGGTTGATGAAGGGGAGGCCCACGATCGGCCTCAGGCATGGCATGCCAACGATATGATCATATTGCACTGTGCTATGTATATACATCGGGTACGCACATTACGTACAACAGGCCATCTTTGGTCAATCCACTGCTGGATGAGGGGGGACTCCTCGCGCCTTGCGGGTCGTAATGGTGAACTGATCATACCCTGGTCAGTGCGGGTTCATCAGTGTGGGTTGGTTGAGGTCAGGTGTCAGCAACCCGCGGCTCCAGAGCTGTAAGCGGCTCTTTAAGTGACCGTTTCATCACGATATTTATGAAGGAACCACCACCACCGTCTCGAATTCACCGCACAGTGCATTGCGGCTCATTGAAATATTGGAGGGGGATTTTTTTTTTGTTTTACCAATTTCGAAAAAAAATTGGTCCTCTTGTTGCTTTGGTTTGCCAACCCCTGATTTAGGTGATGAGCATACACCCTGGAGCATCGAAGTGCAGTACAACAGTTGAGTTTGTGGCACTGCACTGCTTAAAATGTACAGTAGTCTGTCCATACTTCCGCTGTTAAGACAGACACTGTGTCAATTATCACCCACCATGTTAAATAACGGACATGAATACACTGCACAATACTGCGTCGTTTATAAATTCAGTACACTTCATAACTGCCAACACTTCTACGTGACTCCCTTTTTAAATTGGTAAAGTTCAAACGTTAATTCCAGATCAGCCATAATAAATCCACAGCTGGTTGAAGGCCTCTACAAGGCTGTGAAAGCAACAATCCATCTAGCATGGCACCAGTACACAAAATTATTTCATCACTAATCTCTGTCGTAGACAAAACCATTAGATATTTATATTTTAGCAAGCAAGGCGCACTGAGCTATATAGTTCTTTTTCAGAAGCGACCTGGCCACAAGTAATAGCTCAATGAAGTGGCTTAGCACGTGGAAATTTATAAGTCAAATACTCAAAAACATTACTCTGTGGCAGAGTGGATAAAGAGGTATTGCTGTCGACTGTGTGGGTCAGAGATTCCTTGACGAGATCTCAGATGTAGCTCTGCTTTTCTCGTGGAAATTTATAGCAGCCAAATAGTCTCAAACGCACGCGGATTCTAAATGTGGAGGGAAAAGTCAGAGGACCCGAAGAAAAATCCACGCCACCACGGGGAGAGACACGCAAACTCCAAATATACAGCAGGCGTCAAGGGTTGGGATTGAACCCATGACCTCCTGTATACCTAGCGAGGAAATTAACATCTCGCCACCGCGGCGAGAACATCTTTTCAGCGCTGTTTCCCGCCTCCGGCTGTAATCCCATCGTCAGTCTCGACCACCCGTCTAAATCCCGTCCAGAGACGCGTCCTGTCCAAAGCCCAATTTACCTTTCATCCAAGTCAACATGATGTCTCTCGTATGTTCTCCAATCTATGTGGCCCGTACGTAGCAGGAACCGTGGACGCAAAGGAAATTGAACAAAAAGCTGAATTAGCACACAAAGACGCATTGAGAAATGCATGGCAGTTAACTGCACCAAGACTGAATTGGTTAAATAAAGAAGGAAATTTCACTTAGCAATGTCACGTTTAACACATCCTTTATTTCTTCTCTCGTTACAGTATTTGGCTACATAAAGGACGCTAATGTACTGTTCTCTGCGATTATGTACAATCCAATCGTCACAACCCCACACCCCCCCCATTGCCAAAGGTTCAATAAAGGACACTGACGCACTGTAAAGCAGTAACGTTACAAACTTCCATTGCTAAGTGGTTAAATAAAGTACAATGATCGACTGCATTGTGGCGCCCATAAATAAATTATGTTACATATACTCCATTACTAAATGGTGAAATCATCTTAATACACTACTACACTATGGCTATGTGCAATCCAATAGTTGCGTATCCTCTTGCTAAATGGTTAAATAAAGGACACTTTACAGGCCGCTGTTTGTGCACTTTGCCACACTGTATGCGATGTTTAAATCATTGCTGTTGCATACCAACCCCTTGCTAAACGGTGAAATATTGTCAAGGAAATTGCTACACTCTTTAACTACGCTACGCATACAAACAGCTTCAACATCTTACACGCATGATGAAGACCTGCCCTCCACCCCCCAAGGCGTTGGCCATCTTTCGGGATCCTGATCATCTCTGATATGTTTTAGAGTAATTTGGCTGCTGCTGTAAATTCCCACACGATGATAAGCCACTTTCGTTGAGCTATCATTTGCGGCCAGGTCGAATCTGAAAAAGAAGCTAAAAAGCTCTTACCTGGTCAAATACAAAAAAAAATGTGTATTTGTATTGCTTTAACTATCCTATCCTTTGCACTCCATTCGTGTTTTCGTATTTTTTTGTTGTTGTTCCGTTCTGACCCCATGCCCCTACTGGCAATCTGTGGAAAAGAGCTTTATAGCTCATCGGATTCCTCCAATTTCAATATTTCTCATTCTGAAGTAATGGATCAGCCCTGGCATTGCAGCCGTACACGAGAAGATTTCACGGTTCCATCTCCTCTCTCGACACTCATTCTCAATCGTCTCTCAACCCAGTCAAGGGACTCGTCTGAGAGAACCCAGTCCAGTACTTGATCAAGCATGCACGTGTCTGCTACACCTGAACCAGACGAATATGTTGGGTTGTGGGTTCGAGTGGTCAGTCACGCAACCTTCATCCAGCAGTGGATTAATCGTCGCTGGTGAGGACGACGATGGCGACACCCAGCAGCGGATATATCATGACTGGAAAATGACGACATCCAGCAGTGGATTGATCATAGCTGATGATTTAACCAAGTCACTGCTGATGAGACGTATTACTGGAACAAATGAAAGTGCACAGGCTTGTAAGAAGCAAACGTTCTGCTATCTTTGCACAACACCCTGTAAATCCATTCGTCGCAAAACGTTTTTTTTTACACTCTTTGGTTTTATTCGGTAAAGTCACGTAGGAAAAATTAAATAAAACAATTAAATCACGACGTTCCGGAGGCAACACAAGCCTCCGTCTTCAGGTGGAATAGTCACGTGACTTTACCGAATAAAACCCCCAAAGAGCATGAATCCTTGCAGTCACGAAAGCTTCAAATCTAGTGTGGTTTTTTTTCTCTCTTCCTGCGGAAGACAAAAAGGCGCAGCCCTGCAATATTTGGCCTACTCTTCCACGCTGGTTCAGGCGGCGTTGTTATACCCCCCAGAAAACACCACCGCCTCCTCTTTTTAACTCGCGCATTTGTTGCCACTGGCCATGAACAATCCCCTCCTGCTGTGTGGTTGTAAACGCTCTGTGTGGTTGTAAACGCTCTGTGGTTGTAAACGCTCTAACATACATACCCCCCGCCGTGTGGTTAACAACAATTAATAATGCTGGACCCACGAAGAGGAGGTCCAGATTTTCCTCTGAGTCCCCTCTCTAGCCATAGAAATGTTGACTGACAGGTGACGTGGAGAAAACATGGCTTTGTTGGGTCGTGTTTGAATGATATTGGTGGTGAATGAAAACTACAACGACGTTAACGACGGTAGTTGGTGAAGCTGTTGACGAGGGTGTTAATGTTGTCGATGTTCATGACGGTAGTCGTGATGTTAAACTGTGGTGTTGTTAATTACTGGAGAAATCCGATGAGCTATGAAGCTCTTTTTTCACAGATGTTCAATTATGATGGTTGTGGTGATGATGGTGACGATGGTAATGTTGGTTGATAATGGTGGTGATGATGATCGTGATGATGACGATGGTGAGGGGTGGTTAGTTATTGTGGCTTTGGTGATGGATAATAAGGCCAACAAAACGTAGATAGGTTTGGTAGGGCTCACACGTCCACATGTCAAATGAAACAAAGAATATTTTAAATGTTTACGGGTTGGTCTGCGAGGTTCACTGACCTTCGGGGGATGAAGCGGTGAGGAATGAGAGATGGTGGTTGGTTGGTGGTGGTGACGGCGATTGTCATTACAGTACCCGTATAGCATCATCATGTTGGAAGATGATGGTGTTGATGAAGGTGGGCTGTAGCCATGTCAATTGGAGATGGCGGTTATGTTGATATTAATGGTGGTGATGCCAATTATTATGGTGATGACGAATAATTTCAAGTGGTGATGTTGGAAATGACAGATGGTGACGCTTGGCGGCGGTGGCAATGACATAGATGATGATGTTATAGATTATGACGATGTTTGGGGATCTCCCCGCTGTTTCCCTAAGTTTCCACGTGTCCGTGTGATGATCATTAATCATCATTACCATATATTATAAAAGCAAGTTTTTACTGGCTGGCTTCCACATCCATAGGGACGACCGGTCACCACCAAATGTCGTGCGTGTTTGCTAGTTTCAATGCTAAAAGGTGTTGGGGTCAATTTCATTAAGTTAATAACGATTACGGGATGGGTGCTACCCATAGCCTACTGGGCTCTCACTTTCCATCGACATATCCACGTGGTGGTGGTGGTGGTGATGATTAATCCACTCAGTCTCTATCTCCAAAGTCTCCCATTCTCCCCGGAGGCCCTAAGAAATCACATGTGACATTACTCAAGATGTTGTAAATCTCTTAAAACCACCCAGGGGTGTCTCTCATCCACCACGACTACTACACTATATCACTATTTACCAACCACACCTCACCACCGCACCATCACACAAAGCACGACAACCATGTTCAAGACAAGACGAAGATGCCCCCCGTAGCCTTTAACAACAAGACTGTAGTGATGTTAGAGAGTAAGGCCGGCACGGCACATCCAATGGGTAGGGGTGGCCAACACCACGCCCGGCCGCCTTTGTCTCCCCAGTGGTGATTTTTTTTTTTACCGCACCAGGTACTCATTTGAGGCCGAGTCGGCCTGTAGGAGGCCCAGGACCGGCTCAGATAATCGTCACCAGTCTCACCACCCCCAGCATCCTCACCACCACCCTCACCACCCCCACCACCCCCACGACCTCCACCATCACCACCCTCACCACCACCCTCATTATTCTCACCACCCTCACCACCTCCACTATCCTCACCACCATCACCACCCCCACTATCGTCACTACCCTCATCATCCTCACCACCCCCACCACCCTCACCACCCTCACCACCCCCACCACCCTCACCAGCCCCACTATCCTCACCACCATCACCACCCCCACTATCCTCACCACCATCACCACCCCCACCACCCTCACTACCCCCACCACCCTCACCACCCCCACTATCCTCACCACCACCATCACCACCCTCACCACCCCCACCACCCTCACCACCCCCACCACCATCACCACCCCCACTATCCTCACCACCATCACCACCCCCACTATCCTCACCACCATCACCACCCCCATTATCCTCACCACCCCCACTATCCTCACCACCCTCACCACCCCCACCACCCCCACCACCCTCACCACCCTCACCACCATCACCACCCACACCACCCTCACCACCCCCACCACCCTCACCACCATCACCACCCCCACTATCCTCACCACCATCACCACTCCCACTATCCTCACCACCATCACCACCCCCACTATCCTCACCACCCCCACTATCCTCACCACCACCCTCACCACCCTCACCACCCTCACCACCCCCACTATCCTCACCACCCTCACCACCCCCACCACCCCCACCACCCTCACCACCCTCACCACCATCACCACCCACACCACCCTCACCACCCCCACCACCCTCACCACCCTCACCACCCCCACTATCCTCACCACCATCACCACCCCCACCATCCTCACCACCCCCACTATCCTCAACACCATCACCACCCCCACTATCCTCACCACTATCCTCACCACCATCACCCTCACCACCCCCACCATCCTCACCACTATCCTCACCACCATCACCACCACTATCCTCACCACCATCCTCACCACCAAACAACCACCCCTTCTCACCGTCACCGTCACCCTAACAGCACAACTACCAACAACAATTACTACTGTACCACCGCTAACCACCCCGACAATTAACCACCACCCTCACAACAACAACCAACAATAACCACCACCGACCGACCAACCACCGACAATTTCCAACACCCACAGGCCTCACCATCCTCACCATCCTCACCGCCAGCAGCAGCAGCAGCCCGGGCGGCGTCGCACAGGGCGAGCTCCACTGCCTCCGCCGCCGCCATTACGACTCAGCCCGGCCTCCTCCTCCTCCTCTGTGGCTGTGGGGTTGTTGTTGTTGTTGGGTTGTTGTTGTTGTTGCGTGCACGGGCGAGGTCGTGTGTGGAAGCTGCCGGGACCCACGAGTCTTGCGTCCTTCTTCAGCAGAGAGACGCACAACTTCGACCCACTTGTTCTCTCCGCGACCACGACCACCACCACCCACCACCCTCCACCTCCACCCTCCCTACAGCCGCTGTCGGCCGCCGGCCTTTTGTCAGATCGCCTCGGTCAGCCCGCGGCAGTCGGTAGTGGTAGTGTTGGTGGTGTTGGTGGTGGTGTTGATGATGATGGTGGTGGCAGTCAGTAGGGCGGCGTGCGAACAGCGGCAAGGATGATGATGAGGAGGAGGAAGAAGAAACAGCAGCAGCAGCCGCCGCCGTAGCGCCAACACGGGCGGACAAGCGAGAGAGAGAGAGGGAGGGAATGGGCGGCGATCAGTAAGGCGGCAGTGAGCTATAACTCCCCACCGCCGCTGTTGCTGTTGGCTGCTGCTGCCGCTGCTGTTGTTGTTGTTGGCTGTTGTTGTTGTTGTGGTGCCCTCCCAACAACAACGGCGGCAGTCGCCCGACTGACGAGAGCTGAGCTCGGCTGGAGGGTGACGAGGCGGCGTTTACTGCGGGGCCCGGGTACAGAGGTGGGTGGGTGGAGGGTGGTGGTGGGTGGGTGGAGGGTGGTGGGTGGGTGGAGGGTGGTGGTGGTTGGTTAGTGGGGAGGAGGGGGGGGGTCTCAGCTGCTGATGCTCTAACAACGCTGGCTGCTGCTGCTAGAGTGGTGGTGGTTAGTGGGGGGGGGGTCTCGCTGGCCTCAGCTGCTAGAGGATGGTGGTGGTTAGTGGGGGGGGGGGGCCTCGATGGCTGCTGCTGCTAGAGGATGGTGGTGGTTAGTGGGGGGGGGGGGGGTCTCGCTGGCCACAGCTGCTGCTGCTAGATGGTGATGGTTAGTGGGGGGGGGGGGGGTCTCGCTGGCCACAGCTGCTGCTGCTAGATGGTGATGGTTAGTGGGGGGGGGGTCTCGCTGGCCACAGCTGCTGCTAGATGGTGATGGTTAGTGGGGGGGGGGGTCTCGCTGGCCACAGCTGCTGCTGCTAGATGGTGATGGTTAGTGGGGGGGGGGGGTCTCGCTGGCCACAGCTGCTGCTAGATGGTGATGGTTAGTGGGGGGGTCTCGCTGGCCACAGCTGCTGCTGATGCTAGATGGTGGTGGTTAGTGGGGGGGGGGGGTCTCGCTGGCCACAGCTGCTGCTGATGCTCTAACAACGCTGGCTGATGATGATGATGATGGAGGAGGAGGGTGGTGGTGGTGGTGCCTCCCTTTTCCCTTCCTGGGGATGCGGACGTCGTGCGTCACCGGCGTGGTCACGTGTTGTGTGGGGGGCTGGGGGGGGAGACGAGTGTGTGTGTGTGTGTGGGGGGCTGGGGGGGAGACGAGTGTGTGTGTGTGTGGGGGGAGGTTCGAGGTGGGTGGTTGTCAGGCCCCGGAGTGTTTTGTATTTTTATTTTGTAACCTTCTAAAAGAACTCCACGTTGTTAGTCTCACTCACTCGCGGCTCGGCGGTGGTCGCCTTTGGGAGGAACTGCGGGTAGACTTTGTTAGGATTGTGGGGAGGTTGAACTTAAAGGGGCCGTCCATAAATGACGTCACGCGATTTTGGACGATTTTTTTTACCCCCTCACCCTCCTCGTCACACATCGTCACAAATGTCTGACCCCCCCAGTACTAGGTGCGTGACGTCATTTATGGACGGCCCCAAAGGGTGTGCGTGTGTGTGTGTCAGGCCAGAGGGTTTCCCTCTACACGCGTGGTGAATGTACAGGCGCTTGTCTGAATTGGTGCTGTCAGATCAGAGGGTTTCCCTCCACACGCATGGTCATTGTGCAGGGGCTTGTGTCTGAATTGGTGCTGTCAAATCAGAGGGTTTCCCTCTACACGCGTGGTGAATACAGGGGGTGGTGTTTGAATTAATGCTGTCAGATCAGAGGATTTCCCTCTACACACGTGGTGAATACAGGGGTTGTGTCTGAATTGGTGCTGTCAGATCAGAGGGTTTCCCTCTACACGCGTGGTCAATGTTCAGGGGTGGTGTCTGAATTGGTGCTGTCAGATCAGAGGGTTTCCCTCTACACGCGTGGTCAATGTTCAGGGGGTGGTGTCTGAATTGGTGCTGTCAGATCAGAGGGTTTCCCTCTACACGCGTGGTCTATGTACAGGGGTTGTGTCTGAATTGGTGCTGTCAGATCAGAGGGTTTCCCTCTACACGCATGGTGAATGTACAGGGGGTGGTGTCTGAATTGGTGCTGTCAGATCAGAGGGTTTCCCTCTACACGCGTGGTGAATGTACAGGGGGTGGTGTCTGAATTTGTGCTGTCAGATCAGAGGGTTTCCCTCTACACGCGTGGTCTATGTACAGGGGTGGTGTCTGAATTGGTGCTGTCAGATCAGAGGGTTTACCTCTACACGCGTGGTCGATGTACAGAGGGTTGTATCTGAATTGGTGCTGTCAGATCAGAGGGGTTATGTACAGGGGGTGGTGTCTGAATTGGTGCTGTCAGATCAGAGGGTTTCCCTCTACACGCGTGGTCAATGTTCAGGGGGTGGTGTCTGAATTGGTGCTGTCAGATCAGAGGGTTTCCCTCTACACGCGTGGTCAATGTACAGGGGTTGTGTCTGAATTGGTGCTGTCAGATCAGAGGGTTTCCCTCTACACGCGTGGTGAATGTACAGGGGGTGGTGTCTGAATTGGTGCTGTCAGATCAGAGGGTTTCCCTCTACACGCGTGGTGAATGTACAGGGGGTGGTGTCTGAATTGGTGCTGTCAGATCAGAGGGTTCACCTCTGCACGCGTGGTCAATGTACAGGGGGTGGTATCTGAATTGGTGCTGTCAGGTCAGAGGGTTTTACCTCTAAAGAACTCCACATCAAATTTTGATTTAAAGCTTTCGTGACTGCAGTAATTCATATCCTTAGCTCTTTCGGTAAAGTCACGTTGAAGGGAAACAATAAAATAATAAAAATATATATAAAACAATAAAAATTCTCACGACGTTTCGACCATAACACAAACGGTCATCATCAGGTGTGAAAAAACCAACGGCAAGAAACATTTGAAAGAAGTGGCGGTTTGCATTAATTTATTTTTAAACGGTTTATTTATAAAAAAAAACGTTTTTTGTCTGAAATCCTGCGTCCTTTCACTGAAAAAAACACCTCTGCGGTACAAAATTGTACTCACCTGGTATCGACAATCAAGGGTATCTCCCTGTCCCCAGATGACCTGCTTGTCAGTTTTGATGTAATTTCCTTATTCACCAAGGTTCCTGTACCTGACACCATCGCAATCATTGAAGACTTGGTTCATCAAGGACTAAACACTGAGGTACCCCCCCTGGTGAGACACTGTTTATCCAATACATACTTCACTTGGAATGGAACTTTCTACAAACAAACTGAGGGCACCCCAATGGGCTCCCCCCTATCTCCGGTTATAGCTAACATTTTCATGGAGAAATTTGAGACTGACGCCATCCAGACCGCCACTTTGCGCCCAACCTTATGGAAGAGGTACGTGGATGACACTTTTGTCATCTGGCCACATGGCCGGCCTGCTCTAGATCAATTCTTCGACCACATCAATTCCATACACCCAGCCATCAGATTTACCATACCATGGAAGTCGAAAAAGATGGCAAGCTACCTTTTTTTGGATGTCCTAATAAAAAAGAGACCTGATGGTTCAATGAGCCACTCTGTCTACAGGAAAGCTACCCATACGGATGCTTATCTGAAACCGGATTCCCACCACCATCACAGAAGAATTCTCTCATCAAGACTCTGTACCATAGAGCCCAATGCATATCCGACCAGGAACACATAGGCAGTGAACTCAAGCACGTACACCAAGCTCTTAAGGCTAATGGTTACTCCGACTATACAATCCGCAAAGTTATCACTCAAACCATGAAGAAGGATCCTCTTGAGGAGCCTTTCAAAACCATCACTTTACCCTACATTGCGGGGATCACAAAAAATATCTCCAAAACTTGAATAAACACAAGATCCAGGTCCGTTTCAACACATTACATAAAATCCGTGATCTGGTTCCGTCTGTAAAAGATGTGATTCCGGACATACAGTACCCTGGTGTCTACAAACGAAGTTGCCTCTGTGGTAGTAGTTACATTGGAGAAACCAAACTCCATGTCTCGGACCGCATTCGTGAACACAAAGCAGACCTTAAACACGGTAGGACCAACACCTCGGCCATGGCAGATCATTGTTATAATTCAGTAGGCTCACATGACATTGACTTTTCTAAGACAGAGGTTCTTTGTAAGCCATCTGGCTACCATGAGAGATTCGTTCATGAGGCTATCCACATATACAAGCACAGAGACAATTTCAACCGAGAAGATGGATTCTGGCTTAGCAATCATTGGAAGGATTTGATAAACCATTTCAGGTCTTAATTGATTGTTCACGCTTACGGTGGCTTTCAGACAGCATACATTAATTTTTCGTCTCCCCCCTCCTCTTTTCAGAACATAGATGGACTCGTCCTTCTAAATAAACTGCCAAATCGCTGCGCGTGGCGCTGTCGTTTTTAAAAAATATAAATAAAACCCTCCGTTTATAAATAAATAAATTGATGCGGACCGACACTTTCAAATGTTTCTTGCCGTTGGTTTTTTCACACCTGATGACGACCGTTTGTGTTATGGTCGCAACGTCGTGAGAATTTTTATTGTTTTATATATATTATTTTATTGTTTCCCTTCAACGTGACTTTACCGAAAGAGCTAAGAATATGAACTCCACATCAGCTATACGTTAGGAGTGGTATATCAAAGAGGTGTGCGTCTGCGTCGACGATGTCACTTTTGAGATAATCTACTGATAGATTCTATACGATTATACCAGGTTGTAAAGGGTTTACCTTTATTAAGCGTGTGTCTAGATTTGGTCATGTCAGGTCCGAGGGTTTAACTCTGCAATCTAGAATATTGGTGCGAGGTTGTCAAGGGGTTATCTCCAGATGAATGGCATTGGATTGGTATTTATGTGTTATGACGAAGGGCCATTGCCCGAAACGTCACCTATTATATATTATGGCATTGTTATTGACGAATGTGTTTCGATTTTTGTTGTTATTTGTGCTCGTTCACTGCTGCCAAAGCAGTTATAGTATCACCATATCCAGTAATTTATTTTACGTTTTGGATAGGGTGTGTGTCTGGATTAATGGTGTTAAAGGGTTTACCTCTATAATCTAGACGAAACGTTCCAGGTGCTAAAGGGTTTATCTCTAGATGCATGAAAGCGGATTCATAAGTAGTTTATTTTGATCTTCTTTGGTTCTTTCGGTAAAGTCACGTAGAATGAGAATAAAATAATAAATTGAAACGTCGTGAGAATATTATTGTGTTATGTTATTTTATTTTATCAATTTATTATTTTATTCTCATTCTACGTGACTTTACCGAAAGAACCAAAGAAGATGAATCCTTGCAGTCACGAAAGCTTTAAATCGAAGTTTATTTTGAGTTAGATCGTGAAGGTGTGGTGCCCAGTTTTTTCAGGGGTGTCCAAACTTTTTTTTTCTCGAGGGCCACATACAGAAAAATATACGAAGGACTGGGCCACTCACTAGACGTGAGGTATACTGCCTCACTTCTCATGCACTAATATTGCTAAAATCAATCAAATGCAGGTAAATTACGTTTGATAATTGAACATGTTTGAAGAAAAAAAGCCTCCATCATAGCTCTCCATTAGTAGATTTTCGTTTTATTTTTTACAAAAAGGTTGGCAGGTCATTCTCTCAGTGACAGCCTCAGATTGGTTCTTAGGGTGCTGATCCCCCTTCATTGTCCTGTATGAAGGGAGAGACAAGAAGAGAAATAGGGGATGTGCATATGTCAAGCTTATTACACAAATAAATTATTGGGCTTGTTAACACATCAACTAACGTTTTGTTAAAAAATTGTCATCAAATTTAATTGACTGAATTTATCAAGTAATTGGGCTTATTAACAAATGAAAACTGCGTGTATATTTTTAACTCACCTGTAATGGGAAGAATGTTGCGCTCAGTGGGAGCAGTGATGCTGCGCTTTGGTCTGAAGGATAGCTGGCAGGTCAGGAGTAAGTTTGGTGGTTGAGATGCGAAGGACATCACGGAGATGGCTGTTGGTCGTTCTGGTTCTCAATCTGCTTTTGTTCAGCGTTAACAGAGAGAATGTCTGCTCACAGATGTATGTTGAGCCGAACAGACTCATCATTCGTTTTGCGTGGCGTCAGAGGAAACTTTGCCTTTTCCAAGCTCCGGTAGAAGTCAGGTAGGAAGAGAAGCTGATGCTGATTCTTCAGAGAATCATCACACTGAATTTCATTCAGTTCTAATTGCAGACTCTCCTCCACTTCTTTTGCATCCATTGAAAACGGAGCCGCAAACTGTGATTTCCTTCTCAATGACAGAAAAATCTTGGAAGCGCTGACTGAATTCTGTCATGAGAGATGTGATCACAGACACATTCTCCCATTTTTGCAGAGAGCTTGGCATTTGGAAATGCGCATTTGATTTGGGTCAGCGTGGGGAAGTGCGCTACATTGAAGTTGCGCAGTTGTGACTCGAAGAGACGGAGCTTCGCACGGAATGCTTTCATGTGCGCATACAGCTGTGGTACCAGCTGCTCTTTGCCTTGTAGTCTCTTGTTCAGGGTGTTGAGATGATCAGTGAGATCAACTAAAAAAGCCAGGTCTGCCAACCATAAAGGGTCACTGATCTCATGGAGAGGTCTGCCCTTTTCTTTAAAAAACTTGTCGATATTTGATCTCAGGGAATAAAACCGCTGCAGCATGGAGCCGCGACTGAGCCAGCGCACTTCAGAATGGTAGAGTAGGTCCCCGTATTCAGCATCGACATCAGAGAGGAACGCTTGAAATTCTCTGTGGTAAAGCCCTCGTGCCCGAATTATATTGACAGTTTTCACAACTGTGTTCATCACATCGCCAAGCTGGATTATCTTGGCACAGAGGGCTTCTTGGTGGATGACACAGTGCATTTTGACAGCCTCTCCTCCGCTCTCCCGCACCTTGGCACTCACCATAGAGGCCATTCCTTTGCGCTCGCCTGTCGTTGCTGGAGCCCCATCCGTTGTAATTCCACACAGCTTGTCCCATTTAAGTCCAGCCTGGTCAATTGCATCTGACACAGCTTCAAACATGTCCTTCCCACTTGTTGTCCCCTTTAGACTCCGAAGATCGAGCAGTTCCTCCGTAATGCAAAAAATGTCATCAACTCCCCGCAAAAGAATTAACAGCTTTTGCAGTGTCCGTGATATCTGTGCTCTCATCACATGCAATCGAGTAAAAATCGAAAGCACAAGCTTTATCTGACACTTGCTGTTTTAAGTTAGCCGACAAGTCTTCAATTCGCCGCACGACCGTATTTCTGGACATACTAACATCATTGAAATCCTGCATTTTCTCCGGGCACATTATTCCCACGACTTTAGTGAGGTGCTGTTTGATGAAGTCACCGTCTGAGAAAGGTTTCCCGTGTAGGGCAATGAGTTGAGCTACTTCATAACTGGCTATTGTTGCATTCTCTTGAGCTTTGTTAGCACGGAAAAAAAACCTGCTGTTGCATTAGCAGGCTAGCTGCCATTTGCTTTACCTTCTCCTTCCGCTCGGCGCCAGTGTAGGACGTGAAGGTCTGATGTTTCGTTTCATAATGCCGTCGTACATTGTACTCTTTCATCACGGCAACACTCTCATTACAAATCAAACAAACACACTTCCCCTTGGTTTCTATGAAAAAATATTCATTTTTCCACCGAGTCTAAAATTTTCTGCACTCGCTTGCAATCTTGAGTCTCTTCGGGTCTGGCATTTCTGGTGACCCTGAGCAAATTTTTTCTTCGATTGCTTGCTTTGTGGAAACGCTGCCTTGTTCAAGACAATAGCGCCACCTAGATTTTTTTAACTAAGAACTGCAATACAGTGGGCCATAGTCCATTATATTTTTAGACATTGATACGGGCCAATTAAAAATGGATGGCGGGCCGTAGTTTAAACACCCCTGAGCTATACCCTCCGCCACCCATCAAAATTTTTATACAGGAGGAATCCGATGAGCTATATAGCTCTTTTTCACAGATGTCCAGTAGGGTCGGGTCAGAACGTTAAAACAATAAAAAAAAACGATAGGAGTGCAAAGTTTAGGAGAAGTAAATACATCATCATGGGACCGACCATGTTAGTCCTCTGGTCTAAGGGGCCGTCCATAAATGACGTCACGCACCTGGGGGGGTCAGACATTTGTGACGATGTGTGACGATGGGGGGGGTGTTGAGAAATGTGACGTCACATCAAAATGCGCAACTTTAAATATAGACAACACGTTCTACTTAATTAAATATACTTTTTTTATGTTTTCTCCCACAACATCAGAGTGCAGCGGCACATTAAATACGCACTACAATGACAATAGTTTAAAGCGATTTGAAGCATGTTTTATTTTTTTTGGGGGGGGGGGGCAGAGCTTTGTGACGTCATAGTTGAGGGCGGGTCTGACTTTTTGTAACACCGTGTGACGAAAGGGGTGGGGGGGGGGTCAAAAATCGACCAAAACCGCGTGACGTCATTTATGGACGGCCCCAAAGGTATTTGGATGAACGGTGTGAGGCTTATAGGGGTTACTTCTAGACGCATGTTACTGGGAGGATCTGTGTTCGGATTATGTTATTGTTACTCGCCTTTTGCCCGTCCAATGACGAGCGTATTGCAGTAAAACTGAAACACGCAAGCGAAAAGCAGACCGTGACGTAGGAATTGCATCAATTCGTGTGCAATTTGTGTCACATACCTATTTCATTTAAAGGTTATAAGGGGCCGTCCGTAAATGACGTCACGCACCTAGGGGTGGGGGGGGGGGTCAGACATTTGTGACGATGTGTGACGAGGGAGGGGGGGGATTGAGAAATGTGACGTCACATAAAAATGCGCAACTTTAAATAAATATAAACAACACGTTCTACTTAATTAAATAGACTTTTTAATAAATGTTTTCTCCTACAACATCAGAGTGCAGCGCCACATTAAATACGCACGACAATGATAATAGTTTAAAGC
The DNA here is from genome assembly GCF_048934315.1 of Petromyzon marinus. Classification (NCBI taxonomy): domain Eukaryota; kingdom Metazoa; phylum Chordata; class Hyperoartia; order Petromyzontiformes; family Petromyzontidae; genus Petromyzon; species Petromyzon marinus. Next base: position 8,322,626 of record NC_133723.1, read on the forward strand.
GATTTGAAGCATGTTCTATTTTCACAATGTAAATATGGTTTTGGGTTGGGGCAGAGCTTTGTGACGTCATATTTGAGGGGGGGGTCTGACTTTTTGTGACGCCGTGTGACGAGGAGGGGGGGTCAAAAATCATCCAAAATCGCGTGACGTCATTTATGGACGGCCCCTAATCCCTTGTTCATCATGACGTCCTTTGTACTTTGATGTTTCAACAGCGTCACGGAGATCGCGTGACGTGAGGGTTCTGCCTTTGTAGTGAGGGTTGTAAGTTGACGCCGACGGGGGAGTGACGTCAGCCGCGAATTAACATTAATGTTGGGGGGGGGTGTGTCCAATTGGAGGACGTCACTTCATAATGATTATTAATGAGGAGATGGTACGGAGTTACGTCACCCGCTCATGATTATTAATGAGGGGCGGGTCCACGTGGAGGACGTCACTTGTTCATGATTATTAATGAGGGGGGCTGGTCGACGCGGAGTGACGTCACGCGCGTTACACAATGACATTATTGGGTAAATATCTTAGCACAAATGATGTTCGGTCGCAGGGTTTACCTCTGGAACCTCAAGGAATAGAATCAGAATATGTATTTACCCTGGAGAAATCCGATGAGCTATTAAGCTCTTTTTCACAGATGCACAGCAGGGGCGGGTCTGAATGTTACAAACAATACCGAAAGAACCAAGAATATAATACGAATACTGTACACGATCGGAGTATAAAGTATAGGAAAGGTAAGCAAACCGCTAAAAAAACATTTTTTTAAAATATATCTTAGCAGGTAAAGCCATATTAAGATATTAATTTATTTTTCAGAAGCGACCTGGCCATAAATTATAACCAGGGGCGGAGCCAGGATTTTGACTTTGGGGGGGCTGACTTCAATATTCTGAGATACCCAGTGTGTTTATGTTTTCCAATGGGCGCCACAAATGTATAAAACAAATTTTATTGGATTTGAACGCGGAGTTTATTAATAGGTTCGGAGCCGCTGATGTGGCTAATAAGTTTGATAAGTTCGAAAGGCTGCCGCTCAAGCAGCCTGCAGGGCAGCACACAAGGTGGCAGCCTGCAGGGCAGCACACAAGGTGGCAGCCTGCAGGGCAGCACGAGGTGGCAGCCTGCAGGGCAGCACACAAGGTGGCAGCCTGCAGGGCAGCACGAGGTGGCAGCCTGCAGGGCAGCACGAGGTGGTAGCCTGCAGGGCAGCACACAAGGTGGCAGCCTGCAGGGCAGCAGCACAAGGTGGCAGCCTGCAGGACAGCACACAAGGTGGCAGCCTGCAGGGCAGCACGAGGTGGCAGCCTGCAGGGCAGCACGAGGTGGTAGCCTGCAGGGCAGCACACAAGGTGGCAGCCTGCAGGGCAGCACACGAGGTGGCAGCCTGCAGGGCAGCACACAAGGTGGCAGCACAAGGTGGCAGCCTGCAGGGCAGCACGAGGTGGCAGCCTGCAGGGCAGCACGAGGTGGTAGCCTGCAGGGCAGCACACAAGGTGGCAGCCTGCAGGGCAGCACACGAGGTGGCAGCCTGCAGGGCAGCACACAAGGTGGCAGCACAAGGTGGCAGCCTGCAGGGCAGCACAAGGTGGCAGCACAAGGTGGCAGCCTGCAGGGCAGCACGAGGTGGCAGCCTGCAGGGCAGCACACAAGGTGGCAGCCTGCAGGGCAGCAGCACAAGGTGGCAGCCTGCAGGGCAGCACGAGGTGGCAGTCTGCAGGGCAGCACAAGGTGGCAGCCTGCAGGGCAGCACAAGGTGGCAGCCTGCAGGGCAGCACACAAGGTGGCAGTCTGCAGGGCAGCACGAGGTGGCAGTCTGCAGGGCAGCACAAGGTGGCAGCCTGCAGGGCAGCACACGAGGTGGCAGCCTGCAGCATTTTGCAGCAGCCGGATATCCGGTTATCCCGATTACCGACTTTCCCAAAATTGTAGGGGGGGCTCAGCCCCCCCCCCAGCCCCCCCTGTGGCTCCGCCCCTGATTATAACTCAACGAAGTGGCTTATATTGTGGAGATTTATAGCAGCCAAATCATCTAAATATAGTGCCAGCTGCCGGCCAGACGCATGCCATTGTATGTATTGGAGGGAGTGTGCCGGAATTCATTGCGTCATTGCCCTACAATGACGCAGATGCAATCAATCACTCACCTGTTTCATAATGTGCACGGTTTAAACAAAACATGTAGATTTTAACAGGGCGTGGTGGCACATGCCTCTAATTTATAATTTGTGGAGGCAAGGGTGGCTGTGGTATCCTAGACCTTGAGACTTCTGGTAGGAGGTTACATGCCTCTCTGAAAAGTCAGAGAGGGAAACAGAACACGTGCCATCAAGAGGCCTTACGTTAGTTGGAGCGTAGTTTACAATTAATATAAATGGCTATGCACGTGCGATGCCTAATTTGAGAGACAAAGCAAGCGAACCCCTGCACCCCCCCCTCCAAATGTAAAAGTCAAACACCGTCTATGAGTAGGGGACCACAACCCGATGTAGATCTCTCAGCGCTAGGGAATAGACGTTGCCACCGATGATGACTCTGGCAGCTGACGTCATTGGTGAATGAGTCCGTGTGGTAGGCCACAGCATACGATGATTTATAATAAAGGATTTTGGGTTAGATCGCGTTATTTATAAATGTGTCGCAATCCTCCACCACCCGACTCGACCAATCAGTAAAAAATGTGTCACGTTGACAAAAGACAAATAGTTCACTACTTTAGCCCACCGGTGTGTTGAAGAGTGGGCTAAAGTAGTGAACTAATTGTTAACGTCACACATTTTTTACCGATTGGCCATGTCGGGTGGGTTGGAGGGTTGCGACACATTTATAAATAATGCGATCTAACCCAAAAACTTTTATCATGAATAATACTGGTCGCGAAAGCCTACGTGTTAAACTGAGCATACAATGAGTTAACAATAATGAAACCTAAACGTTACATTTGATTCATGAATCCAGCTGCGTGGAACTTCGAGGTTGTGATCTGTTCATACGCGTGGGATTCCCTGCGGGTAAAAACGCTCATTTTACGGAACCGGCCAAACATCCCAAAGTAGCGGGGCCCTTCTGACACAAAAACGTGTTGAGTCTCATTGAGGCATTCCTGGATTTTTTAAAATAGCTTTAAAATAACATTTAAATTTCCACTTCAAAAACATCACCCACACCTTGTCAGTCAATGTGGATGTTTGGCTATGCCGTGCTGGTGCGTATGTGAAGTAGGGAGCGGTGGTGCAGCGGTTAGAGCGCTGTACTACAAACCTGGCGACCCGGGTTCGATTCCCGCTCACGGCCACCAACACCAGTGACGATTGTCTGAACCTGTCCTCGGTCTCCCCTAAGTCGACTCAGCCTCATTATTCGAGTACCTGGTGTGGTGTGTAAACATCGCCACTTGGGAGACAAAGGCGGCCGGGCGTGGGGTTGGCCACCCACCCTCTTCGTGTGCCGTGCCGACCTTCAAAGGTGCTCGCTGACAGCACTTGCCGCAACAGCCTGTTAAAGCTGTCGGGGGGGATCTTTGTGAAGTGGACAAGGTTCAGTTATCGCTGGTCACTGATGTTAGCCGTGGTCAGGAACCAAACTCGGGTAGCCGGCCTCGTTGGGACGGCGTGCCAACTCCACTCTCAAGAAAATAAGTAAACTTGGTCATAACATACAGCCCTTTGTCAATCCAACGCTGGATGCAGGCCTTCTCCTGGCGTGTCGGTCTTTATTATCACCCAGGAATGCCTTAACGCTCGTCACGTCACCCCACATCGACCAGCCCCTCTCATTCATATTCATGAGCAGGTGACGTCATCAAAATGGACCCCCCCCCCTCTTTAATGAGCATGTGGCGTCACTCCACATTGGGGGCATGAGGCACCTCCTCCCCCCTCCTCGGCGTCAACTTACAACTTTCACTACAAAGGCTCACGTCACGCGATCTCCGTAACGCTGTTGAGACATCAAAGTAAAAAGGACGTCAAGGGATTATCACCTTAAAATGAAATAGGTCTGTGTCACCGCGCCCTTACAAATTGCACACGCATTCATGCAATTAATATCACGTCACGGTCTGCTTTTCGCTTGCAAGTTTCAGATTTACTGCAATACACCTGTCCTTGGACGGGCAAGAGACTAGTTACTGTTATATAACGACTGCCCCTGCTAAAGCATTGCTATGCCAATTTTTTTTGTTTAAAAAGAGCAAGTCTCCCAACTCACCACATGCGAGATAAGAATGCCTCCCTGTTCATTTGATGGTTTATTGCCTGAAACCCTAGAGGCCAGTGGTTCTTAACCTGGGGTGCCAGATGCCCTCTCTGAGAACCCAAAGTGGGGTTCAGGCTGCGGGAGAAAGGTGAAGAATCGCCCAGCGTCTAACCAGCGTCATTTTATTTCAGTTTATAAACAAGGCGGTGTTTTTGTTTATGAAGTAACGGATATTTTTTTAGCGCACTGGCACAGATTGATTTCAACCTTCAGAGTTTCTCTCGGTCTATCCACTTGCGTTGCTAAACACCGCCCATGTACGCCCCCCCCCCCCCCGAACGCTTTTGAATAAATTGCTGAATGAGGGCCTACCCACCACACATGTTACGGGACGTGGGGGGGGGGTTCTTTAACCATTTTGACCCTTGCTGCCCAGTGCAGGTTGGTGAACATGGTGGGGAGTGCTCAGAACAAGTTCCGATATCACTCACCACTGATGTTATAGTCTTGGTCGAGAATCAAACTCGGGTGGAGAGATTTCATGGGTGCAGCGCATTAACCGCTGCGCGACCGTTTTCTCATTGTATATTAACGCATCGGTATGATTTTACGATACGATGTATAACAGCACAGTATTTACTTTACACTTTTCCCCAAGTTTTACTCAGCAGATTGGTGAAGGTGAGCTGCATAGACGTGGGTGTATAGAAACACTGCACACAGTGCCGGATGAAGCTAGTGCAGGGCCTGTAGCATGATGTTATAAAGGGGCCCTAAATAATATAAAAGCATAAATATTAAAACACACAATTTTTTTTACTTGCATAGAAAAGTAATTGCATTTTTTTCATTTGCTATACAGCCATTTAAAACGACAAATCGCTAACCTTAAACACCCAGTCGTTCATGAAAGTTGAAGGCGGTATAGTACTCTAGTAATAGAGCAAGTGCAGAATCACTGAACCGGAATTGATAGCTTGAAAGCATTTAGCGCGGAGCCCTTGAAAGTGCGGGGCCCGTAGCACATGTAGCTACTTTTGCTACTTGGATAATCCGGCACTGACTATACAGAACAACAATTGGTTTCGTTTGCAGTACCTTCTGTGGCCTGGAACGTAGAACCCCGAGCAGCCTATAACACCAGTGTTTTTTTTTATCAATGATTATCGCCCCAGCCAAGCCTCTATCCAGGCTCAACTTTCGTTGAGCTTTCCTAGGTGTGACAAAAGTAGTCCCATTGCGGGTGATTTGAGAACGTTCGACATCACTTCTGATGCCAAACGGGAATACTGGGAGAACAGCCGCCAACGTTATGAAGTAACATTTAAATACAACGCTGTATATGGTCATGAGCCACACTGCTCAATGCGATCCTGACCTAACAAGGCCACGTGTTTACACGGTGGAAATTTAAAGTTAACAGCACACGTGCAAAAAAAAGTGCGGAACGAGCCAGCCAAAGGTATCGTATGACTCCAAAGCCAATCTCACATATGCCTGCAATTAAACTAGACAGCCTGTATATATAAAAACATACCCCCTTTGATGCCTACACACCAAGAAGATTCTGATATAATCACACAAATTCAGTCGTAATGTTTAGAATAAAGATGGAGCTTCTGCACAGCACACAAGAAATATTTACCGACGCGTGTTGGTGTACGGTGCTATTTCAGGAATATTTTTTATGTTTTTTTTCCTGGATTTTCTGTTTTCACAGTCACATAATCACTTTAAGATGTTTTCTTGTTCATGTTTTTTTGTTTGTTGCGGTTGCACCCGATTCAAGAGCCGAATGGCTCACAGGGCTATACCAAATAAATGAACTATGAACTATGATGAACTATGTACCTCGGCAGATATTAAATCGGCACGAACAGTTTTGAATTGGCATTTTTTTTGTTGCTTAGGGAAAATAATGATTATTATACACACGGTTCAATGCATGTGTCGTGAATGTGCCAATTGGTTTTAATCAATTCATGAATGCATCCTTAAACACCAAGGGGTTTGGGGGGCCCTCACATTGTAAGCGCTAAGGGGTCTGGGGGGCCCTAGTGGTCAGCTCACGCTATAAGCACCCAGGGGCCTCGTGGGCAGCTTGCCCTGTGCGCACTGAGGGCCCTGGCGTTCCACTTCCTTCGGAAGTCTTGGGCCACGCACCTCGCGCGGCCCCAGGCTTGGAGGCCCCCTGGCAGTCCGAGGCCCCGGGGCACTGCCCCCCACTGGCCCGGTCCATAATCCAGCCTTGGTAATATGTATGTTTAACTGATTTCGCACCGTACGTAGCCAAGCGTGCTAATCGGAGGTGTGGGGGAAGAACTACAAGATAAACTAAAAAAATCGTTTTCAATCTAGATTTCAAAGTGCATAGCTCGGAAGGAAGACATTAACTCCTTGCAACATTCTCATTATTGTTACTAGTTCAGCACCACCGGTTGTGTGTTTTTGGAGAGTAAACCCGCAGCATTTACAATGCGGGTACCGTGACGTTTCGCCAGTACTAAGGGGCCGTCCATAAATGACGTCACGCACCTGGGGGGGGGGGGGTCAGACATTTGTGACGATGTGTGACGAGGGGGGGTGGGTTTGAGAAATATGACGTCACATCAAAATGCGCAACTTTAAATAAATCTTGAATTGTTATAATAACACTAATTGTTATAACATCACTCCTACAACATCAGAGTGCGGCGCCACATTAAATACGCACTACAATGACAATAGTTTAAAGCGATTTGAAGCATATTTTATTTTCAAAATGTAAATATGGTTTTGGGGGGGGGGGGGGGCAGAGCTTTGTGACGTCATATTTGAGGGGGAGGGGTCTGACTTTTTGTGACGCCGTGTGACGAGGGGGGGGGGTCAAAAATCGCGTGACGTCATTTATGGACGGCCCCTTAATTACAACAACCAGCATCATCAGGCGGGAAGCCAGAGAATTTTGGAGACAAAATCCTCCTGTGTCGGTCTTAAATAGAGCGGGGTATGAATGCGATGTCAGTTTAATATCTAGTGGTGCTTTCGCGACCACTATCACCCATAATAATATAGTGGGGGTTTTTTTTGGTTACGTTGCGTATATATGTGTCGTTAAACCCGCACACCACCCGACGCAGCCGATCAGTAAGGGGTTTGTCACGTAAACAGAACGTGCCAATTAGTTACTAGTACAGCACACCGGTGTGTTGGAGGGCAAATCCACTACAACATTTACAATCTGAGTACGACGTTTCGCCAGTAATTACAGCCGGCATCATGAGGCGACAGCCACATCTGGATTTACTCTCCAACACACCGGTGTTGCTGTACTAAGTAACGAATTGACACGTTTACGTTGACGTGACAAACCCCTTACTAATTGGCTGTGTCGTGTGGTGGCGGGCTTAACGACACCACATTTATATATTGTACTATGGATGAATGTCATGCGATGGGAACCCGATTTTAGACAAATGACCGCGGTGCCTTACGTGGGGGTGGGTGGGTGGGGTGGTGGTGACGGTGGGTGGGTGTTAGGGGTGTGTGGTGGTGGTGGTGTGGTGGGTGTTGGTGGTGGGGGTGAGTGGGGTGGTGACGGTGGGTTGGTGGTGGGGGGGGAGTGTTGGTGGTGGGGTAGTGTTGGTGGGGGGGTAGTGTTGGTGGGGGGGAGTGGTGGTGTTGGTGGGGGGAGTGGTGGTGTTGGTGGGGGGGGGAGTGGTGGTGTTGGTGGGGGGGGGGAGTGGTGGTGTTGGTGGGGGGGGGTGGTGGTGTTGGTGGGGGGGGGGAGTGGTGGTGTTGGTGGGGGGGGGGAGTGGTGGTGTTGGTGGGGGGGGGAGTGGTGGTGTTGGTGGGGGGGGGAGTGGTGGTGTTGGTGGGTGTTGGTGGGGGGGGAGTGGTGTTGTTGGTGGGGGGAGAGTGGTGGTGTTGGTGGTGGTGGGTGGTAGTGTTGGTGGTGGTGGGTGTGGTGTTGGTGGGGGGGAGTGGTGGTGGGTGTTGGTGGTGGGTGGTGGGGGGGATCTTAGGGCACGCGGAGTCTCCGTCTCGAGACCCGGGGGCGGAAACGTTTCGATCGTGACGCCGCTGACATCGCTCGCAGGGTCTGCCGCTGCTGCTGCTGCTGCCGCTCTCATTGTTTCATCAACCCACATTTAATCGACGACGGTTGAATTAAAGTCGCCGACAAACGCGTGGCATCGACACCACCAAATTTTGCCTCAGTCGTAGTACAACAACAGTAACGATTGCTTGCAGCACTGTACACGGTACTGTACGCCACACCTATACCGTACGAACGCCCGTTGTAATTCGAGATTTTTTTAAATGATGATTAAATGTGCTTTATGCCTACGGGATTGTAATGTTTTGCAGTTCCGGTCGTGATAAGTGTTACCGCTCGTAACGATAACACCATTGCAGATCGTCCCATGTGCTGCATTTACTGCAACTGTAATTCAGTAATCGCTGCTGTCGTGTTTTAAATAATATAATTGAGATATATGTTGTAATGTACGTGCAAAATTATAATGTATTACAACCACGGTCAGTGTCGCCTTGGCTGTGAGAGTATACAATACCGTCTCCTGCATACTGTATACTACTCTATACTACTGCATACTACTGGTACTGTATGCTACTGGTACTGTATAGTACTGGTACTGTATGCTACTGGTACTGTATACTACTGGCACTGTATACGACTGGTACTGTATGCTACTGGTACTGTATACTACTGGTACTGTATACTACTGGCACTGTATACTACTGGCATTGTGTACTACTGGTACTGTGTACTACTGGCACTGTATACTACTGGCACTGTATACTACTGGTACTGTATGCTACTGGTACTGTATATTACTGGTACTGTATATTACTGGCACTGTATATTACTGGCACTGTATGCTGCTATTACTGTATGCTACTGGTACTGTATGCTACTGGTACTACTGGCACTGTATACTACTGGCAATGTATACTACTGGCACTGTATGCTACTGGTACTACTGCTACTGGCACCGTATAGTGCAGGGGTCGGGAACCTTTTTGACTAAGAGAGCCATGAAAGCAAAAAAATTGGAAATTTATTTCAGTGAGAGCCATATAATATATTTTAAAAGTGAATTCAACTAAATGTCAGTATAATAAGCCTCTGAATTTATTCTTTTAAATAATGTTATAACACTCACCATTAATGCGACTTCTGGTGCTGCATGGATTTGCTGATGTCTTTGTAGTCGGGTTGGTACTTGGTGAGGTTAAGCTTCATGCAAGCGTTGAGGCTTTCATCCGTTAAACGTGATCGTAGGTTGGACTTGATGTTTTTAAGATGTGAGAATGACTGCTCACATGCATACGTAGATCCAAACATGGTCAATACAGCAATACTCACACGCTGCAGTGTGTGGTATGTGACAGGAAGCGCGTTCCAAGTTTTGAGAATCAGCTGGTCTTCGGGTTGGAGTTTTTTCATTTCTGTCCACATGTGCTTGCTCGCCAACTCCGCTTTCTGTCGTGTGATTCTTTCCAAATCTTCATTCAGTGACTTGAACTTATTCACCCACATGTCTGAGGCCTTCAGGTCAGCCACTTCTGCTTCAAAATCTCTGACGGAGACACCAGGGATGTAATTCAGGTCGGCTGTGTTCAGTGAACACTCGTTTGGATGGGTGATGAACTTAAAAAGACGAGTGTGCTCACGAAATTCTCCAAAGCGTGCTTTGAAGGACTGTAGGAGACTGGATGTGCAGCCAGCTAGCTGGTGGAGATCAAGGTTTTGAATGGGCTCACTTGCTGTGCATGCATCTTTAAATTGGCTCAGTTTTTCAAAATGTAGTAAACGACCTGTTTCAAGATCCGTGATGAAAAGCTCCAGCTTGTTTTCAAAAGCAAATACAGCTTGTTGAAGGGATAACACTGTATTTCCAATGCCTTGCATTTTCACGTTGAGCTGGTTCAGATGTTCAGTCAGATCTACGAGATAGTAAAACTTGAGGAGCCACTCGGTGTCGGCTAGCTCAGGATGCCCGACGCCTTTCATTTCAAGGAAAGTCCGGATTTCGTTCAGGCAAGCCGCAAAACGGCTTAGCACCTTCCCTCTTGACAACCAACGCACATTGCTGTGCAAAAGCAGACCAGGATAGTTATTTACAACTTCATCCAGCAGTGTTTTAAACTGGCGATCATTTAAGGCTCGGGCAACAATAAAGTTGATCACACGAATGACCAGCGACATCACTTCGCCAAACTGCCTGTCACACATCTGAGCACAAAGTGCCTCCTGGTGTATAATGCAATGGAAACTTAGGATGGGTCTATTTTCATGTTCACGGAGAAGCGCCACAAATCCTTTGTTTTTCCCCACCATACACGGAGCACCATCAGTACACACTGAGAGAAGTTTATCCATAGGTAGACTTTTTTCTTGAGCAAACTCCATGAAAGACTTGAATAAATCCTCACCTCTTGTGGACCCTTTTAATGGCAGAACAGCAAGACTTTCTTCGCGCAGTGTGTCACCAACAGCATATCTTGCAATCACGCTGAACTGCGACAAATGGCTCACGTCTGTTGACTCATCCAAAGCCAGAGAAAAGAACGGCGCTGCATTTATGTCCTTCACTTGCGTTTCCTCCACTTTGTTTGCCATCACGATGGTACGATCATGAACAGTTCTTGCCGACAGAGGCATGTCTTGTATCCGTTTGATTATCTTGTCTTTGTTCGGAAGATCATCAAAAAGTTCATTGGCTACATCCAGCATGAACGTTTTAGCATACTCGCCATCTGTGAATGGTTTTCCGTTCCTCACTATTGCTAAAGAACCAGCAAAGCTAGTCGAATTATAGTCACCTTGCCGGGTCCATACGCGGAGTTGCTGCTGGCTAGCTTGCACCCTGCTCAGAAGCTCTTGGCACGCTTTCTTTCTGCTGTCTCCCGCAGGGTATTTTGATGCAAAGGTAGCGTGGCGCGTGTCGAAGTGCCGCTTTACATTCGACCGTTTCAACGATGTAATTTTGTCATTGCAAATTAGACACACCGCAGAACCCGCTCTCTCCACAAAGGCGAATTCTTCGGTCCATTCGTCCTGAAATGTACGATACTCGTCGTCTTTTTTTCTTTTCGCCATCTTCTTCGTCGAAGGGTTAGCTTTGAGCTAATGACCGAGCAGACGCAGTCTCAGACTGATTCAAAAGGGGGCGTTTACCTGTTTTACCCAGCAACGGCAAACGTAGGCCAGTATCATCCAATTAAAATAATGGACAATTGCTCCTGCAGCCCTGAACAGGACATGCGCAGTGAAAAATCTATGGATGGATTAAAACAAGTGAGAATATTTTGTTTTATCTGCGAGCCATATGCAATCATCAAAAGAGCCACATCTGGCTCGCGAGCCATAGGTTCCCGACCCCTGGTATAGTGTAATAAGAGGTGAAGGCGCAGCCCTGCAATTGCTTCTTTACGCCACTGTTGGTTGAAGGGCCTCCACTCGAGAAATGTGGCCTGGCCAGACGCCTTGGTAGACGTGGGAATAGCCACAATTTATCCTCACCACACCTGCCGATCGGCTCGCTTGACTGTGGTGATCCCATTTTTACTTCAGGGTGGACAGAAGCTCCTACTGACCACCTTTTTTTCTCTTCGCATTTACATTGAAGTGGTGAATTATAATGAAACAAACAGCAACAGGCCAGGGGGGACCTTCATCCAGCAGTGACTTGACAAAGGTCCGGGCATATTAACGTCCGTGTTGCAAAGTTGTTGAGATTTCATCGCATACAAAGTGCTTGCCGCAAATGAACCACAATACCTTGCTGATCTCGTCAAATAACATAAACCATTACGCAAACTCCAGCCATCCTCGCAGCGGCGTTTGGCTAAACATCGAAAAAAAGGCGTTCACTTGCATCGCGTGCTTTCAGGTACGCTTCTGCGGCCGTCAGAAACGCGCTTCCGATGTTAGGAATCCACTGAGCTTCGCGCTTTTAAATCTAGATTGAAAACTCATCCCTTTATGAACGCGTTTTGTGTTTAGTTTGTTGTCGCTTTCCCGGCAACTCCGCTTAGCACGGTTGGCTACGTCCGGCGGGTAACGAGTTACGACATACTTTCACGTTTTACTGTTTCAGATGGAGAACGCCACTGGACTTAAAGACGAAGGGAACAAATGCTTCAACGCAGGCGACTACGCGAACGCTCTGGTCTACTACACGAGAGCCATCGTGAGCACGGAGGACAAACGAGACCTGGCAGTCCTGTACAAGAACAGGGCGGCTTGCTACCTGAAGCAGGTGAGTGAGTCTGTGCTTGAGAGGCTTCCCACTCCATTTAAAACAAATCATTTGGTGTTGCTGCTGCCGCTGCGTTGGCAGTGGTGCGCAAGCACAATTGACTAAAATAAAAAAATCGACACATTCGTGAATAACGCTGCTTAAAAAAAAGAAATACACATATATATAAAGGTGACGTTTTGGGCAATGGGTCTTCTTCATAGCACATAAAGCAGCGGTGGTGTGAAACGTATGGGTCACGACTTAATACTGGTAGGAACCTCCTGGTTACTACACCACCAGCCCACAGGGGATTATTGTGTCCGTCCGTCGTGCATCCAAAAATGGGAGGGGTGGGGCTGGGTGGAGAGGGGAGGGTGGGGAGGGGTTGGGTGGGGAGGGAGGGGGTGGGGAGGGGAGGGTGGGGAGGGCTGGGTGGGGAGGGTGGGGAGAGAGGGGCTGGGTGGGGAGGTTGGGGCTGGGTGGGGGGTGGGAGGGGTGGGGCTGGGTGGGGAGGGGCTGGTCACCCCGTGGTGCCCTTATAAAACTTAACGTTTAACCTTCTCACGCCGGCTTGTGCCCGCCCTCACAGTCGGGCATATTTGCGGAATACACCACGTGGTGCCGTTGACCCTGGCCATTGATCGAGCAACCAAACGCTCCTATCAGCTCCCTCCGCAGGAATGTGTTTTAATATCACCCACGACTTCACTTGATGCGACCCGTGACTTCATGCGACCCGCGACGTGACTATTTATGAACGGCTTCGTCTTGTAAAGACATAAATGTCATTTTACAAATGTAGCTCACGTAGGCCCGTCATTCAGAGGGCTGAACAGATGACAGTGTGAGGGTGCCACATCTGGACAAGGTGGCATATGGGGTAGCACAGTCCACCCACACAGCAAGCGCCTCCAATGTTCTCTGGCTCGAGTGGGGTCTGGCATTGTCGTGTTGTGGTGGAGGAGGGCTTGTGCCATCTGACAATCGTTCACGAAGTGCCTTGGATAAATACAGAAAATTTAATATCTGTTTAATAAAAAAAAATTACAATCGGCATGACCTCGTAGCCCTCTTGTTACAGGATCTATGGAGACATTGATTGTGAACAGCATTGAATAATATTCACAATTGAAGTTATTTTATTTTGGTTAGGCCATGTAATATGTTCATTTTAAAGGTTTCTGGGTTAGATCGCGTTATTTATAAATGTGTCGTAACCCTCCACCACCCGACACGGCCAAACAGTAAAAAAGGTGTCACGTTTACAAAGGACAAATAGTTCACTACTTTAGCCCACCGGCGTGTTGAAGAGTGAATCAACATCATTTAAAATTTGAGTACGACGTTTCGCTGGTAATTATATCCTGCTTCATCGGGTAATTTGCCAGAATGTTCCGGCTCTCCTCTTGCTCCCGATCTTAAATAGAGCAGCAGCAGGGTGACGTCATCATTGAATTCATTCAGGTGCAGTGATTTGAGGCGGGGAGGGTATTGTAATTGTATAATAGATTGGTAATCATTCAGTTGTTATTCATTGGTGTTTGTTTCCCTTATAAGGAATTGTAATTGTATTATATATTTTGATTTAATAAAACGCTTCCAGGCCGCACTAAGCCTGTAGTTGTCAGAGCGATTAAAGTTATTTGTATTTCTCTCAATTTCAATGGATTCTCTAATTAGTCTTGGCCAGTAATAAATAGTTTTACACAACACTTCAACGTTATCAAAATCAATTGAGTGTCCTTGTTGACAAGCATGCTCTGCCACTGCCGACAGTTGTGTTTGAGATAATTTAATATTTCTTTGGTGTTCTTTGTTACGTCCCGTCTGTCCATATGTGTTGTGATCCAAGCTCCACCTGATAGCCGTACACATTACTTTGTCACGGGTACAAACGTTGAAACACACCAACCTATTATTCTTTCACCTCGCCAGTCAGTTGCAGAGCAATTCTCACAACCAAATGTAGCTATGGTCAGATCATTACATGGCCAAACCCAAACATCAATTACGAATCGTAACTGTCTACGGAAACCCAAGCGTTGGATGGGAGCAATATATTCAAACGATTTTGACGCAACATTTCCTTTCCCCTCTCTCTTCCGAACCCAGGAGGATTACGCACGAGCGGTGGAAGATGCTTCTAAAGGTGACGTCCTAGCCATCATTCCATAACCAAAGCTACTGCACTTAACGCAACGCTCACAGTGTGTGCGCGCTTGTGTTTATGTATGTATGTTCAACTTATTTCGCACCGTACGTAGCCAACGCTTGCTGATCGGAGGTGCGGGTCAGACTCAGTGTGTTTAGTTTCATGTGTTTGTGCCTTTGCGAGTGATTTCGGTGCGGATGGTCATGTTGCAATGCAAGAGCGTGCTTGCGTGCGTGGACTTGCTTGGTCTTTTGTTATGCCGCTAGATGCTTGCTTTGGCACTGTAGCGTGGTCTGTTTGGAGGAGTGAAAAAGTGTCCTGTGCAGCGCTGGACTATGCTTCTAGAGTGCATGTATGAGTAAAGGTCAATAATGCAATAATGTCCTTTATTGGGTTGAACCACACGGCGTCTGCATGTGGGAGGATTCCAGAGTGCTGTTTTCACCAGTGAGAGAATAATGCTCAAAGTTTAATACCAGTGGGTTCACAAACCCATTTGCTGTGCTGCCTTATGTTGGCTGCCTCACCATACAAGCAGGTTTGACAAATCTATCTTCCGCCAACCCTTGGCTCCAAGGCGATGGAATATATATAGGTTTGTGCCTCAACTCCTAGTTCCATTGTTTTAGCACGAGGTCCTTCAACTTGCGGCTCTTGGAGTGGCTTGCAGAGAGATACCGCTCACCAACAGATAAAGATTAGTCAGTTTAACACGTAGGCTTTCGCGACCAACATAATCCATAATAGAGGTTTTTGGGTTAAATCGTGTGTAAATATAGCAATGTGTCGTTAAAACCCGCCACTACCCGACACAGCCAACTAGTAAGGGTTGTCGCGTAAACAGAACGTGGCCAATTCGTCACTAGTACAGCACACCGGTGTGTTGGAAAGCCCAGCCGCAACATTTAATTACTGGCGAAACGTCGTACTCAGTTTGTATTGAGAAGGGACTGACAGTGCGAGACTTTTGAGGCCTTGCTGGTTCAATGGACTCGGTCTTTGTGGAATGTTTGGACAGTGGCGCCATCTATCGTCTTGAGCAATAGTCACAAGTGCTGCAGAGTATTGCTACAAAATGGGACCTTTTTTTGGCAGTTTCCAAGCATGAAAAAATAAGGATAATTTTTTTTTCACCTTTTCTGGTAAGAAAACAGGCGTTAAGATGTTCATGCATATATTATCAGAGCATTTTTATTTGCATGTTCACCGCAAGTACGTGTGGTTAATGCCAACTTGATGTCTTGCAAAAGGTGTTTGGTAAAGTCACGTAGAAGGGAAACAATAAAATAATAAAAATATAAAACAATAAAATTATCACGACGTTTCGACTGCAACACAAGCAATCATCATCAGGTGTGAAAACCTTGCTGTGGTTTTTCACACCTGATGATGATTGCTTGTGTTTTTATTTATTATTTTATTTGTTTCCCTTCTACGTGACTTTACCGAAAGAACCAAGAATATGAATCCCTGCAGTCACGAAAGCTTTAAATCAAAACTTAACACCTGTTTTATTGCCAGAAAGGGTAAAACCTCTTCTTATTTTTTCATACTTGAGAGTATTGCTGTTGGAACAATTCCGCCGGGACATTTTTTTTCACTCAACCTCTGGCCTGCGAAGAAGGGCTATTGTGTAAAACGTCGCAGATTATATGCTTTTTAAGGCCACGGTGTTATTGACAAAGATGTTTAGTTTTGCGTTTTCGGGCTGTCTTTAATGACTTACAGAGAGAATGAGAGCAATCTTGCCCTATACAGTGAGGGAAAAAAGTATTTGATCCCCATCTGATTTTGTACGTTTGCCCACTGATAAAGAAATGATCAGTCTATAATTTTAATGGTAGGTTTATTTGAACAGTGGGAGACAGAATAATAACAACAAAATCCAGAAAAACGCATGTCAAAAAATGTTATAAATTGATTTGCATTTTAATGAGGGAAATAAGTATTTGACCCCTCTGCAAAACATGACTTAGTACTTGGTGGCAAAACCCTTGTTGGCAATCACAGAGGTCAGACGTTTCAGGTCGTTGGCCACCAGGTTTGCACGCATCTCAGGAGGGATTTTGTCCCCTCTCCTCTTTGTAGATCTTCTCCAAGTCATTAAGGTTTCGAGGCTGACATTTGGCAACTCGAACCTTCAGCTCCCTCCACAGATTTTCTATGGGATTAAGGTCTAGAGACTGGCTAGGCCACTCCAGGACCTTAATGTGCTTCTTCTTGAGCCACTCCTTTGTTGCCTTGGCCGTGTGTTTTGGATCATTGTCATGCTGGAATACCCATCCACGACCCATTTTCAATGCCCTGGCTGAGGGAAGGAGGTTCTCACCCAAGATTTGACGGTACATGGCCCCGTCCATCGTCCCTTTGATGCGGTGAAGTTGTCCTGTCCCCTTAGCAGAAAAACACCCCCAAAGCATAATGTTACCACCTCCATTTTTGACGGTGGGGATGGTGTTCTTGGGGTCATAGGCAGCATTCCTCCTCCTCCAAACACGGCGAGTTGAGTTGATGCCAAAGAGCTCAATTTTGGTCTCATCTGACCACAACACTTTCACCCAGTTGTCCTCCGAATCATTCAGATGTTCATTGGCAAACTTCAGATGGGGCATTTATATGTGCTTTCTTGATCAGGGGGACCTTGCGGGTGCTGCAGGATTTCAGTCCTTCACGGCGTAATGTGTTACCAATTGTTTTCTTGGTGACTATGGTCCCAGCTGCCTTGAGAGCATTGACAAGATCCTCCCGTGTAGTTCTGGGCTGATTCCTCACCGTTCTCATGATCATTGCAACTCCACGAGGTAAGATCTTGCATGGAGCCCCAGGCCGAGGGAGATTGACAGTTCTTTTGTGTTTCTTCCATTTGCGAATAATCGCACCAACTGTTGTCACCTTCTCACCAAGCTGCTTGGCAATGGTCTTGTAGCCCATTCCAGCCTTGTGTAGGTCTACAATCTTGTCCCTGACATCCTTGGAGAGCTCTTTGGTCTTGGCCATGGTGGAGAGTTTGGAATCTGATTTATTGATTGCTTCTGTGGACAGGTGTCTTTTATACAGGTAACAAGCTTAGATTAGGAGCACTCCCTTTAAGAGTGTCCTCCAAATCTCAGCTCGTTACCTGTATAAAAGACACCTGGGAGCCAGACATCTTTCTGATTGAGAGGGGGTCAACTACTTTTTTCCCTCATTACAATGCAAATCAATTTATAAAATTTTTGACATGCGTTTTTCTGGATTTTTGTTGTTATTCTGTCTCTCACTGTTCAAATAAACCTACCATTAAAATGATAGACTGATCATTTCTTTGTCAGTGAGCAAACGTACAAAATCAGTAGGGGATCAATTCCTTTTTTCCCTCACTGTATGTCTGATGAGATGGTATAACGTCAGATTTCATATAATGTGGTTGACTGATTTTTTTTTTTTTACAATTGGCCAAAAATATACACGTTGAGCAGAAATGTAATTGGAGTTAGGTTTTGTGAATGAAAATTGTAGGATTGTTTTTGTTTAATCGAGAAAAGGATCGCCGAATTTGATTTTCTGGCAGATCTTTTACGTGGCCAAAAATACCTTTGCAAGGAGGCTACAGCCCAAAAAGATTTAAAAATAAATAAATATTCCTTCGTTGTAGCTCCACACCCAGGCTGTTTATCCTGGACTATCCTAAGCAAGTCCTTAGGACTTTGAAATGACAACAGTGCGCATCCTTTTACATCTTCAATCATGTCCCTGTGACGTCACGATCGTCAACGTGCAATGACGTCACTGTCTCTAATGGCTTCGATTGACACGCACGCTCTCTTTGCAGCTGTTGAAGACAACGAGAGCGATGTGAAAGCCCTGTACCGACGTTGTCAGGCATACGAGAAGATGGACAGGTTGGACCAGGCATTCAGAGATGCCCAGAGGTGTTCGTCCATCGAACCGCAAAACAAAGTGTTTGTGGAAACCTTGAGAAAACTCAGCATTCAGATACAGGAAAAGGTGCATGCCTGTGGATGTTTGTCTTGTGGGGAGCGGTAGTGTAGTACAGTGGTTAGCGCGCTTCACTATGAACCCGGTTACCCGAGTTCGATTCCCGCTCATGGTCAATAGCAGTGACGATTATTATAACCGGTCTCGGACCTCCCCTAGGTCAGCTCAGCCTCAAATGAGTACCTGGTGTGGTGTGTAAACAGCGCCACTGGGAAGACAAAGGCGGTCGGGCGTGGTGCTGGCCACCCCACCTCGTGTGCCGCTACGGCCTTCATAGGTTCATGCTAACAGCACTTGCCCCTACAGTCTGTTTAGGCTATACGGGGGATCTTTGTCTAACATACTGCAGACCTTTCATCGATCCACTGCACGAGTCAAACTCTGGTTAAATAACCCTCAATGACCAGAATGGCATTTCAGCACAGGTTTGACTAAGGGGCCATCGATTTGGTGATTTGGCAAGAGAGCATAGTGTTATTTAGAGTACTTGACACACAATTGTGATTTAAAGTCTCGGAGGTCCACTTACACCATCATTCCACCGGATTTAACACAATTCATACGTAGTGGGAAATTAACTGTGTAAATCGTATGAATGAACTGTATTTTTCATTGGAATGTGGAATTTCCATACACCAACATAGTAAGTGCTGGCTCTGCTCATTTTAAGTAAAGTAACAATCTTGATTTGAAGCTCTCGTGACTGCAGGAATCCATACTCTTTGGTTCTCTCGGTAAAGTCACGTCCGTCACGAGGTGGGAAAGCTTTCCCACCTCATGACTAACGCTTGTGTTTTGCCCGAAACGTCGTGATTTATTTTATTTTATACCTACTTGACTTTACCGAAAGAACCAAAGAGTATAGTACAGTAACACTTTTTCACTTGGGCTATTGCTGCTATGATTACCACAATCACCTAGAATGTGCCCAGCCTCGTCAGATCTCGTACGCTAAGAAGGTTTGAGCCTGGATGGTGTTTTGATTGGGGACCACCAGGTGTAACACAGGTGTTGGGAGGCTGCTGCAGGGCTACGTCATGGGCAGTATGGTCCAGTGCAGCAAGATCTATTGTTTTACTCTGCTATGGTACGACGTTTACACCTGCCCAGCTTGCCCAACCCCCCACTGACGAGCATGGTGAACCGTTGCCATTTTACCCCATGACCCCACACATCGTGGGGGGGGGAGACCCTTATCCAGCAGAATATTGAGTAAAGGCCTGTGCTTGTACATGCACATTGTTTTTTTTTTTATGATGGCACAACTGCGCCGTGCCTCTGGGATTTCCCCTCCCTTGACCGGAACGTTGGTTTGCCCTGTCAGCTGAAGGTAAACCTCTCCACGGACGCCAAAGTCGAACAGATGTTCAAGATATTGTTCGACGAAAACACTCCGGACGGCGACAAGGAAAAGGTACGTCTGCTCAACGTGCGCACGTTCGGGCCGTGGAGATGCCCAAGCGGCAGCGCTTTCGTCCGCTTGCAGCAGGGGCTTAAGGTTCGAGCTCGTCGGCCTCCCCTGGTTATTGCTTGCGTCGCGTGCGTGCAATCTCCCAAAGGACAAATTAATCTTGGAAAGTTACGGAATCCATGCGTATGACGTGACTTTTATGCCCAGTTTGGCGTTCTGTGTTGCCCACCCAGTAGTGGTGGATCGCGTATGGCACAGTCTTTAATGCGTCTGCTCCGTTACCCCAGGCGGCTCAGAACATGGTGATCCTAGCTCGGGATGCCGCTGGCGCCGATAGCATCTACCAGAGCGATGGGGTGCGGCAACTGCAGCGTCTCATCAGCGCCAACAACCCCAGTATGGTCCTCGCGGTCATGCGCACGCTGGTGGGGCTGTGCACTGCGCACGAAGCCAGGGTAAGCGAGTGTGCGGGGAGCGGCGGCGCAGTGGTTAGCGCACTGTGAGTGGGGAGTGGTGCCGCAGTGGTTAGCGCGCTGTATGTGAGTGTGGAGCTGGAGTTAGTCCTGCGATGAGTTTCCGCACCTCCGATTAGCACAGTTGGCTAGGTACAGTGCAAAAGAAGTTGTACATACGGTCAATTACTTACAGATAGACGTTATGACGGAGAGGCAGACAGAGAGGCAGTATGGTCAGAAGACAGACACACAGGCAGACAAGACAGACTGGGGGATGCGAAAAGAGACGTGCAGACAGGCGAATATGACGGTGCCCAGCTTTAGCGTGTTCGTTGTTTTGTTGCAGAGGTTCGACTCTGACAGGCAGCCCCAGTTATTTCTGCCGGTGTATTAACTGAATAATACGCGCTGTCTGCTTTAAAGCAGATGTGTGCCAGCGTCATGGTCCAAGAATGTCAAATTTTAAAAAAATATATATCTGCAAATTGCTCATTTGGGATTACACGTAGCTATCAAGGGCACTCAATATAAAAACTAATTATGATTGAAGATCAGTAGGTACTTTATCTAATGCCACAGTCATTGCCAAAATATAAAATTATGCTCCAGTGAGAAGCGTGCGTGTGTGTGTCCAGGCCAGCGACCTGGAAAATGTTTCTGCACCCTGCACGCCGCACCCAATATACAGCTTCACTGTGACCGCCCGTCACTTACTGCAGTCTGCTAGCGACCTATGAAATTACGAGTGGGAAATTAACTTTGCGTGTCCTCTTTCAGGCGACCGCTGTCCTGCGAGCGATCGGCATGGAGACCCTGTGCAGGGTGATGGCCAGCGACGATGAGGGCATCTCCATCGCCACCTGCAAGGTGGTGCAGGCTGTGTGGGAGTCCATTGTGGAAAGCCTACCCAAGGACCACGACAAGCAGCAGTCGCTTCTGCTGGGTAACGGTCGTTTCACCCGCGTCAATATGGGAACATGTGTGAACATGTGTGAACATGTGTGTAGGGAGCGGTAGCCTAGCGGTTAGCGCGCTGCGTTACGAACCCGGCGTCCCGAGTTCGCTTTCCCGCTCACGGCCAACGCCAGTGACGATAACCTGAACCGGTCCTGGGCCTTCCCTAGGTTAACTCCGCCTCAAATGAGTACCTTGTGCAGTGTGTAAACAACGCCGCTGGGGAGACAAAGGCGGCCGGGCGTGGTGTTGGCCACCAACCCCCTCGTGTGCCGTGTCGGCCTTCATAGGTGCTCGCTAACAGCACTTGTCCCTACAGTCTGTCAAGGCTATATGGGGGATCTTTGTCTTTTGTATTTGTGGGGAGTGCAGCGGTTAGTGAGCCACGCTGCGAACCCAGCAACCCGAGTTCAATCCCCGCTTATGGTCAACACCAGTGGCGATTATTTCAACCGGTCCTGGGCCTCCCCTAGGTCGAGTCAGCCTCAAATAAGTACCTGGTGTGGTGTGTAATCATTGCCATTATTGAGACAAAATTGGTGCTGGTGTGAAGCTGGCTACCCATCCCCTCCTATCACGTGCCGGCCTTCATAGGCGCTCGCTCACAACCCTTGCTCCAACAGTCTATGAGGGATCTTTATTTTTGTAGGTTCACACATGCGTACAGTGGAATAGCGGTCACGTTGTGGTTGGCGTGCTGCGCTAATAACCCGGCGGCCTGAATCCGATTCCCGGGCCATGGCTTAAAATTGGTGACCAAATATCTGAATCGGGGCACGTGGAGGCATTTATCTGCAGCGATTTGATGTGGACAGGTTTCCCTCGCTTCATCCGGGTTCGGTTTGTGCCATTTTGCGTATATATACGGCTCACCTGTTTTTGCCAAAAAAAATTGCTGTGTTACGCGGTTGAAATTCACTCGCTTGCAGCTATGCGCTCGGATATGGAACCGCATCGTGTGTACAGTGTGAACAGTATGCGCTAATCGGCAGGCAGCTGTCTTCCCCGTGCGATTTCGCTTTGTGCACCCTTTTTGTTTGGAACGCATCTACTACTGCGTAGAGCGAGGGGGAAAACCTGTACTTTCTTTGTGTGTCACATCATGCCAAGTGAAGTGGACGAATTGTTGTTTGCAGATAGCAACAAAGACCTGAAGGGAATGGTTGTGCGCTTGGTGGAGATGTTGGTGGACCAAGGCGTGTCTGGATATGGGAGGGACAACGCTATGAATATTCTCATCAAGATCATTCCTCGAAAGTCACTGAAAAACCCGGACAATTCGGTCGCACTCAAGTTCATTGACTACGGTGAGTGCCGTTCGATTTTACAGTTGTTCAAATGTTACTTTTATCTTGTTATTATGACCATAATGATCATTGAGGTATTTATTTATTTACACACCCAGGGATGCGTCACTGAGTCCTTAGGCTTTCTTTCAGGAGGATCCTGCATTGGGATATTTGACCACTTTCATTCATGGGTCATTGTCATGTGCCAGGAAATTAAAGAAATCATTGGAACTCCCAACTCTTCTCGGTGGTTAGGAGATGTTAACTGCCTCACCTGGTATACAGGAGGTCGTGAGATCGATCCCGACTCTGATGCCTGTATATAGCTACGGTGCACAAAGCACTGCGTCCAATACTCCCCCATATATAGCTGTAGTAACCGAGGGCAGTGCCTTAAAATCCATTGTACTGTGCTGCTTTGATCCCTCGTGGATGCTTCGCACCTTCACCAACCTGCATTGACGAGGGCGGTGATAATCTGGTCAAACGGCACATCCAGCAGTAGAAAGGGCTGTTAACTACCTCGCCTGGTATGCAGGAGGTTGTGGGTTCTATCCAGACCCTTGACGCCTGCATTTTTGGAGTTTGCGTGTTCTTCCTGTGTCCACTTGGATTTTTCTCCAGGTCCTCCGTTTTTTCCCTCTATATTTATAATCAACATCACACACTTAAAGAGCAGGGGTCGGCAATCTGCGGCCCGTTAAGAACTGCTTCGTGGCATCATGTATTGAGGACCCACGTGCATTGTGGCTCTTTAAAAAAATGTTTTAACGAACTCGAAAAAAATGTCTCTTGTTATTTTGGTTGCCAACCCCTGATTTAGGTCATGAGCATACACCTTGGAGCATCGAAGTGCAGTACAACAGTGGATTTTGCGCCACTGCTCTCTGCTGAAAATGTGGTCGTCTGTCCGTGCTTCCCCTGTTAAGACAGAGAATTGTCAATTGTCACCCACCTTGTTAAATAACGGACATGAACACACTGTACCGTTTATAAATGCGGTCCACTTCATAATCGCCATCAAATTTCCACACGACAGTGGACACACACACACACACACGCAAAAAAAAGTTTAATCGACGCGGCGTTGCTTCGCCTTTCGCCCTGTAGGGATGAAGCACGTGCTCAAAGTGGCTGGGATTGTGGCGGAGTCGCCGGGCGGTCTCGCCGCGACGGAGAACACGTGCATGACGGCGGCGGTGCTTCTCAACAAGCTGTACGAGGACCTGAGGAGCGACGCGGAGAGGGAGAACTATGAGAAGATTTGCGCCGAGTATGTCACGTAAGTAGCCCCTCCGCGTCTTTTTTTTAGTTCGACCAGCTTGAGAAACTAACCCGGGAGACCCCCCCCGGATGTGTATGCTCCTTTGCAAGAGCGAGCCGGGGCTTGTAATCTGCCGACTAAAGGAGGGGGGGGGGGGCGATGACTGCTACGTGTACCGGACGTCTGTCGAAAAAGAGCTTCATAGCTCATCGTATTCTTCCGAGACGAAGAAATATTCTGAAGTATGAAAACAAAAACATTCTCATTCTGTATACGTAGTCCCAATTGAGTACTTTACACGATGGGCCTCATCTTGTGAATTACTTAAGGGGGATATTTAACGCCTGCTGTAAATTTGTACATAAGCAAGTGCTCATTTGAGCAGGCAATCACTTGCACTTTAATTGAAATTTCTTTTTTCAATAAAATAATCTTTTCCTTTAACTGTTTTGTAGAGATGGAAACTCTTGTTTTTTGATATTTTCCTTAATAGTCTGGGTTGTAATTGTACTGATTTGTAGTTTTATTTTATGTTAGGTCTGTACAGAAACTTTTGACGACTTGTAGAAATAGCCGCCGTGCAATCGTGGTTTTCACGTGAACATTTATGAATGAAGACTTCTCGCATAATAAATTCACAAGTGTTCAGTTGACCTTTCTTAAACTTTCAAAGTGTTTTCAATTTGCTGCACTTGCAAGGTGCAATCTTCAACTGTAATAAGTCAAGTCAGTCTCTCTGCCTGCTGTATCTACTGAGTAAACATTGTACGTGTAAATGTACAGCGGGTCTGTGAATCCACTACTTGATGCAGGCTGTGGGGGTTATTTGACCTCGCCATGTTGGGCGGGGCCGGTTTAAAACTCATAAACACAAATTAATTAGAAGCACAGTGTTGTCCAGTCGAAAATATTTCCCCGCGAGCGTCCAACTAACGTGGCTTGAATGCTCGAGTGACGGATACAATTTTAATTTGCAGTTCATTCGGAAGTGAGAGGCTCAATGAGGGTGTGACATAAAGTGGTGGGCCCGCTGTGGACTGTAGGCTGCGGGCTCCCCCGACTTCACGTCGAGGCAGGCAGCTTAGGCGCGGGAGCATAGTGAAATACAACAATTAATTTTGCTGCACTGCCATCAAACGACCGCCATCGTTGACTTCCGACAAGCGCGTCGCTGACCGTGTGTTTTGTGTTTTTTTTTTTCGCGTCGCCGCAGGAAATATTTCGGTGTGAGCGACGCGGCCGGAAATCTGCACGCCATCCAGACCATATCGGGGCTTCTGCAGGGCCCCTTTGATGTGGGCAACAAGATCCTGGAACTCAAGGGCGTCTTGGAGACGATGGTGGCTCTGGTGGCCTCGGAGCGCGAGCTCGATCAGCTGGTGGCCACGGAGGCGCTGATCTATGCCGCCGCCAAGTCCAACCGCGCCACCTTCATCACCAGCAACGGCGTGTCGCTGCTCAAGGACATTTACAAGAAAACGACCAACGACAAAATCAAGATACGCGCGCTGGTGGTGCGTTCGGTGGCGGTTTTCTTCGCGGTGATTTGTATCTGTCGCTCTGCTGCACCGAGTGTTATCCCCATCGTAACCAAGGGTCGACGTCCGTGACGGACCGCTTGCCAGCTTTTGCGACCTTCAGCGTCTCGCGTGGCCAGTCCAGTCCATGTGCTTGCACGACCCTGCTCACCGTCTCACATTTTCTCACCTTTTTGAAAAGCTTGTTTTAGTCTTGACTTGTACTGAAACGAAGGGTCTTCTGGCCTTTGAATATAGCTGTTTGCGACGGATCTTTCCCCGACCCTCTAACAGCGAACCCGCCAATGAGCAAGTAATAATAATAATACGTGCGATGCACGTGTGTTTTTTACAGGGACTGTGTAAAGTGGGCTCCGCTGGAGGCACTGACTATAGCCTGAGGCAGTTTGCAGAAGGCTCAATGGAGAAACTGGCCAAGCAATGCAGGAAGTAAGTGATTATTAGGGGACCTTTTTTTCCCAGTATCAAAGTATGAAAAGTAATAAGAGGTTTTACCCTTTCTGGCAATTAAACAAGAGGTGTTAAGATGTTCAAACACCAAATAGATACCGTTTGCAAGGAATCAAGTTTACTGCATTAACCACACACAGTACTTGTGGTGAAACATGCAGACAAAACGTGCTCTGATAGTACATGCATTGTCTTGCCAGAAAGGGGTAAAACCTATTCTTATTGATTTTTGTGTTCGTCCACTAATAGGCTACGATGCTCTTCCCGTGCTGTAAATGCGAGCACACCGGACTTGCTATGTGGGAGCCCCGGCACATCCAGTGTCCAAACGTGTTTCTCAAATCGACCTCCGCCTCTGCCCACCCAACTATACATGGGTACAGTGTCAGTTAGTCCACAGGCGGGGCCACATGTGGTGGTGTGAAGTGTGGGTACTGCCAACTTCTATTATTTTTATTTGACCAGATGAGGCTCACTGAGCTATGTAGCTCTTTTTCAGAAGCGACCTCCCCACAAATGATATCATAATGAAGTGGCTTATCACGTGAACATTTATAGCAGCCAAATACTCTAAAATGCGCGATGTTGATTCTACAGTGAGGGAAAAAAGTATTTGATCCCCTGCTGATTTTGTACGTTTGCCCACTGACAAAGAAATGATCAGTCTATAATTTTAATGGTAAGTTTATTTGAACAGTGAGAGACAGAATAACAACAAAAAAATCCAGAAAAACGCATGTCGAAAATGTTATAAATTGATTTGCATTTTAATGAGGGAAATAAGTATTTGACCCCTCTGCAAAACATAACTTAGTATTTGGTGGCAAAACCCTTGTTGGCAATCACAGAGGTCAGACGTTTCTTGTAGTTGGCCACCAGTTTTGCACACATCTCAGGAGGGATTTTGTCCCACTCCTCTTTGCAGATCTTCTCCAAGTCATTAAGGTTTCGAGGCTGACGTTTGGTATCTCGAACCTTCAGCTCCCTCCACAGATTTTCTATGGGATTAAGGTCTGGAGACTGGCTAGGCCACTCCAGGACCTTAATGTGCTTCTTCTTGAGCCACTCCTTTGTTGCCTTGGCCGTGTGTTTTGGGTCATTGTCATGCTGGAATACCCATCCACGACCCATTTTCAATGCCCTGGCTGAGGGAAGGAGGTTCTCACCCAAGATTTGACGGTATATGGCCCCGTCCATCGTCCCTTTGATGCGGTGAAGTTGTCCTGTCCCCTTAGCAGAAAACACCCCCAAAACATAATGTTTCCACCTCCATGTTTGACGGTAGGGATGGTGTTCTTGGGGTCATAGGCAGCATTCCTCCTCCTCCAAACACGGCGAGTTGAGTTGATGCCAAAGAGCTCCATTTTGGTCTCATCTGACCACAACACTTTCACCCAGTTGTCCTCTGAATCATTCAGATGTTCATTGGCAAACTTCAGACGGGCATGTATATGTGCTTTGTTGAGCAGGGGGACCTTGCGGGCGCTGCAGGATTTCAGTCCTTCACAGCGTAGTGTGTTACCAATTGTTTTTTTGGTGACTATGGTCCCAGCTGCATTGAGAGCACTGACAAGATCCTCCCGTGTAGTTCTGGGCTGATTCCTCACCATTCTCATGATCATTGCAACTCCACGAGGTGAGATCTTGCATAGAGCCCCAGGCCGAGGGAGAGTGACAGTTCTTTTGTGTTTCTTCCATTTGCGAATAATCGCACCAACTGTTGTCACCTTTTCACCAAGCTGCTTGGCAATGGTCTTGTAGCCCATTCCAGCCTTGTGTAGGTCTACAATCTTGTCCCTGACATCCTTGGAGAGCTCTTTGGTCTTGGCCATGGTGGAGAGTTTGGAATCTGATTGATTGATTGCTTCTGTGGACAGGTGTCTTTTATAAAGGTAACAAGCTGAGATTAGGAGCACTCCCTTTAAGAGTGTGCTCCTAATCTCAGCTCGTTACCTGTATAAAAGACACATGGGAGCCAGAAATCTTTCTGATTGAGATGGGGTCAAATACTTATTTCCCTCATTAAAATGCAAATCAATTTATAACATTTTTGACATGCGTTTTTCCGGATTTTTTTGTTGTTATTCTGTCTCTCACTGTTCAAATAACCCTACCGTTAAAATTATAGATTGATCATTTTTTGTCAGTGGGCAAACATACAAAATCAGCAGGGGATCAAATACTTTTTTCCCTCACTGTAAATGTGGAGGGAAAAACCGGAGGACCCGGAGAAAAATCCACACCACCAATAGGAAAGAGACGTCCAAACTCCATATATACAGGTGTTGGGGTCGGGATCGAACCCACAAACTCATGTATACCAGGCAAGAGAGTTAACATCTCTTCCAAGATGTCTAGGAACTGTGAAAGAGAAGATCAAATGCCCAGTCGAGGGGCTCTAGAGCTCCCTCTAGTTGAGGCCCTTCCACCAGCAAGCAATCTCAGGCCTCTTGAGCTGTCATTTGTGGCCACGTCGCTTCTGAAAAGAGCTGTATAGTTCAGTGGGGCTTACCTTGTAAAATAAAATAAGTGAGGTGCCGAGTGGATTATTACATCATGGGATTGTGAGTGGCGGTGGCTTGCTGAGGCCTTTGACCAGCAGTGGATTTAACATGGCCAATGATGGTGATGATGATATGGAACAGCGGTTGTTTAAATTTTGATCTAATGCTTTCGTGACTGCAGGGATTCATATTATTGGTTCTTTCGGTAAAGTAACGTCGAAGGAAAACAATAAAATAATAAAAATATAAAACAATAAAATTCTCACTACGTTTCGACTGCAACACAAGCAATCATCATCAGGTGCTGTGGTTTTCACACCTGATGATGGTTTTCACACCTGATGATGATTGCTTGTTGCAGTCGAAACGTCGTGAGAATTTTATTGTTTTATATTTTTATTATTTTATTGTTTCCCTTCTACGTGACTTTAGCGGTTGTTTACTTCATTAATCGTGTCATTTCAGGTGGCTAACCAATGACACCATCGACATCCGAACACGGAAGTGGGCCATAGAAGGCATGGCCTATCTCACTCTCGATGCTGACGTGAAGGATGAATTTGTCGAAGACGAAGATGCTTTGCGATGCATGCTGGAATTAGCCAAGGTACCGTTCTTGTTGCGAGCGACAAATCTCACGAGTGCCGCCACCTTTCATTCCCGAAGACACCCCGAGCAATCAGTTGCGCGACTTGGTTTACGTGTAACCTGATCGCTTGCATGTAGACATTTTATGCAACTGATTGCGAGCGGTCGCGCAACCGATTTCTCACCATAGAGACAGACTCCACTTCCAAGAGATGACCTGCTCAGCGATTTGGCTGCACATGAGAAATTGAAAATATTGCGCAAACCTGAATCGTTGTTTAATAATGTATTATTTTTTTGGCACGAGTGGGCTAGGGTGGATTATTTGCAAACTGATCATGGTGACAATTACAAAATTAAGTTACACAAATATTGTACAAATAAATACATTTAAATCTAACATTTACAGTATTCGCTCAAATTTTTATTTAAAGCTTTCGTGACTGCAGTAATTCATATTCTTAGCTCTTTCGGTAAAGTCACGTTGAAGGGAAACAATAAAATAATAAAATATATATAAAACAATAAAAATTCTCACGAACGTTTCGGCCATAACACAAACGGTCGTCATCAGGTCATCAGACGGAGAATGAATATGTACCAATATATACCAATTTGTACGTGTAGAGTGGAGGAGGGTGTACGACACACATTGGCATTTTTAGTCAACGCAGCCTGACCAAAAAAAAATCAATTGCGAATCGTAAGCCGATTTGCTTTGATCGAGGCCGGCCACATCGTATGTTCTATGTATTTATGTTGAACTTTTTTCGCACCGTATGTAGCTGACCGCGATAATTGGAGGTATAAGGGGTACGCACAACAAACTCAACACAAAAAAGCAGTTCTAGAGAAATTCGTTCACGACAAATTTTTGCACGTCGTTAAAGACACGTTTGGATCGCACCTCCGAGTACCACGGTCGTCTACGTGCGGTGCGAGATGACCTTCAACGTTCGGGCAACCCCGCAGCGTGTGTCTTTTTAACGGCGACGTGCGAAATGCCTCCGGTCGGCGACGCAGTCCAGCGATAAGACCATCCTGTACGCGGTGGCCTCCACGCTGGTCAACTGCACCAACAGCTACGACAAGAAGGAGCCTCCCGTGGAGATGGTGGAGCTGGCCAAGTACGCCAAGCAGCACGTGGCCGAGCTGCACCCAAAGGTACGTGCGGCGAACGCGTCTCTCAGACTTGCGCCCCCGCGCAGATGAGCCGCCCGCTCGCCCGCCCGCCCGCCCGCCCGCCCGCCCGCCCGCCCGCCCAGCGTTTTGACACATTAACAGAAAACACGAGGTTTCTAACTCGGTGAAGTGTGCGGGTGGGCGGAGGGGGTGATATTCGCCAACCCCGCGATCGTAATATAATTCACCTCCGATTAGCACGGTTGGCTGCGTACGATGGCAAAGAAGTTCCACTTCATCGTCGCATCACGGTCCATGGGCAAACAGCCCACGTAGGTGTCCCCTGCACATTTCCCCAATTCGTTTCCACTTTCCTCTCTTGTCTCGTGTGCCAATATGCTCAAGTGGTGCACGTGTTTCTGACACCACTCTCTTATTTCGTCATCCCTCTCTTTCAGGTTCTTTCCATGTTTCTGAACAACATCAACACACTTTTAAATTTTGATTTAAAGCTTTCGTGACTGCAGGGATTCATATTCTTGGTTCTTTCGGTAAAGTCATCACGTAGAAGGGAAGCAATAAAATAATAAAAATATAAAACAATAACATTCTCACTACGTTTCGACTGCAACACAAGCAATCATCATCAGGTGTGAAAACCACAGCAAGGAAATTAGAAAAAAAACACTTATAATTTTGTTGTCCATCCTAGATATGTGTCCAAAATACATCCTTACAAAAAAACGAGGTTTGCAACTACCTACGTGACTTTACCGAAAGAACCAAAGAGTTTACAGTACGTGCATATTATGTCTCTAACTCCGTGCATCTGTTAATACTTCTGTGCACACAGAAATAATGATGCTTTGTTAGCCCTGAGTGGTCTTTATGATTATCAAAGTTCTTTCCTGGGACTGCTTTGCTTGAGAAAATTGGTAAATTCCTCATTAAGGGTGTTGCTGTAAATGTTCTGTGAAGGGCACTGTGAATCACGTTACTTCCATGCACCCTAAGGCAAGCAAATGTTTTCCAGGACAAGAAGAAGTTTGTTAATATTCGTGTAAAGAAGCTGCTCAAGGCTGGCCTGGTGTCTGCGCTGGTTTGCATGGTGAAGTCGGACAGTGCCGTGCTCACTGACGCCAGTAAGGAGCTCATGTCCAGGTGAGATCCTCATCCATTGGCAACATCACGTCATTGTCAAATCCACTGCTGGATGAAGGCCCTCCCCAAGCTGCCGTTAACCACCTGTCACGATCGTGCGATGTAATAACCCACCTTGCGCTTGCACACGATATTTCTCCGGTGGTCGTCCTGCATTCAGTTAAAATGCATTTTGCACGTATCCGAGAATCCACCTAGCGCATGATTTAACTCATCGCTCGACCCTCCCCGATGGATTAGATAGATAGAT
Organism: Petromyzon marinus; assembly: GCF_048934315.1. NCBI lineage: Eukaryota > Metazoa > Chordata > Hyperoartia > Petromyzontiformes > Petromyzontidae > Petromyzon > Petromyzon marinus. The sequence goes on from NC_133723.1 coordinate 8,354,191, forward strand.
TTGATTTAGTTCATTAGGAAGGGCCCAACAAGCTGTTAGTTTCCATTTCATGGGGGTTATACGACGGACGTACTCTCGAATGCGTTCCATTCATTGGCTGCCTACAACGGCCGGTACAATCAAGCCATAATCAAGCCGGCACTTACACACTGCGAGTGTGAAACTATAATTGGTTTCATTGGTAACAGTGATGATTTGAAGCTTTCGTGACTGCAGGAATCCATACTCTTTCGGTAAAGTCACGTTATTTTATTTTATTTCTAACTACGTGACTTTACCGAAAGAACCAAAGAGTATGGTAAGAGTGAGTGAAGGAAGATGGAAACGTCGTAGCTGATCGTCAGTAGTGTGTGGATTGCTCCTCCCAACGTACCCGAGTGGTGAAGTAGAAATGAATCGGCGCGTTTGTTCACGTGACAACTTTCGTATATTCGTTCGTGTCGGGTGGAGGCGGGTGTACGACACAAACTTGCATCACGCTCGCATGATCGGACCTAAATATGAATTTTTATGTTGCCAGATAAAAGGGGAAAACCTATTCTCATTAATTTTTATGATGATTTAATATTTTGTTGGGTTGTAACGTTTTTCAGGATACCCCTTCCTTTATGTGACTTCACATTTTATACGTATCATATTTTGAGATTTATTTAATGTTTTTTTTTTTTTGCAGGGCTGAAAAGGGTATCATGTTAATACTTTTTTATACATTGTTAATTATTGACGATGTTTTTTTTTTGTCTCTACAATAGTCTGGACATTATTAATTGCGTTATTATGTGAAATGCTTTCAGGGTGTTTTTGGCATTGGTGGAAGAAACTGAAAACAGGGGAACGATCGTGGCAGAAGGCGGTGGGAAGGTAAGAAGGGTCGGTTTCAACAAAATCGTAACAAGGAAATCTTTGTCTTTCATAGAGTGTCCGTTTCGCCTGGGCATCTCGGCGAGCTTTACACGCGATAGGCGACTTGCATCTCATCTCATCAACGCATTGGCAAGGGGGTAACCCCCAGTGGCAGCCGGCCCCCTGTGCTGCAAAGCGTGACCCAGTGTGTGGCCTGCGAGTGGACATCAGTCTGCCATTAGAGGCGATGTAAGTCGCGGGTCCCATCAAGTGAAGTCGTGGGTGATATTAAATTAAGTCGTGACCCATACGTTTCACGCCACCGCCGCTTCACGTGTTATGAAGAAGGCCCGTTGCCCGAAACGTCACCTATTATATATTTATTTTTAAAATGCATCGTTATTGACAAATGTGTCGATTTCTTTTAGTTAATTGTGCTTGCGCAGCACTGCCAATGCAGCAGCAACACCAAATGATTTGTTTTAAATGGAGCGGGAAGCCTCTCAAGCACAGACTCACTCACCTGCTTCAGGTAGCAAGCCGCCCTGTTCTTGTACAGGACTGCCAGGTCTTGCTTGTCCTCCGTGCTCACGATGGCTCTCGTGTAGTAGACCAGAGCGTTCGCGTAGTCGCCTGCGTTGAAGCGCTCGTTCCCTTCACCTTTTTAAAGTCCAGTGGCGTTCTCCATCTGAAACGATCAAAGGTGAAAGTATGTCAAGCTTCTTTCGCACCGTACGCAGCCAACCGTGCTAATCGGAGGTGCGGGGAAATGAAGACAAACTAAACATGAGAGCAAGGAGTTCTAAAGAAATTCGTTTTCAATCTAGATGATTTAAAAGTGTATTAGCTCCAGTGGCTTCCTAATATGGGAAGGAAGAGCGCTCCAGACGGCCGTAGAAGCGCATCTGAAAGCACCGTGCTACTTACGAACTTTCAGAGCTAGGATCAAACCTGTCCGTATGTTCAGTTGCTTGTTTGGACCGAGTGTCGTAAATTTAACCAATAGACGGCGGTGGCGGCATCTACATCTGCAGAACGTGAAGAGCCAGTGGCATCTACATCTGCAGGAGATCATACAACTTTTAAAGCCCCTCTCCGTGTTGAGTGCACACGCCGTACAATTTGTTTGCAATCGACAGGAGTAAAGTTGGACTTAGGAACAAATCGACTTACGAACAGACCTCTGGGAACCTAACTCGTTCCTAAGTAAGAGGAGTCCCTTGTACATATGCAGAGTAGACTCTCGATTGTCCGCGCTAATGACGGCGAGGACGTCTGCGGGGTAATCGAAAAAGTATCAATTTTCCGCGGATCTCTTTACCAAAAACCACTAATATAGGCATAAATGATGTTTACGTTAAGAAAATTGTATTTGTTAATGATCAAAACTAAAATTTGTAGTAAAAAAAAAATCGACCAATCGGTGCACGTGCTCCGATAACACTTCCCTGCTCCCACGCAGAAGACTCGGCCCACTCAGTGGATGATAGCAGAGCGACGCTAAGGAAGATCAATAAAAAGCCTACCCAGTGTTGCAAAGATATGCAACTACTGCACTGTAGGGGCGATCACGTGGATTTTGGATTAACCGGAGCAACATATTTGTTCGGTTTAAGCACGTGACTTGTAATAAACATTTCCAAGAATGAAAAGGAATAACTTTTTTTTTTAAGATTTATTAATTTGGGCTTAAGGGAAAATCCACGAGTTACTCATTTATGTCAAAATCTCAGGTGCGCGGTGAATTCGCAAATCGGATAAACCGCGCGCGGATATTCTTCATGTGCAATGTTCTGAAACTACAACGCTTCATTTACCTCGGACCTGTCACGTTCACCCCCCCCCCCCACCGCAGGCTTTAATTCCTCTCGCCCTGGAAGGAACGGAGGTGGGAAAGAGTAAAGCCGCTCAAGCCTTGGCCAAAATCACCATCACGGCCAACCCAGTGATTGCCTTTCCTGGCGAGAGGGTAAGTACCTAGGGGGAATGCCGACCGTTTTTTTTTAACTTTTTTCAGAGTAAATAAATTTTTACTGTATCAGAATCGGATTTTTATGAATGTCCAGTCATTTTTGACAGATGTCATACCTATCAACCCCTAATCAGTGTCTACCTTATTCCAGATAAATTCAGACCTTATTGATCACCCCATGCCCTTAGAAATTTCAACACTCGCCCTACAAAGTCCCATCACAAGGGAGAAACACAAAAAACAGACAAAGAAAAACGGGCCCGTATTGATGAAACGGCTGTTCTCAGTATGGACCTGAACTAAATTTCCCTATACAACTTCTTTGGTTCTTTCGGTAAAGTCACGTAGAATGAGAATAAAATAATAAATTGATAAAATAAAATAACACAATAATATTCTCACGACGTTTCGGCCACAACACAAGCGGCCTTGTGTTGTGGCCTTGTGTTGTGGCCGAAACGTCGTGAGAATATTATTGTGTTATTTTATTTTATCAATTTATTATTTTATTCTCATTCTACGTGACTTTACCGAAAGAACCAAAGAAGATGAATCATTGCAGTCACGAAAGCTTTAAATCGAAATTTTTCCTATACAAGAATACGGGTAAACCGTATAGGTTTGACAGGTATACAGATTTCCAGTTGTTTTTGACACATGTCCAGTCATGATTAGCACCATAGCGTACAGCGCGATATCGCAATACAAGCAGGACCCATCCCGTCATATATATGTGTGTGTGTGTGGTAGTAATTAATGACGTTACGTCACGCTCACCCTCCGGTGCAGTGACGTCAGAGAGTGACGTCATGCACGGCAGGCGGGACGGTGACATCATGTCCCCCTGGGGTATTTAGGCTGGGACCCGTGATGTGAACGAGGTCGTCGCGAGGAGCCAGGAACGTGTGGAGTTGGAAGTTGGGACCCAGGGTAGGGGGAAATTAGCACCAGGCTAGGGTAGCCTGCGGGTGTGCTAGGGAATCCCCAGTACCCTACCCCTGTAGGAGCGATAGGACCCAGGGTAGGGGGAAATTGGCACCAGGCTAGGGTAGCCTGTGGGTGTGCTAGGGAATCCCCAGTACCCTACCCCTGTAGGAGCGATAGGACCCAGGGTAGGGGGAAATTAGCACCAGGCTAGGGTAGCCTGTGGGGGTGCTAGGGACCTCCCCAGTACCCTTCCCCTGGGGGAGCGATGGGACCCAGGGTAGGGGGAAATTAGCACCAGGCTCGGGTAGCCTGTGGGGGTGCTAGGGACCTCCCCAGTACCCTTCCCCTGGGGGAGCGATGGGACCCCAGGGTAGGGGGAAATTAGCACCAGGCTAGGGTAGCCTGCGGGTGTGCTAGGGACCTCCCCAGTACCCTTCCCCTGGGGGAGCGATGGGACCCAGGGTAGGGGGAAATTAGCACCAGGCTAGGGTAGCCTGTGCGGGTGTGCTAGGGACCTCCCCAGTACCCTTCCCCTGGGGTGTGGAGTGTGAGAGGAGATGGGAACGCGTGCCTGCAGTGGGAACAGCCCAGCCGCCGCCGAGGGAAGGCTCGAGCCCCACCTCGTCGCCGGGCGGTGGTGGTGTTGCCCCCGGCCGGGGCAGACGAGGGGAGCCGTGGCGGGGTGTAGAATAATGGGAGACAGTTCCACGTGCAGGCCAGAGTTGTGACGCGCATCGTAACGGGTGCGGGCGTCGGGTGTGGAGTGTGTAGGCCAGTGAGTGTGTAGTACACGGGGGTGTAAGCAGCGTGTGAGAAGATGTTACATAAACAACTGGCGCAAGCACTTACATGAAGCTCCGTCTCCGTGTGGATCTACAAGTCTTCAGTGGTGTCAAGATTAACCACACAACATATGTATACAGGATGATTGTTTTTTTTTTGTAAACTGCAGTTGTCGATGAAACTGCATAGCTGGAGTGACCAGAAGCCTCTTATCTTCGCCCTCCACCGCCCGATCACTTTTTACGTCGTGTGCAACTCCACGCCTTGTCCCCCACACGGTGGACACGATCCATCACAGTTTCTTTTCAATTTTGGTCAAAGATCGGAGGCCGTACGTGGCTCATCTTCAGTACTGTAGGTTTGTAACAGTCCAAATGATCCCTTGCTGGACTCTGCACGAAGAAACGTACTCAAGCACATCTGTGCGTTGAACTTCTTTCGCATCGTACGTAGCCAACCGGTGCTAATCGGAGGTGCGGGCGTGGGGGTTTGGAGGACAACAATCTAAACACAAAAAGCAATTCTCAACAAATGAGTTCTCGATCTCGATTTAAAAGTGGCATAGCTCCAGTGGCTTCCTAATATCGGAAGGAAGGAACGTTCCAGACGGCCGCAGAAGCGCATCTGAAAGTGCCACGCGATGCGGTGACCACCGGCTTTCTCCGATGGCGAGGAGCCAAAACCCGCCGCTGCTGCTGACCGGAGTGTGCCGGCACTGACTGATGGACAAATTAATTTGCTTACATGGTCCCTCGGCTAAAGATATTAATTGGTTTACACAAACACCCATCGTTAATTGAAATTATCGTTAGAGTCTTAATTTGTTCCAAGACGATCGGAAGTTGACCTTTTTCACCATAAAAAACATAGTGTTTATTTAAATACGTAATTTTAATAAATAAACGTTATAAGAACATATTAAAGCATGAATATAAACATCGATAAATGTCTACATACGGTATAAAAAGATGCATAAATGGAGAATAAAATAAAGATGTAATTATTTCCTGCTTAATTAACATATCGTTAATCGAAACGTATCGTACATAGAAACAATGGGATCCTTTGGGAGGCGGATCGTTCATAGAAATATCGTTAATCGATGGCATCGTAAACCGCGGTTGACCACTGTATGAGGATTGTCGTGAACTCCTGTAACCACAGATCTATGAGGTGGTGCGTCCCCTCGTGAGCCTCCTGAACGTGGAGAATTCGGGGCTGCAGAATTTCGAGTCGCTCATGGCCCTGACTAATCTGGCAGGAATCAACGACAAGTTGAGGTGAGCGATCGTATTGCTGGAAGCACCGTTTGCTGGTTGTGGTATTGTATATACAGGGTGCTTAACACTTTTGTTAACACTTCTGATAATTTGCAACAATACCACGAGAAATGTGCGGATAATACACTTTATTATCCACACTGTATTACCCGTTCTTTTTCCATTCTTTTTCCACTGTATTATCCGTTATTTCTCCAGCGCTGTCCTCCAGACAGTCTCGTCCCTTTCACCTGATGAAGGCCGCTTGTGTTGTGGCCGAAACGTCGTGAGAATATTATTGTGTTATTTTATTTTATCAATTTATTATTTTATTCTCATTCTACGTGGTGACTTTACCGAAAGAACCAAAGAAAATGATAGTCCTATATAAGTGTTAACATTTTTTTAAGCACCCTGTATATATTTGTACTTTATTTTAAGGCCCACTGAGCTATAAAGCGACCTGACCACGAATGCTCACCGAAGTGGCTTAAACGCATGTTTTATGAATGTGGAGGGGAAAAACCGAAGGACCCGGACAAAAATATACGCGGGCGATTTCCCAAGACGAAGGGTTTACGCGGCTGTGTACGAGGGACCCCGAGTGGATTCCTCATCGTGTGACATCACGCCGATGGCGCAATCGCAAAGGAATTGGCGGGGGTGGGGTGGGGGTGGCGGGAAAGACACATTAACAACAAAAAAAACTTAAATTTTGATTTAAAGCTTTCGTGACTGCAGTAATTCATATTCTTAGTTTTTTTCGGTAAAGTCACGTTGAAGAGAAACAACAAAATAACAAAATATATATAAAACAATAAAAAATTCTCACGACGTTTCGACCATAACTCAAACGGTCATCATCAGGTGTGTTGGTTTGCATAAATGTATTTTTAAACGGCACATTTATTTATTTATAAAAAAAAAACTTAGTCATAAAAGTTTAACACTTGCACGTAAAATAAAAACTGCAGAAGCACTGAATATGTTTCCTGCTCTTCAGGAAGCAGATGCTCAAAGAGAAGGCTTTCCCAATGATCGAAAGCCACATGTTCGAAGATCACGAGCAAATCCGCGCCGCCGCCACCGAGTGCATGTGCAACATGGTCCTCAACAAGGAGGTTGGTGATGGCCTCACACCTCGCACCCTGCTGCCACCCTTGCTTCTGATTGGTCCTGAACTCGTGCGTGTGTGTGTGTGTGGGGCGGAGCGGTTGTATCGCGGTTAGCGCCGCTGCGCTACGAACCCGTAGCGACCCCGAGTTCGATTCCCGCTCACGGCCAACACCAGTGACGATTGTCTGAATGGGTCATTGGGCCTCCCCTAGGTCGAGTCGGCCTCAAATGAGTACCTGGTGCGGTGTGTAAACATCGCCACTCGGGAGACAAAGGCGGCTGGGCATGTTGTTGGCCACCCACCCCCTTGTGTGCCGTGCCGGCCTTCATAGGTGCTCACTAACAGCACTTGCCCCAACAGTCTGTTAAAGGCTACATGGGGGGGGTCTTTGTGTACATATGTACTTTTAACTTCTTTCCCCACCGCGTACGTAGCCAGCCGTGCTAATCGGAGGTGGGGGGGGGGGAAGGACAACAAACTAAGCGTGAAAAGGAGTTCTCAAGAAATTAGTTTGTCAATCTAGATTATTTGAAAGTGCACCATTGCTCCAGTGGCTTCCTAATGTCGGAAGGAAAGAGCGTTACAGACGGCCGCAGAAGCGCATCTGAAAGCGCGCGATGCGGTGACCACGGTCTTTGTTCGATGGCTGGCAGCCAAAAGCCGCTGCTGCGATGATGACCGGGGGTTCGCGTGATGGTTTATGCTGCTTGACGAGATCAGCAGGGTACAGTAAAACCCTGGATTGCGGGCATAATTCGTTCCAGAAACGTGTTTGTAATCACAAAGCACTCGTATATCAAAGCAAATTTCCCCATAAGAAATAATGGGAACTCGGATGATTCGTTCCACAACCCAAAAAATATTCATGTGAAAATGATTAATACAAAATACCTTTTTATATTTTTATTATTTTTATTTAATATAAAGTAATCAAACTTATGAATTCAATGTAATCGTGGCTGGTGTGAGGGAGACGAGAGAGAGGAGAGGAGGAGGGGCCATTATTGCAGTACAGTTACTAAAGAACACTCGCTACACTTGGACACAAAATAAAAAAAAATGCTTTACGCACACACACACGTGGTCACAACACTATAGTAAACATTATACACTCGCACGGATGTTGACTATACGAGTGAGGCACGCCGACTGAGACCGAGCATGGGAGATGATTACTCACAATCCCACAGCGAGAGAGAGAGAAGAACCATCGGCTCAGTTGTGATCATGTGACGCTCGGTAGACAAAGTGTATACGTACTGCTCGTATTGCAAGACCCTCGCTCGTTTATCAAATTCATATTTATTTTAAATTTTTGCTCGTCTTGCAAAACACTCGCAGACCAAGTTACTCGCAATCCAAGGTTTTACTGTATTGTGGTTTCGATTTAAAGCTTTCGTGACTGCAAGGATTCATCTTCTTTGGTTCTTTCGGTAAAGTCACGTAGAATGAGAATAAAATAATAAATTGCGTTATTTTATTTTATCAATTTATTATTTTATTCTCATTCTACGTGACTTTACCGAAAGAACCAAAGAAGATGTATTGTGGTTCATTTGTGGCAATAACTTTGCGTGTGTAATGAGTGTGCGACCTTATAATGTATTCGTTTGGCAACCGGACGCCAATGCAGCTCAGCGAGCACTGGACGGACATGGTTGGATCTTGCAGTACCCGTCAAGAGTGTGTTTCATAGGTGTGTAGTGAGGTGGTCTTAGCCCTGAGGTTAGCACCGCTGAGATCCTGGGTTGGAATCCAAGCAGCCGCCTGTGATTAAACCACATTTCTCAAGTGTAGCGACTTCATGCTCTCAGCCTGGCCACACACAAACACCATAATATTATATCTGGTTTTTGCACTTAACTGGGGTAGATTCCACCTCTGATAATTAAATCTGTATGGTTATGAAGTGACATAGGCCTCCCCTAAACACAGCACCAGTGAAGGTACAATCGATATAAAAGTTACAGAAGCCTTTTTTTTACTGAACTTCTTTTCGCACCGTACGTAGCCAACCGTGCTAATTGGAGTGAGCAAGGTTATAAGATCTTGGGAAAGGAGACGATGGGTGGGGGGGAATCCAAAGTGGACAAAGTGCGAGGGAAGAAGCAGAATGAGAAGTAAGTGAGGTGACCTGCAGCATGGTGAGAAGAGTGGGCGAGAGAGCGAGTGGACGAGTAAGTCACTGGGCTGTTGTGACCTGCAGTGCGATGGGTAGAACGTGGCCTCAAAGTGCACCTGGCCTGGCACTTAGTGGCGAGTGGCGGGGTGTTGTTGTTGTGTTGCTGTGACCTGCGGTGTGGTGTGTTGAACACAAATATCGATGAGACGAATCGGTCGGGTTTTGTAGACCGGTAGACCCTTGCGCTCAGGATTCGGTGATCACACCGAGAGTGTGAGAATCTCGGTGTGATCACGGATTCTAACGCGGTTCATCGGCGAATCGTTGAGCGCGCCCGTTTCGTTCCACCCTTTCCCACGAGTGGCTTCGCAGGTGCAAGAGATGTTTGAGGCAGACGGTAACGATCGCATGAAGCTGTTGGTCCTGTACAGCGGCATGGACGACGAGAAGGTGCAGATGGCGGCCTCTGGGGCGCTGGCCATGCTAACGACCGAAAACACTAAGCTGTGTGCTAAAGCGACCCAAGTGGTACGTGCCAAGCTTGGCGTGACTGACTCCACTTCCCCGCCCGGTCGCATCAGCCTTCTCACCTGGTGCACGGCTGTGGCACGGCACTGTGTAGGCGGCTGCGAGGGTCCGTGGATTATCACACAAACGTTGGGAATTCCCTTTCCGTGGGCGTTGAGGAGGAGCCGCCGTCACCCTGGCTCGCCAGGTGAAGGCGGTACAGCAGAATGTGGACTCTGGTTGTTCTGTAAATATGGGATAGAGTGTTTCCCCCGAGCATCGCTCTGCAATGAAGCCAACGGTGGTCTTCCTTTTGAGACATTCGAACCTGCCATAGGAACTTGGAATTTCCACCACCGGCTCAGGGCTGGAAACAGATGAGCAGCAATGCCTCAATGCTCGTTTGAGTAGTTCATAACTTGAACTTGTTTTTACCAATGTCAAAACATTATTGATATGATTTTAAACAAAAAGGTGAACAAGTAACATACATTTTTAGGTTAATTTTCCTCGAATAAACTTTTTATTTTACGAGGTAAGGCGCACTGAGCTATATCGCTCATTTTCAGGCGCGACCTGGCCACAAATAATAGCGCAACGAAGTGGAAATTTATAGCGGCCAAATAATCTAAACGTGTGATGTTGATTCTAAATGTGGAGGGAAAAAGCCGGAGAAACCCGGAGAAAAATCCACGCGTCCAAATATACGGCAGGTATCAGGTTAGGGGTGGAACCCACGGCCTCCTGCAAACCAGGCGAGGTAGTTAACATCTCCTAGCCACCGTGGCGCCCCTTAGTTAAAACCCAAACCAAAATTTGAACCCCCCACCTTCCCGACCGCCAGCAGCTCGCACTCTACTGTCGAGACACCCGGCGGGTTGTCGGACGACTTGCAAGCGTTCTGCTCTTTCCTGTTGCAGACGTCACAGTGGCTGGAGATCCTGCAGCACCTGGTGATGCACGAGAAGAAGGACCTGCAGGTGCGGGGACTTGCCGTCACCCTCAACCTGATGAGCGCCGAAAAGGGCATCGCCGAGAAACTGATGGAGAGCGAGATGATGGAGATCCTGTCATTGATCGCAAAGCAGGAGGGCAGCGATTCGGAGAGCCAGAACGTTATATTGGCTCGCGAGTGTCTGTCCAAGGCCCTCAACTACGGACTGATTAAACCCTTCTCCGATGCTGTGCAGCCTTAAACAGCAGGTGAGCAAGAGGATTGCACACCGTCCTCAAGTTAGGTTTCATTCACCGGATTGCTTAAGTCCACGAGTGTGCTGCGCTGCACGGACAAACGTTTAGACCAACATTTTTGTAGTCTTTCCCCCCCCCCCCATCCAATTATACAGGGTGCTTCAAAATGTATTTTAACACTTCTGAGACTTTGCAACAAACACCACGTGACATGTGCTGCTGCCTCCTCCGGGGCTCTGGCGACTGCCTGGAGAAGATTCCAGGCGTAGCGTTGACAACGGATGGCGAGCAAGTGGAGACTCTTTGACTTTCTTTTTGAAGCTATTAACATTACATTTGTTATCATGTTATACAGTGTATTAACTGTTCTTTTTCCATTCAAAACGATAGTCCCATGTAAGCGTTAAAATGTTTTTTTGAAGCATCCTGTATGCACCGATAGTGATACTGGTGTCGTGTGGCCAGATGAAGTATCCGTTTGGAACTCCAGCAGAGCAGTGCAAACCCGCCCTCCGTGTTGGAGAACGGTACATGGAAGCAGATATAACAGAGCTACATCTGAGATCCCGTCAAGGAACCCCTCTGGTCCACACAGTCGACAGCAGCACCTCTTTATTCACCCTTTCACAGAGGAATGTTTGAAGTACAGGTAGTCCCCGACTTATGATGGAGATGCGTCACGGCGACCCCATCCTAAGTCGAAAATATCGTCAGTCGAAGATGGCCCCAGCCTACCAAGGAGTCTTAAAGAATGGTGATAATTGAGCAAAACAGAGCAATTTACGGTACCGTACTGTATAAACTATATACTGTACGTATTTATTAATTACAATACTGTATTGCACAGTAAAATTTTAAGTAAAAAAAAACAAGGTAAATTCTTAGCCTACCAATATGAACCTCAATTTCATAGAAAGTTTTTTTCAGGAAACAATCCTATCTGCTATAAAAAAAAACTTTTAACATGCATTGAACGTATGTATCGTGGTAACCATAAAATGAAATCGCTAAAGCTATGTATCATACATGCATTGGACGTATCGTAACGTATCATATTCTACTGTTACTCGCCAATATTCTGTCCGTCGTCTGCATGCTTGGACGATGTTAGGTTGTTGATGGCTACATTAACTTAGTTGTCGGAAGAGGAGGATAGCGATGATGAAGCTACAGTATCGTACCTCGTAAGCTGCTGCGTTTGCCTGTCCCGCGAAATTAAAAATATTTTAAAATTTTGTCATATCGCTATCGCAATCGTAAGATCGAAATATCGTAAGTCGGACCTGTATTTGGCTGCTATAAATTTAAACATCAGACACTTCGTTTAGCTATCATTTGTGGCCAGGCCTCTTCTGAAAAAGAGCTATAGAGCTAAGCGGGCCTTAGCTGGTACAATAAAAACTAGTTTAAATGGTTTTAAATGTTCACCGCATGACCGTGAAAGCGATGTTTTTAATTCTCAGTGCTGTCATTTAGCCAATTTAAGCGCAGAAACAATTTTAATGTGATGGGGTTTGTGTGTGTGTGTGAGTGTGTGCAGTAATTGGTGATCGGACAGAGACCATCGCTACACTTGACACGCTACTTTACTCCTGCGTGGAATGATTTTAACCCAGGATCTTAGCAGTACCAGCTCAGCACTCTGACTCTCTGAGCCACCCATTAGACCATATATTATAACATCTACAAACAAAGTACAAATATCGTGTGTCCGTTTTGTTCTTAAATTGCAAGCAGTCTGTGCTTGGAAGCATCGTCACCTATAATGGATATTAAGAATATATTCACAAGTTAATCCGTTGATTGCCTTAATTAAAATGTACACTGTTTTGTTGTACTTTTTCAAAGTTGGTTAGCAGCACGCATTCTCAAACAAATACGCGTTTATTTCCGTCAAAGGTTGACCGGTAAATGGCGTTGCCATACAACGTTCAGTCATTCTGGCTCCAGTCGGACCACGTCTGTGAATATACGCTCGTTTTATTTGGGAGTCAAAGTTTGCACACGGATACTTTGCAATAAAAAAAATGTATAACTTAACCATACACAAGCATATATAGACAATAGTTTTCAGGTTTGCGAGCCTCCGAAAACTAAGATTGTCTGAATTATTGAAAGCTCTCACTTTTTAAAGTAATGCACCCAATATTTAACCAACATAATCAGGATTAATATTCAATCTTGGTTTGAAGCTTTCGTCACGTAGGTAGAAAAATAATAGATCACGACCTTTCGATCGCAACACAAGCAATCGTCATCAGGTGGGACAACCACAGCAAGAAAAAAACTGCTGAAGTTAGGCGAGAGATCTGCCGTGGCACGAGGTTATAGAGGCCTCGGCAGTAGGGGGGAGAGAGAAGGGGGGGGGGGGGGGCAGAAAGTGGACCCCGCAGGATTAATATTGCATATTTACAAAATGCAAAGGCCACATTTGCGCCTAGACTGCTCACAAATATACCGTCATTTTTTCCTTCACTTCAGAGGTTGTAGAGTAGGGCACGTGATCTGTGTATCGATCGAAAACGTAAAAATATTTCGTAATCAGTATCACGGCATCGCATTTTCAAAAAAAATATATAAAACGACAGCTCGCTGTTGTGTTTTCGACTTGTGCCTATTGTCTCCGGGCACGGAGTCCGACGGTTTTACCCCCCACGGGCTGGGGAGCTTGTTTAGCGAGAGAGCCGTACAGCACGAGCTGCCAAAACCTCTGCGGCAGTGGAAGAAGGGAAACTGAATCTTGAACGCCTTTCCCTTGTGGGGACCACCACCGCCTTCGTGAACATTCACTCAATTCCGTTTTCAAAGTTTTCAAATGCTCGTTTATTCGTGAGGGATACATTCGGGAGATGCCCGTGAACACCACATTTCGCGGATGATGATGTTGGCCTACGAAAACCTATTCCCTTAAATAAGTACGTAAATAAGCTGTTAAATACATGACAATTATCATAACGCGTCTCTTAATCTCATCACTTTATCGAATTACTTTCTCGCATCACATTCTCTCTCATCACTTGATCTCTCATCACATTCTCTCTCATCACTTTCTCTCTCGTTTTATCTGATCACTTTATCTCATCACTTTCCATCTCTCGATGCGGTCGTGTAGAGTTCCGGATGCGATTCGCGGATAGCCAAAATCGCGGATAGCAAGTTTGTGAATAACGAGGGGATAATGTGCACATTTACAAACTTTGGAATTTTAAATGATTGTCAATTACTTGTTTTACGTCGGTTTGTTTTACACGGATGCGTGTGCTTTTTTTTATTTCTAGTTACAACGGTGAAATATTTCCAGTGCTGTAACACGTCAGGGGGGGGGGAGGCTTTGTCCGTCCGCCTTGGTTTGTTCACGCCTTGGCCACCGACGTATTTATCTCATGAATTGCCCTCTCCCATTTGGCACTGCGATCGTGCGACTGGCGCCGGGTCGTGAAACGAAGGAATTCCGGGGTCCAACGTCTGAACGACGATGAGCAGAAAGTGGAACATCGCCTCGTGTCGGCGAAGGCTCCGAGGAGATGAAATCGCAGCAAAACGTGTTCCAGGTCCCTTGGTTCTGTCCACCGCTTCACGCCCAGTAGGTGGCGTCGCCCCTCTCTCTGGCTCCTTGCCCTGCGTAGCTAGCGTCCCCCGTCCGTCGCACTGCAATCGAAGCAACAAAATGTTTGAATCCCCAGTGCTGGATCGTGACGACAGGCGTTCAATTGAAGTTGGTCAACGGGACCGTAAATTCGCTACGCTTGAGAAACCACGCTTTAATCACGATCGACCGTGACCTGGATTCAAACTCGTGGTCTCTGGCTGTGCCCGCTCAGAGGCCTCTGAACATGGCCCTTGGCTCGCTTAACCCATCTGATGAATCTCGGAGGTGTCTTGACGTTATCAATTGTCTTGCGGTAACCTCGTGACTGTTTGCAGGCAGCAGTTAGATTGGCACACAATTGATACCATACCATTGACTTGTATTCAATGAGTTGTATAAAAACATCACGGTAATTGAATCCCGTTTAACCGCACCAACCCGTGGGTTTGAGCCAAACCCGATCCGACCCCAGCGGTGGTCTCACTGAAGTTCGTCACTGAAGTTCGTCACTCACGTTCTGTTATCCGAGCATGGATAAGAAGAGTCACCTGTACGTGGTGGAACGTTCATCGTGTTTTCCACATTCTCCTCGGAAGTGTGGATAACTGGAATAAAATGTGCGTATATGATCTGCCTTCGAGTGGATAAAATAATATTTACGGTATATTGTCTTAAGGCCGTGTTAACGACCAAGGCAGTGATGTGTTTCTCCACCACTGCCGGTACAGTTAATTATTTTATTTTTTATATTTTAATTTATATTGCACGTTTGTTAATGCACTCATTTGCTGTCTGCGCATCACGGAGCGGACATTCGAAAAGCGTTCCGTTCAGTGCTGTCCTGCTTTTTTTGATGTTGAAAGTTTATTTAACCTCACACTTAATTCTTCATTGCAAAAACTGTCATTGTGCATTCCCTGAAACATTATTGCTCTGTTCATTTGCGCATTCCACAAAGGGCACGTGACCCTTTCTACTTAGTCGTATAAAGATATTTCACGCTTGCACAGCTGAGAAATAAATGTTGATGTGATTGGCGTGTGCTCAGTGTTTTTTTTAGTCGGTTATTTCCTAACAATAATGTTGAAGTGTAACGACGCATGATGCGACTATTGAATGCAGACCGGGATAAATAATGATACACGGGTGTTTTTGTAAAGTTTTAATTGATCTTTGAAAAGTAACACATCAATGTGCCTAAAAGAGAAAAGTTTCCCGATCTTTGCGTATTACCTCCGTCGGATTAAAACTACGGAAATGGACATAGAAGCGTTGTGAATTAAAGAGTGGAAGTGAAACATGGCTGAGGGAACACATGCAAACTAGAGATGCATTTATTTTAAGAAAAGTGTGTGGGCCTAGGCAGGATTCATTGTTACAAGGAGGTAATGTTTGATGGATGAGACTGATGACAATAGCAGCCAAAGAAGGGAGTATGTCCAAGAGGAAGACCATCCCAGATTCCCAGAGATGGATGAGACGAGGGAGAGCGATTTTGAGAGACCTTCATCCAGCAGTGGGATACACCACGCCAAACACGAATTAAATATCCAGATAATCCCAATCCTTCTGAAAAAAGTGTGTTCAGTGAGGCTTTCCCTAGGTAAATAAGGGCAGTATTCCTACCTTAAATCAAAGTGTTCCCTTGTTCAAACAGGTGTGTTGTGGCGCTTATCTGTTGGCCCCACGGTGGCTAGGAGATGTTAACTACCTCGCCTGGTATGCAGGAGGTTGTGGGTTCGATCCCGACCGCTGACGCCTGCTGTATATTTGTAGTTTGTGTGTGTCTCTCTTCCTGTGGTCGTGTGGATTTTTCTCCGGGTGCTTCGATTTTTCTCTCCATTTCGAATCAACATCACACGTTTAAGAGTATTTGGCTGCTATAAATTTCCACGTGATAAGCCACTTCGTTGAGCTATCATTTGTGGCCAGGTCACGTCTGAAAAATAGCAACGTCACTCATTGAGCCTTACCTGGTAAAAAAAAAAAGTTGTTTCGTATAGTTTATAGTCTGGTGAAAATTTCACATTCTTATGGACGGTGCTGGTTTATTCATTAGGCAACCACTATTGATTTTCTACAAGCGGCGCTAGTTTTAATGATCTCGTCGGAGGCGTGAAAGGCTGAATTGACCCACGACTAAGATCTGAATTCGCCGATTTGTATTTTGGAATTCATAGCATGAAAAGCAATGTGCTTTGGTCTTACATCAGTTGGAGAAAGGACCCAGGGGGTTCTCGCAAGGCGTGGTGTTGTTGCTCCGTGCAAAAATCCCTTTGGGGAACGTGGTACAAATTGAATGGAGCAGTTAACACGCAGGCTTTCGCGGCCAATATCCATAATAGGTTTTTGTTGGGTTAGATCGCACAAATATAAATGTGTCGTTAAACCCGCCACCACCTGACAGCCAATTAGTGAGGTTTGTCACGTAAACAGAACGTGCCAGTTCGTCACTAGTAGTACAGCACACCAGTGTGTTGGAGAGAGAATCCACAACATTTACAACCTGCATCATAGGACCACCTTTGCCAGTACCAAAATATGAGAAGAGGTTTTCCCCATTTTTTCTGGCAACAAAACAGCTGTGTTAAGATGTTAAAACACCAAACTGAAACCTTTTACAAGGAATCATGACTGCATTAACCACAATGCTTGTGGTCAGAATGCAAACCAAAAACACACTGATAATATATGGCATTGTTTTTGAAATAGATTGGTCCACACCAGAGACAGCTTTCTTTTTAGCCTTGTCTCAAAACAATGTTAGACCCTAGAGGACGCCAGAGACGAGGCTCGAAAGAAAGCTGTCTCTGGTGTGGACCAATGAGTTTCAAAGACAATGCCATATATTATCAGTGTTTTTTTGCATTCTAACCACAAGTATTGTGGTTAATGCAGACATGATTCATTGTAAAAGGTTTCAGTTTGGTGTTTTAACATCTTAACACCTGTTTTGTTGCCAGAAAAAAGGGGAAAACCTATTCTCAATTACAACCTGAGTACAACGTTTCGCCAGTAATGACATCCGGCATCATCAACAAATCTTGCTGCTGCTGCCTGAAGTACGAATGGATTTTATCTGTGGAATTTGAATTGGCATGCACTCGTATCACGCGTCTTGCAGTACGGGCCTTTTTGACAAGCCACTGCTGGATGAGGGCCTCCCTACACCGTACAGATCTCGGGAGGTTGTTCGACCACACTTCACCACGCTGGTTGGTGAAGGCAGGGAGCATGGACGTTGGAGCATAGAGCACAACAACTGGATTTTGTGCACTGCCCTCTTGCTGACGACTGCGTAGCCCCGCAGCAGCCCGCGGACGCCGAGGAGACGGAGCGACGAGAGATTAACTCGCGTGAAGGTGCTGGATGTGGACTGTCACGTCCACACATGACATTGTTTTGTCCGAGACCAAGGTGCTCTGCAAACCCTCGGGCTACCATCAGAGATTTGTTCATGAAGCCATCCAGATACACAAACGCAGACAAAACTTTCATCGAGAAGATGGATTCAGATTGAGCAACCATTGGAAGGACGTGATCAACCACGTCAAGTTTTAACTGCTATGATTTTCACTCACCCACCCGTGTCGTATTGATTTCCGGTTATTAATTCAAGCTCATTGACATGCTAATTTCTACAGCTCCACCCGTCCCTGCACGCCACAACCCCCCCCCCCTCTCCCCCGTGAACTCCTGCAGCCACGACTCGACAAAACTCCTCCCCCCCCTCTTTCCCCCCCTCCCGTGCCTATATAAAAGCCACAACAGCAGATCATTTTCTCACCTGAAGACGGACGCTTGTGTTGTGACCGAAACGTCGCGTTTTCTTTTCCTATTTTTTTCTATCTACGTGACTTTACCACAAGAAGCAGAGAGTATGTCACATCCCGTGGGACGGAGGAGGCCTTCAGCAGCGGACTGACCGTGGCTGACGATGGCATACATTTCAATGCTTTTGGCTGCATAACAATTGGCTCACATGGTGCATACCTATGTGATAACGCAGATGTTTAGGTTTCAAAAATTGTTTTTTTGCTTTTTCATTGTTAAATGTGCCGTTATTTTTTTTGGGTAATCACGGTTGCTAAGCACCGGACCAAAGTCCCCAAAAGAAACAGCACGATTGATGGTACATTAGACAAAGGGTGTAACACGTTGTTATTGTAGGAGCTTGGGGGAAAAGAGACTATGGGAGGAGGCATTTCGAAATAGAAGCAGTGCACAGGAAGAGAAGTGTCGTGGCCTGCAGTGTGATGAGCGAGTGGGCGAGTGCGTTGTTGTGACCTGAAGTGTGGTTGAGTGAGTGACTGCGTGGGTGATTGTGCCGTTGTAACATGCAGTGCAGTGCCGGATTATCCTAGAAGCATATGCTAAGGGCCCCGCACTTTCAAGGGCCCCGCTCTAAACGCTTCCAAGCTATCAATTCCGGTTCAGTGATTCTGCACTTGCTCTATTACTATAGTAATATACCGCCTTCAACTTTTACGAACGACTGGGTGTTTAAGGTTAGCGATTTGTCGTACTATCTGGCTGTATAGCAAATTAAAAAATACAATCACTTTACTATGCAAGTAATGTTTTAAAATTATGTTTTTTTTTATTACTTTAGGGCCCCTTCATAAAATATGCTACAGGTCCTGCACGAGCTTCATCCGGCACTGTGTGCAGTGTGGTGAATGAACACAGTGCGGAAAAGACAAAAGGATCGGAATCTTTATTTTAGACTGGGGGGGAAATCCGACGAGCTACATGAAACTCTTGCTTTACGGATGTCCAGTGAAGTCAAGTCAGTCCTCAACAACATGCCTGGTGGAACGGCGACGAGTCACGTGGCGTCTTCAGTAGTTGGGGTCAGATATGTTGGTGATACCACGGCCGTGGAGGCTGAATTCCCAACGCGAGAGCTGCTCCACGAATCCACGGTGCGGTCGCACGTTGCGTTGGCATTGCAGCAGATGCCCCCACGACTTCTGCGAAGAGGAACCCGAAACTCGCTCATCGGCAGAGGCGCAAGGCAAGAGTCCCACGCTGATACTGAACGTGCCAAACGCTGCGTCGTGAGAACGGTTATGGATGGTGCAATGTTGGTGAGGTACGGTCAATTGGGTGACCGTGAAATCTGGACGCTAATGTTAAGCAAATGAAAGTTCGATCGCGGTGCCAAATTGTCAGATACCATCTCTTGTGGTTTGCATGCTAAGAAGATTGATGGGGTTTTTTTTAAATAATCTATATTTATACTTTCATACTTTGTTATGCTGTTTCTTGTTCGTCCTCCACAATTGATTGACATGCACTATTTTCTGCGTTAAAAAAAAAACATTAGCCTGGTAGATTTTTCATGATTTTTTTTTAATATTCTTAAAATGCTGTAGGCAGGTGATAGGGAAGCTCAACAATAAACAGACAGACGAGTTCTCTGATGGGGTATCTAGACAATAGGCAGACTATGCACTTACATTTCTGTCAGTTTAATGCCCATAATACACCTCGACATGCTTCTTATGCACAGTTTACAGCTTTTATTAAAAAAAATTTTTTGCCATTTTTCGATCCATGTCACGACAAGTAAATTTAACTCGAAGAAAATGACTTAAGGCCCTCACGAAATAGGCTTGCAAAGTCGGGCTCAAGATAAATATGAACAAAAATAAGTGTCATGTAAAGCAAGTTATTTCAAGGAAATAAAACGTTTGTTGGAGGGGGCCACAATTGGAAGATCCGACAGAGTGTGTATACCTGGCCTAATTACTCTCATCGCAATACAAATTATTCAATAGAGAGATGAATGAGCGAGAGCAAGGTGGGAGGGATTTTGAAATATCAACTTAATTCCTATGACACCGGTGATTATATCCATAGGACACCCACATTTGACTTCCCCACAAAGTGGTACTATTTTATCGACCCTGGAAGTATGATGGGCTGAATAGACCCCCCCCCCCGCCAAATGGAATTTAAACTCGCAAACCTTCCAAATGTGAGGCCTGTTATCTAACCACTGTGATACATCGCTAGATGCAGCTTCTGGGGCAATTCTATCTCTGACAAAGAGGCTCTCGAAGTGACGGAAGTAAAAAATATTCATTTCTCGCTAATATCCGATGAGTTGCGAGCGACCAACGTACCGACGTTTACGGACAAATATACGGCACGTGGGCCATTTTGTAGGCCCGCGGAGCGGGCCTACTCGTGACGCGAGGCGGTGGGCCAACGTCCGGGTCCACGGGGCTGCAGGGCCCGCGGGCCCGGGTTTGTGGGATAGCAAACACGCGTCTCGTCGCCTTGTCTCGCGCGTTTTACCTGCAGGTCCCACTTGAAGCGATGCATGAGGTACGCGATGGCCACCGTGCACCCGCGGCTTATGGCCGATTGGGAGAACACCAGCACCGGTCTTTTCAACTCGAGGGCTTCATCTGGAAGAAGAAGAAGAAGAGGAAGAAGAAGCATAATTATAATCTAAACTAAAAAAAATCTTTTTTTTTTACCATGTAAGGCTCACTGAGCTAATATAGCAATTTTTTTCACAGATATCCAGCAGGGGCAGATCAGAACGTTTACAACAAACAATACATCAACACGATAGGACTCCCCTGTACAGGAAAGGTAAACAAATAACTTAAAAAATCTATACAATTAAAAACTAAAATGTGTTTTTATCTTACCAGGTAAGGGCCCCACTGAGCTATCAGCTTCTTTTTCAGAAGCGACCTGGCCCCAAATTACCGCTCAACGAAGTGGCTTATCGCGTGGAAATTAATAGCAGCAAAACAATCTAAAAAATCTCGACGCATGTTTCCGAATGTCGAGGGGAGAAACCGGACGACCCAGCCGAAAAAAAGGATCCACAAACGGAATCTCATGTTGCCGCTCATTCTTGACGCCTATTTACGGCGACGCAGGCGTGAAAAGGGTCTCGCATGTGACGTACCTATGAACTGGCATATGTTGGGAAAGTGGGAGAACAGGTCAGCACCTTGGTCTTCCGCCACGGGGATACTCAGTAGTGCAGCGTCACTGGTGTCACAGCTGCCGCAACAAATGACGGAACCGTTAAATCTGTTAAACCCATCCACCTTGAACCAAATCGCATGGAATGCACACCACCTCGTCAGATCTCAGAGAGCCGAGTGGGATTGAGCATGGATCGTGATTGCATGGGTCACCGCCAATGGCGGAGCCAGGATTTTCAGGTAGAGGGGGCAACCCCTCCAGCAATGAAAATGATCTGGTCGAGCACCCAATTGGTGCTCAACCAGATGACGCCAAAAGGCCAAAAGGCATCATCTGGTCGAGCACCAATTGGGTCGAGGCTCAAAAGAAAGCCGACCCTTGGTGTGGACCAATCAGTTTCAAGGACAATGCATCATATATTATCATAGTATGTTTTTTGTTTGTATTTTGACAGCAGGTATTGTGGTTAATGCAGACATGAATCCTTGTAAAAAGGTTTCAGTTTTGTTGCCAGAAAAAAAGGGGAAAAACCCTATTATTATATTTTGGTACTGGCAAAAGAGGTCTAATGATGCAAATTATTATAAATTGTGATTCATTGGCAGACCACGGACCCACTATTATACTCACATTAATCCCTCCTGCTCCGTAATGGAAACATAGGCTCGGAGCTTGAGTGCCTTTTTAACACAGGCACAGCTGGCCTGGTTAGCATCTCCCAGATAGAGGCATCCGGCTATTAACTCAACTGGGTACACGAACAATGAGTCCAGCTCCTGTTGGAACATTCACAGCACAATAACTTCAGTAGAGCAATGAACAACGAATACAATTATTTACCATACATAACACACATCAAAACTATTTCATATGCTCCTTGATTTCAATTTCACCAGGCACCGCATTACAAATAAAATATCAGCGTGAGTAAAGCAACAAGTCAGACTTGAAACATAGTTAGAGGCATGGCAATGAACCAATTTTTTCCCATCCCCTAAACCTAGGGGCACTGAGTTCAGGACTCTTGTCCATGGCGTTTCTGTGCCCCCTCGCCTTTGTTAGGGCTCATCCTCTGTACCGGGCTCATGTTGAATGACAATGCAAAAAAACACATTGGCACTGATATCCAGATGCAACCCTGCATTTGCTTGTTTCACACATCTGTAGTTAGTTAGTTTTAACTGCTCGCGGATGGTGCTTCATTGGTCTGTATTTGATCAATACATCGGCAGGTATAAATAATGTTTGTAAACGTGAAAATCTTATCGGGTGATGGAGGGGTTAATGACGAGGATGTTGGCATAAAACTACCACCACGAAGCCTAACCCAAAAACAAATAAGGAGCATTTGAATCAGAATCTTTATTTCAGACTGAGGAATCCAATGAGCTATAAAGCTCTTTTTCACAGATGTCCAGTCTGGACGGGTCGGCAAGTTACAATGGCAAACAATACAAAAACACGGCATGAGTGAAAAATAGGGGAAATTAATAGTGGTGTGATTCTGGCGACTGGGTCACTCTTGCTCACGAGACTATCCTGGTCTCTTTTTGACTCCTCGCCCAGTTAAACACAATAAGCTTGACTTGAGAGTAGCCGGATTGTCTTCTGTTACCTGCGGGGTGTAGATGATCTTTTGGGAGCGCAGGAATGGATATAGTGCGGTGAAACGCTCGTACCCGCCGCTGAGAACATACACCACATTCTTACGGCTCTGCTCCAGGATTCTAGCGCAAGTCACTCCCGGGCCTACGTATCACGGACACAAATGTGCAGGCGTTGAACTGACAGACAAAAACAACAAATAACCCATAACCATCCTGCACTGGCGAGCATGGTGAAGTATGGCGAAGTAAAGCTCCTACCGGGCTATGTTGTCAGCAGGGTGTAGTGTACCAATATCCATTGTTGTACTCTACCGAGGCGGTAATTATAATATATATTGGGGGACACACATCCTCCCCAATATTCAAATATGCTCAAAATGTCCCCCCCAATATAGTGCTTTAAAAAAATCCTACGCGATGCAAATAAAAACAACAATTTGCCAAACCTTGGCCACAATATCTGCGCTTGTCTTCATATAAATCAATGCATAGATTTCTGTTTATATGATTGTGGTTATGGTTGTACTTTATTCATCCCTAATCTCTGCCATTACATACAATGAAACAAGAAATGGTAAAAAAAGTAAAAACAGAGCAATGTAATACAATATACACTATTAGACATTATTGTAAAATAAAATGAAAAGTCCATCCTATGTGTTAGTGAATTTTTTAGATATTTTTCTGGGTAGGGACTCCGAGACACCTTGGAAGATTTGGTGCCCCTCCCCCCATGTTGACTCCGTGGCTACGGCCTTGTACTCTACTATGTCCTGTCTCTCTTCCCTCCATCTATCAACAATCCGCATTCATACCTGTCAACCCATACGGTTTAACTCCGTATTCTTGTACAGGGAAATTGAGTTTTGAAGTCCATACGGCGAACAGCCGTTTCAATACGGGGCAATTAATTTTTTTTGTCTATTTGTTTGTGTTTCTGCCTTGTGATAGAACTTTGAAGGATGAACGTTGAGATTTATAAGGGGCACGGAATGACCAATACGGTCTGAATTGGTCTGTAATAAGATAGGGCACTGATAAGGGGTTGACAGGTATGTGCACTGACCAGCATGGTAACATACGGTCAAATAATTATTGTTTTTTCGGTAAAGTCACGTAAAAGGGAAATAATAAAATAATAAAAATAAAACTATTACATTATCACGACGTTTCAATTGCAACACAAGCAATCATCGTCAGGTGTGAAAACCACAGCAAGAAAGTTTATTGTTTTATATTTTTATTATTTTATTATTTCCCTTCTACGTGACTTTACCGAAAGAACCAAGAATATGAATCCCCGCAGTCGCGAAAGCTTTAGGTCAAATAATTATTGTTTTATCATTGATTTATTTTGCCGTGACTTGTTGCGTTTGTCGTGTAAGCGGCGGTGTCGTTGTTTTTGTTGATGAGACCCGATTTAAGGGCTTCTTGGTTCACGGGATACTTCAAGATAATTGAACTGAACCCCGACGACCTGTTTGGTCTGGGGAGGCCCTCGTCCAGCAGTGGATTAACAGAGAGGCTGTACGTGTACCTTGTGCCCCGTTGCAAAAACTTACATCTTAATCGTGCATTGTAACACTAACATGAGAACAAGAGCGCCTGCTCCAACTGGGGACCGGAGCAAACGCGAACGAGTCGGCACTTGCCAAAGTAACACCAGAATATACGAACACTGCGGATAGCTCCGATTGGCATGGTTGGCTACGTACGAAAGAAGTTCAACATATGTACAACTCGGCCTTCACTTTTTTTGATCACAAAAGACTCACTTTCTTCATCAAGGTGTTGTGATTTATTGTCATATACGACACACCACTCCTTGCACTCCAGCTCGTTTTCATAAAGCAGCGTCAAGACACCGTGCAGGTCCTGCAAGACAACGGACATTCCTGACTCATAACGACCCAACGATTCAGTCCCCATTGAGGATAATAAGAGCTCACGAAAGCTTTTATTGTGGAATTGACTGATTGGAAATTGGACACATTGGTCAAAGGGGCTGCCCAATTCTTGGAGACGCATGCCAGTGGGCGGGCCGCGGTGGCGAGATGTTAACTATCTCGCCCGGTATACAGGAGATTTCGATTTAAAGCCTTCGTGACTGCAGGCATTCATCTTCTTGGTTCTTTCGGTAAAGTCACGTAGAATGGAAATAATAAAAATAAAACATAATAAAATAAAATAAAAAAATAAATACGTGACTTTACCGAAAGAACCAAGAAGATACAAGAGGTTGTGGGTTCGATCCCGATCCTGATGCCTGCTGTATATTTGAAAATGTGCATGTTCTCCCCGTGACGGCGTGGAATTTTCTCCGGGTCATCTGGTTTTTCCCCTCCACATTTAGAATCAACATCACGTCTTTTAGAGTATTTTGCCTGCTATAAATTTCGTTGGACTATCATTTGTGGCCATGTCGCTTTTGACAAAGAGCTATATACCTAGTGAAACAAAGTAGAAAGTTTTAGTAGTATAGAGCAACACTATCTACATGTGTAAGGGGACACTGAGAGGCGAACCCAATGAACTCGACAAATGTATACTCACAGGGTTCTAGCGCCTTTAGAGTTCAAATAGCGCACTCGAATCTCATTGGCGAGGAGCTATCACGGGGTGGGGGGGGGGGTACGAGCCGACACGTAGGGCGCGCAATCTGATTGGAAGGTGGATAACCATTCAAATCTGATTGGTCATTAGGGTGAATTAACAAAAGCACAAGGGTGGAAACCAAATGCAAATGAGGAGGGGGGGGGGGTAGGGTGTGTGAGACGGTCAGGAGAAACGAAGGGGAATGGTGGAGAGGCAGGGAAAGTTCCATAAAGGACGTGGAATGGGGATAAAAGGAGTATAGGAAATGGCTTTGGGGCTCTGCCTGAACTAAGTGATTCCCTGACGTGTTACAGACACGCATCTACTGACGAACATTCGACTTACGAACTGTTAGAGATTCAAACAAACCTGCCCGTATGTCATGTAGATGCCACATGAAGAACCAGTGGCATATACATCTGTAGAACATGAAACACCAGGAGATGATACAACTTTCAAAGCCATTCCCCGTGTTTAGTGGACATGCCGTGCAAAATGTTTGAATCTAGATTTGAAGTTTTCGTGACTGCAGGGATCCATACTCTTTGGCTTTTTAGGTAAAGTCAAGTGGGTAGAAAATAAAATAAATTAAATCACGACGTTTCGGGCGCAACACAGGAGTAAAGTTGGACTTAGGAACAAATCGACTGACGAACAGACCTCTGGAGCCAAACTCTGCGATTCCTTTACACGTGTACTGAATTTACCAATACCAGTCAGCAAAATGCAAACTATTTTTTCCCAGACCGTTCGCAGTTGGCTTCCATACTACTAATTAAAAACTTCAAATGGTAAGCTCGTGTCAAAAAGCATTACCATAATCCATGCGTTTGCATGTTTGTTTTATTAACTTGTGAATTAAAAAAAAAGCTCTGTCCTTTCACAGTTCCCCGAACAGAAATCACATTGATTCGTGATTTTCACAAATAAATAAATATCACACCAATAATTATATTAAATGCTATACTTACAAACTTACGTCATGCAATTTTGCAAAACACTACAATTAGGGCACATAAATGTAGCGTGAGGTACCTTTTTAGCGTGTCGTGCTGTGATTATATGACTTTCTTCATATGCAGATGGTGTCCGTGCATCTGGCCACCATACAAATACAAAAAAGATCCCTTTGTTAGCCACATAGGCAGTCCTGGAAAGTGCTGTTCGCGAGCACTTATTAAAAACCAACAAAGCACACACACACACACGTGTGTGTGTAGAGGTGGTGTAGTGGTTGGTGTAGAGGTTAGTGCGTTGCGCTACGAACCTGGTGACCCGGGTTCGATTCCTGCTCACGGCCAACACCAGTGACGATTATCTGAACCGGTCCTGGGCCTCCCCTAGTTCGACTCAGCCTCAAATAAGGACCTGATGCGACGTATAAACATCGCCACTGGGGAGACAAAGGCGGTCGGGCGTGGTGCTGGCCACCCATCCCCTCGTGTGCCCTGCCGGCCTTCATAGGTGCTCGCTAACAGCACTTGCCCCAACAGTCTGTTAAGGCTACACGGGGTGTCTTTGTCTTGTATGCAGCGCGCACATGATCACCGCTCACCGCCGTTGTCTCCGCAATGGACACGTTCTTGACAGGTGCTCGTTAAATTAGGCTCGGTTGACCTAAGGGTGGCAGCACAAGCAGGGGACTGGATACCACGTGTCGTTATTTGACCATACGTAACTGATTTGGTTAGAGGTGGGGGGCGTGGACGTTGGGAGCGTAGAACTACAGTACAACAATGGATTTTGCTGCACTTGCACTCTGCTGACAACAAAGCCTAACACCCCTGTGTCGTCGCACTTCCGTGCATTATTCATGCACAATATATTTGTATTCTTGGTTCTTTCGGTAAAGTCACGTAGAAGGGAAATAATAAAATAATAAAACCACAGCAATAATTTTTTCTTGCTGTGGTTTTCCCACCTGATGATGATTGCTTGTGTTGCAATCGAAACGTCGTGAGAATTTTATTGTTTTATTTTTGTTATTTTATTATTTCCCTTCTACGCGACTTTACCGAAAGAACCAAGAATATGAATCCCTGCAGTCACGAAAGCTTTAAAACACAATATATTTGTTTTAAATGTGGTAAGCCGAGCCACTTGCTAAAAACCCATGAAAATGCGAGGATAAATCTCAAATTCCGCTGCAGATTGATGTAACTTGACCAATTTATTGTGACGTTCCAAAAATAAATACAAAACTCAGTTAAGAGGTATTTTAGGTATGACGACACAATGGGATGGAATGATATTGCCCTGTGCTTCATACGTCATATTCTTATGAAAATACATTTCACAAACCGAGACGCTATTTGTCAATCGTGATAGCGAATTTTCATGAAAGTAACGGTGCAGGAAATTCCAGCTGAAATTCCAAACCTAATGTTGAATTATTACCCGTGTTATTACCATCTCTTTGTTAAAATGCTGAGCTATGTTTTTTTTCTGTTGGCCACGCTCGTTATTCTTC
This sequence comes from Petromyzon marinus, assembly GCF_048934315.1. Classification (NCBI taxonomy): domain Eukaryota; kingdom Metazoa; phylum Chordata; class Hyperoartia; order Petromyzontiformes; family Petromyzontidae; genus Petromyzon; species Petromyzon marinus. The sequence goes on from NC_133723.1 coordinate 8,382,130, forward strand.
AAAGTCTGTTTGATTTATTGACATGTTGTTTTTGTTTCTGTATTATCGTTTTTTTTTACGACGTTCGAATATAAATGTTTTTTTTTGCTGCTTGATTTTTAGAATGAAAACATTAAACGTGAGTAAATTACAGCCCTCTTGTCAATCCGCTGCTGTATGAAGGCTTCCGCCACGCTGCGCAGACATTGACCATACTTCACCATGCTGGTTTATGTTGTTTGGTGAAGGCAGGCAGCATAACCGTGGGGGCACAGTACAGACAAAATAAATATTTTACTGCAAAAC